>NC_092517.1:21032944-21332944 GCF_047511675.1 Marmota flaviventris
GTAGATGATTCAAGTGGTGAAATTCTTAGAGTTTAGGAGATTCCTCATCTTGGGTATTTGTTCTGCATATTCTGGCCATCTCCAGCTTTTTTTTCTCTTGAAGAGACAATTTTCCAGAAGGCTTAGCTAACCTTACAACACAGATATCACTGTGAGTTTTCTGGTGCACTTCCTCTTTCCCCAGGAGACAGAATTAACAAGTAGCTTTACTATGGTCTACAAGGAGCTTGGCAAAAATTTTTATTTACATGTAGGACAATAATTAATACTGGCTATTTCCAAAGATGACATTCCCACTGAAAAATTTCATACACAGATTAGAAATAGATGAAATATATGCATAGACCTCCACACATTGGATTACAGAATAAGGTCTTTGGATAGTAATTTTAGTAAAAAAACTAGAATCCAATATTTAAATATCCACCTTACCACCCATGTCCTGATATAACCTAATTCTGCCATTGAAGGTGCCCCTCAATTACTTCCCCCCCCCACACACACACAGAAGGGGAATGTCAAAAAACATTCCAGCTCTGATCCCAGATGAGGATTGGTCTTGGATGAGGATTGGCCTGGATTGGTCTTCTCTAAACTGCTCTCTTTTACCCATAAATGTCTTCTGATAAATAGTCATAGGTCCTGGTGTGAAGGCTGAGCCAACATGCAAATGTGCTCTGGACATATTTGTGCCTAGAACCCTGGAAGGTTTGAATACACCATGAAAACATCTCTTTATCATGTGCATCTCCCTTTAAATGAGATGAATAATGCACCCTCTATGGAATGTGTGTGCCTGGTTACCAGAGTTCTAAGTTCTATTTGGTTCTAATGCTAAAAAATTGAGGTTGATTTCAAAGCTTCATTACCTGGGCCACTTCCTATAATAAGACTATCACAAAGCATTCTTTGGAGTGCTGACTTTTCATCTTTTATATATTTAAACATATGCAAATGAATATGGCCTTTCAGTTTGTTGGAAAGTTGTCAATACATCTTGTAAAAGTACTGGAAGGCCAGTAGAGTTGACTGATACATGGGCTACCTGGGGCAGGGAGCTAAAACAAAAACAGTAGAAACAGAAAAGAAATATTCAGTGCAAAGTAAACACGTTGCCTTTTGCCCACACTGGTGAGTGCTTCCAGCAGGCTTGGCAGGTGCCCTGTAGTAGACTTGGATGTGGATGTCCGCATTAGAGCCTGATTTTTCTCTAAGTGGTTTAATCTGGAGGCAGAATAAGAAGATTAGCACAGAAGAGACATCAGAGAGCACAGACATGTGTAAAATCCAGCTGTCCCTGGGCTCCCTTGGTCACTGGTGAGACATTTTTTGAAAGAAATACCTATGGTGGCCACAAGGCAAACCTGGGTAATCTTTCTGGCTCCTGCCACTCACCTGGATCCTGGGACCTGGGTGCTCACCTGCCTTCCTACAACAGTCAAAAAAGCCCTGCCAAGGGGTGCATCCTTAATTGCAGCTGGACACTCTGTACTTTACAAAGAAAAAAAAAACAAAACAGCATTACTTACTTCTCGCCTCTGCCTGCTTGTTTTGATACGATTCAAAAGAGAGCTCTGTATCTTGCTCCCCAAATATCAGGTGTGCAAAAAGTCATATAAAACAGAGGAGACTTATTGTTAAAAGAGGGTCAAGGATTTCTTTCTTCAAGGAAAAAACATTTGGCTTTCATTGTAAATCCAGGAAACTAATTCCAGATTTTTATAATTCTATATATATCTCCATGTATGTGCCATTAAATAAATATATAATCAAGCACCTTGCTCCTCTCTGCCCTAGTTAAACATGGGGGACCTTGAGATTATCTTCTCATTTGGATCCCTTCACCTGTATATCAATGCAGAAGGGGTGCAGTCCCTTCTTCTTCTCTTTTCAGGCCTGAATACCTTTGGCAGACTCCACATAGGGAGAGATTAAAAAAATTCTGAAACAAACCTAAAGATATTTAATCATCAGACTTTTATTCTATCAATTTTGTTTCATGTTCCTATTCCCTATTTTTAAATTTATTTTAGTTGTTATTCTTAAGTTTAATGGCATAGAATCCATTTTGATAAAATTATACAAGCATAGAAACTCTTATTTATAATTCATAATTATTTTGAGCTGGGAATATAGTACATTGGTAAAGTGCTTGCCTCACATGTGAAGATCTGGTTCAATCCTCAGCACCAGAAAAATAAATAATGATATTTTGTCCAGTTAAAACAATAATTCATAATTATTCTAATTATTCATTCTAATGTCTTTCCTATTCCTATCTATTCTACGTTTCTTGAAGGTTTCTTTGGATAATCTACTGAACTTCTCCCCTTTTCCTCTCTCATTTATTGTGGTTTAGCCTCCACATATCAGCAAAAACATTCCACCTATGTTTTTTTTTTTTTTGTTTCACTCACAATGAGAGTCTCCATATCCATTTAATTACAGGGATATGTAATAGAGTCATTCTTCTTTATGGGTGAGTAATATTTTATTGTTTATATATACAACAATTTCTCTATCCATTTATCAGTTGATGAGCATCTAGCTTTGTCCCATAGCTCAACTCTTGTGAATTGTTTTGCTATAAACATTGATGTGACTTTGTCACACTGTATTATGCTGATACCAAGTCATATATGTATGTGTGTGTGTGTGTGTGTGTGTGTGTGTGTATATATATATATATATATATATATATATATATATATATATATATATATGATATACATATATGTTCTCTTACAATATATAATACATACATATATATATATATATATATATATATATATATATATATATATATATGAATGTGATAATTGGTTCAAAGTGGGGGGGGGGCGTTAAATACTAGATTTTTCTTTTTTTGAATCTCCACAATGCATTCCAGAGAGGTTACACAAATTTGCAGTCTCACCACAATGTTTGAGTGTTTCCTTTTTTTTTCCACATCCTCACCAAAATTTGCTTTTACTTATATTCCTGATAATTGGCATTATAATTGGAATGAGATGGTAGCTCAGTGTAGTTTTAATTTGCATTTCTCTACTTGCTAGAGGTGCTGCCTTATCAGTGTTTTTGACTTTTGCTTCTTGGTAGCAGCATCTATGGCATTTTGGGAACCAGTTTTGCTTTATTTATGAAGTGTGGACAAGATTTCACTTGAAGGAATGACTCTGAAGCTTAATACACATGACCATGAGTCCATGGATGACTTTAACACTGTTGTCATGACCATGATTATGGAAAAAATGAATATAGGGTGAGAAGAGGGAAAACAAATAGGGAGCAAGAAAGAAATGAAACATATTGGGGACAAAAAATACACCTTCCTCAATTAAGTGTAAGTGAATCCAAACCAGGCCTGGTCCTCAGATGTTTAGGAGAGGGATGGGCCATTTCTCCAAAGACCAGTTCCTTAGCTAAGCCAAGCTGAGACTGGTAGCAATGTGCCCAAGATGCTCCCAGCTATGGTGTGCAATGTATCTCTGGAAGTCACAACTTGAGGTAAGTATCCTCTTGAATTTTCAAGGTTTAATTAATGCACACACCCCTTTTGGGCACATTGGTCCAAGAGCTGAGATTAATGCTGGCACAGACTCTTGGTAATGGCAGACATGACCCACACTCCTCTTGTATTTTCTAACCAGTAGAGGTAGCAGCCCCAACAAGGAAGCTCTAGTTTCATCCCACTGTTAACAAGAAGCAAGCCAAATATGGCTTTACATAGTGCTGATGAAGGAACTCCCTGTGGGATCCTGCTGAAAAAAAAATGGGCAGCAAGAAGAGAGACAGAGAAACAGACACAGAGAACTGTGGTCATGGTACTTGACAGGTACTAGTGACCTTGAGTTCTCTTACAATACTGGAGAAGGAGCAAGACCTGTGAATAGTCATCCTGAATTGTAAACCCCCTGAGGTTAGGGTCAGGGCTCAACCCCCAAGCAACATTGACACATTCATTCTCATAGGAATGTCCATTCCAAGACTTAAAATTTTAAAAAATTTTCCTCAAGACCACATGCACTCTGAAAAATACAGTGTCATTCTTCTTGGTTTGGCACCTCCTATGAAGCAGGACAGGTTTGGTACCTGGATGAGCTTCCTAGCATAAATTCTTAGGGACAGCTGTACAGGGCATGCAGGCCAGAGTTGGGTATCCCAGGCCACTCTGAGGCACTGAGTGGAAACAGGGATTATACTTCAGTCATGTATTTCTATATTTGTATGCACTAGCAAGAAGTTCACTAGGACCACTATAGTTGTATATGGGTTGAAACATTTTGCTCAAGAAATTCAGCATCAACCAGCACAGTAGTAATCTCATCACACATGCAATTAACAATTTGTTTTTACATATGAATATTATCTGAAATAAACCATCCATACTTTTAAACCATCATTCTTAGGTCTGCATAAAAGCTTGTAGAATAGTTGCACCATAGATACCCAGCCATATTGCTATATTGGGTGATTGGGTTTCTTATAGTTTTTAGCCATTCTAAAAATAATCATAATAAACATCTTATGCTAAATAATAAAACAAGAAGTGAGTGTAGAGGAAGTATTCTTGATTGGGGAATGATTTCTTTCCTCTCCCTTCCCTTTTCACAAGACCACACTTTCTTGGAAGTCTAGGCTTTGGGGATAATATCTGTCCTTAAATTGTTGGGACCTCAAATCGTAGATTCTTTGTGTCTCTCACCCATACTCAGCTATCTTTCTGGTGTAGTTGTACAGATTTTGAGCAGGTGGGATGCATTGACCTCCTAAGGATGACCCTTACCAGCACTGAGAGAGGAGCCAGACTGAAACCCAGTTGTGAAACAGGGCTGAGCAGAAGGGAGCTGAGTGGCCAACTGTGAGAGAAAAGAGTTCAAGCCACAACGACTTCATATTGCTTTCTGGGACAGAGGAAATGTACTTTATGTGCAGCCTTCTGGTTTATGCAATCACTTGAAGCCTTCTCCATCCACAGGATGAAATGTCTTGGAGTCTTCAGGATGAGGGCAAGGTGTGGTGGGGCTCTCTATATCCTTTTGTTTTTCCAAGTTTTTTTTTTTTTTATTTCTATTTCTATAGGATCATTAGCTTCTAGGAGGTCATGTGGTTCATCTCCTAGGTGAGAGAAAGTCATTATGACTACATGGCTGTTCCACAGACTAGACAATTTTAGAATGAGAAGTTTGCACACAATGTCCTTAGATAAAGGAGATCAATGTCATTTGTGATAGAAATAATCTCAGTTGAATAAAAGAAAACTTTGTGCAAGGAATCAGGAAATATTGATCAAATACAGCTCTGTCCTAGCTGTTTGTGCAAGATAGTTAGACCGGGTCCCTGAGGACTGACTTTTTTCTCTTCACAGTGACTGGTATTTGTTCTTACTCTCAAAGGCCCTTTTTTATTCTGGGGTTGGTATCCTCTGTGTCTTCCCCTGAAAATTGGTCTAAGTCAGACATTTGTGCAGCAGATAGGCAGAAGAAAAGTGGGAAAAGATGTGCAAGGCCTAGCACTGCCTGGCTTCATGGATACACAATGCAATACTCTTGACTTCTTCCAAGGGCACTTAAAGCAATAATCACACTAAAGGTAAAATGGGAGTTACAACACGATACAGTGTTCACACAAAATAGTGCTGGAAGAAACCAAGGCCCCTGAATAAATTTATACACCTATAAAAGTATGTATTCAGAAACTAGGGGGTGCATTGGCCAGGATCTAGTGCCTGAGGAAAGGTGTGGAGACTTGGCCACATTTGGTGTAGGATAACCTGGAATCCTGGTTTAGAGGACCTAGTACTTCCTTTGACTTGCTCTTAGAGGGCAGAGGAAATTACAGGAATGGAAAACTGCATGTGGAGAAGAAGCATAGTGGTCATTTGTGTTCTTCTGTGACCTGGTAGCTCTAATTATTCAAATTGATTCGGAAGACCCTACCTCAGTTGTGGGATGATATTAAATGGTGAACAGATGGCTAACCTTTTATTAAATTCTTTCATGGAATTTTAATGTAATTTTTATTTGAGGCAAGCATTGCTCATTTTGGTTTAAAACTGCCACAAACACTTAAGGTTTTGAGGACATTTCTGTAAGTATACCAGGGAAGTTGACTTAAGAAAAATAAGTGAACAAAAAAAAATATGAATGCCAAAATTAGAAAGGTGATGTGGAAATATATATGTTTATCAACCACTAGAAGATATTAGTAGGAAGGAAACCTCCCAAACTCAGGAACAAACTTACCAGTACAGGGTCTATGTGAAGTTCTATCAGGGGATCTTTATCTTTCCTGCCTCCCCTCTTCCTCCTCTATGTCAATGATAATCTTCTTGTACTTGATGGAGAGTAGCCTTGAGCTGGGAGGTCAACACTGATTCAAAACAGTCTGGATTTGTCTTCATATTCAGATCTACCACTTTCAAGGCCAATGGCTTCTGACAGGAAGTTTAAACTCCCTGTGAGCTCTAGTCTCCTCATCTATAAAGTGGAGATGTTCTGAGCCCTGAGAGCTTGGACAGTGTCATGAACTAACATAGATTCTCAGCTTTTCAGTATAGACAGTGGCTTCCCTGGACATCAGAAGGGAGTCTGATGTGTTATTTATCACCAGTATCTCTTTTCTCTTCTTCCAGAAGTTGCTTGTGTTTTTTTCCTGGGAATCCCCTTCTGCTTTCTGCTCCATGTGGGGTGAGTCAGACAGGTTACCCAGACCAGGAATTCATAGCATGAAGCCCCCTGAACAAGAGGCTCATAACCTGCAAAGTGGGTTTGAGCTGGTCTGAACATACTCTTCCAGAGGGCCACCAATAAAAATAGAAAGTAAGCATGAAAAGTTTATTGTCAACTATGACTACAGGGGAGGCCAGAAAATAAAATGGAAAGTGAGAGATGAAAAGACACTGATTCCTAAAGTCAGATGTGCCTCAGTCACAACTATCCACAGATATTTTACGTGTAAAAGAAAACAAATTTGGGGCCAGGTGCAGTAGCACATGCCTGTAATCCGAATGGCTCTGGAGGCTGAGGAAGGAGCATCCTGAGTTCAATGCCAGCCTCAGCAATAACAAGGTATTAAGCAACTCTGTCCCTAAATAAAATACAAAATGGGGCTGGGGATGTTGCTCAGTGGATAAACTAACTCTGAAAGTGTTGTTTTTGTTTGTTTGTTTGTTTTACTGTTATATATTTATAACCAATAATTTGTTTCTAGTTTCAGGCACATTATTTTTTTTACTAGTTCTGCAATGCATACTAAAAACCATATCAACTGAAATACATTTCTTGAGTGAGTAGAACAGGTAAAGCCAGGTTATTGATTCCAGTTTCTTGAGTGTCCCTTGAGCAGGGATAACTTCTGATTGGCTACATGTACTAGTGGTTTGAATAGGCTGAACAGAATTTGTGGGTGGAGATCAGATTATTTCTTATTTCTAAACTAAGAGTGGTTTATTGAGCCAAGCATTTACCAGAGCCTCTTATGCTGGAGATACAGGATGGAACTGATCCTCTGATGAAATTCTTCTGGTTGTCCAGTGCACAGGCTTACCATTTGTTTTGGTGAGTTTCTAGCATAAAACACCTCACATGCAAATCTTTATTTGAAAGTGATGAAAATGCGCATGTATCTTGTGAAAACATCTCATATCTGGCCTCACATACTGTGGATGATGACCATTCTAACCTCATTGGTAATTTGGATGCAGAAGTGGGAAACAAAGGTCTTTGCTGCACAGGAACTGGGCTCAACCTTATCTCCTGGTGGTCCTAACCACTAGAGTGTGAGGAAAAAGACAGTCACACCATTTAGCTTTATCTTAGCTGACCTTAGCTCTATCTTTTGGCTTTTCCTGAAAGAGCTGGAGACTACAACTTTGTAAATCTTGAAAGTGTAGCTGGAGCAAGCTTAATGTAGATCATGAGAACTTTGTAAATGTTTAATGATACAAGGTTGGTGACTTCATATAAACTGAGAGAGTAAGAAGACCCCCTTTCAAACTCTAATTCTTATAACTAAGTCAGAAAGATTTCAGACATTTCACTCAGAATAACAGGCATGAATTTATTGAATAGATAAACAAGGAAAGATGACACTCTCATAGTAGATAATGGGTCCTCTGAGAGGGGAGAAAGACAGTGTGCCTTTCATACAATCCACTTTTGTTGGTTATCCCAGAGAAGTTTCCAAAGAGTCCCACACAGGCCTACTACTTAACTTTGAACTGACTGCTGGATGGCATCCCACTGTCATGTCCCCACTGCTATGATAACTTTAGGTCACCTTGGCCAATGCAACTGATTATAATTGGATTCTTAACCATAAATTCTTGTAGATTTTAGAGCTAGGAAAAAATATTTTTCTCTCTCTGGGTTTCAGAATCTGGTATGTGGAAAGAGTCACAAAAGTTCCCTTCTTAGGGTAACATGGCTTCCTCTTATGGACATTTATTTTGTACCTGACTTTCTCCTGCAGATAACAGTTTACTGATAAATGTGATCTACCATGTCCACTTAAGGCAGGCAGGGTAGCAGGTTCATTTCTTCATGAAGAGAAAAGCATGTGGGGGTCAGCACTGTGACCCCCACTTTATAGAATTATTCTCTGAACCCCATGCTCTCACCACTCACATCTGTCCCCTATCATTTAGCAAGAAGTAGTATAGCCTAAATCATACTGTTGTTGATCCTACGTCCCAAAGATTGGGCCCCAGACAAACATCAGTTTTACCAGAGAACTGGATAGAAGTGTGGGTTCTCAGGTTGCAGCTCAGCTTTATTATATGAGACTCAGAGTGGCTCACAAATCTTAATATTTATGATCCATTCAGTTGCATGGTTGGGGCTTACAATCTGTGCCCTGATTTGGTCTCTCCTCCAAGAACAATTTTTTTCACCACTTTACAAAAAAAAAGTTATTATGACCTCACTAACTTACACCTTAATGACCTGCATCCAAAATTTTCTAGTTTCAGCCCTGGCTGACAGACCCTGAGATCCAAGGGGCTGGGTGCATGGATCTCTACTGCTGAGATGTTCAAGGAATACTGTTGCAATGACCTCATTAAGACCTTCAACCACAACACCCACAGCTAAGAGTCAATCCCTGTAAACATTTTAACCTTTACTTCGCTTCCAGAGATTAAAGTGAGACCTAATCTCTTTTTTAAAAACTCTAAAGGGGGATGGATTTGTGACTCAGTGGAAGAGTGTTCTCATAGCATGCATGAGGCACTCGATTTGATCCTCAGCACCACATAAAAATAAAATTTTAAAAAAATTACATCCACCTCAAACTAAAAACAAAATATTTTAAAAAATAAAAAATCTCTAAAGGCCATGTTACTGCACTGTAACCATGATTGGATGGACCATGGTTTTCTTAAATAAAGTTTCTGGATCATGATGTGCAGATCCCCACAGTTGCCCGATAAGACCACTAGATGGCGAGCTTTGGTTTTTTTTTTTTTTTTTTTGCCAGTGGAGGCGTTCTGCAGGTGGCTGGGGGCTTCTCTTGGTTGCTCCCATCAGAGTCCCTGAAGTGTCCCTATGCTGAGGCAGGTTTTACTGCAGATTCCAGGAAGTGATATGAAGCCAGGGTCTTTGACTACAGTACTGCTATAGTACTGTAGCAGGAAATTTATTTAAAATGGTGCAGGTCCTCCTCCTCATACAGGAAAGGCTGACTATTTGCCCACAGCCTGAAGTCCTGATAGTGGCAGAGATATGGTCATAGGCCCTAATAATACCAATTTGGAAGAGAAAAGTAGAGACAATATTTTCTTCTCCTGAAAGGTATACTCTGTTTTATGAACACCCAGAACATATGGCCTGCCTTTTTTGACGCTTTAAAGTGTTTATAAGGAAGGTAACTGAGAAGGTGGGAAGATATCTCGAATTTGAATCTAAGCCTAGCTCTACTCCAGACTATTGTGGACATTATCTGCTAATGTACCTCTTCTGCAACCCACGTTTACAACAATGCTGGAAGAGACTGTATGCAACAGGAACAGTGCCTGCACAATTCCCACATTCCAGGTGCAGAGCCCTTCCTTTCCTCCCACCTCTGGAAGCCTTTTGTGTTCCCCAGCACTAAGATGGGGAAGGCCTAACAGAAAGCAGGGGCTTCAGTGCCTCCCTATGACGAAGTCTAAGTGGTACAGGTTACAGATACAGTTGTTCTGGCCTTTTTGAGGAGATTTACAGATTTGCCATTGTCGTAAGAGTCCTTAGGGTTTGTTTTAATCATATATAGGAGATGCACATGAACACATGCACTGTCACAGAGAGCTACAGCTTTCTATAAGCAGTAGTGAAGAGCCATTTGGGAAGCTCCAGGGTTGGTCAGGAGATAGGGGTGTGGGAGGTGATGGAGAACATGTAAGAGAGACTTTCTTCTATTTGCACAGGAAGAAAATGATACAGCATAAGTGGATTTAGGGTTATTATGTTATATTTTCAGTGAGCTTTAGGGGGCATGAGCCATCTCTGTTATTCTGGTAACTGGACATGCCATTATTATATCACACAAAGACTGACTTTGGATGCTGGGAGCAAAATTAGAAGGATATTGGTAGTATGATAATTATATTAGTTAATTTTGACATGAACAACTTGGGAAGATGGCTGACTATCTCTAAAAACTAGCTCTCTCCAGAAGGTCATGACTGGGTGAAGTGATGCATGCCTGGGTGAGGTGGTCCATGCCTATAAATCAAGTGATTCAAGGGACTGAAGCTGGTGGGTTGTAAGTTCAAGGTCAGCTTGAACAATTTAGTGAGATCCTGGTTCACAGTAAAATTTCAAAAACACATCTAGGGATCTTCTTCAGGTATAGTAGAACAGCTGTAAAATGCTCTTGAGTTAAATCCACAGTAACTTCCTCTGCCCCCAAAATACACACACCCACCCACCCACACACACATACACAGTTTAAGAATTTATCCCCTTGATGGTAAGAAAAGCCCCATTGTCAAAGAAGAGAGTCACAACTGTAAAAGGCCTTGGTAACACAAGTACTTTGTATTTCCAGAAAAAAAAAAAAAAAAGAGAAAATGACTCTGTAGGTTCTTCTAGAGGCTTGCTCTCTGCTCCCTCAGGCAAGGAATGGTGTTTGTGATCATTTTTTTTTGCTTAATGGACCATATGCAGCCTTGTGAGTGACTGCAGAGCAACAGGACTCTTTGTTTTAATAGAGTGTCTTCCAGTGAGCCATAAATCTTGGCCAGCAGAGCAGAGAATTCTGATGCCTTTCAACAATCTCTCCTCTGTCCTTTTATCCTCAATTTGACACCAGGTGATAACTGCCTGGCACAAACTCAGGATGTATGGGACATGGAAAGACTACTCAGATACAGAGAAGATGGCAGTGAAAAGGCTTTGAATCTCACTGTAGCTTTTTTTTCTCTCGGATGGCATCTTGGAAGGGGAAAGTGAAACACTGCACAGAAAATTCTGGAATGTGCAGGATCAGAAGTCAAAGGTTTTTCTTGGAGATGGCAAGATAATGTCCCAGGTCACCAGCTCCAGCATGGGGTTGCAGATTCTGATGGCCTGAATATTAATTTGTGTGTGTGTGTCTGTGTGTGTGTGTGCGCGCGCACAAGAATGCAGGTGAAGTCCTCAATGACTCCTTATTCATTCTTGGAAAAGAAGAGGTGGAAAGACTGCTTACTCAATGGGGTTTCTGCTAAGGAAGAATCTTGCCTGTTGTTCAAGTAGGGGCATCTGGCTTGATACTGACAAGTGACCCAAGAATGGTAAGTTTGGGAAAATTGGTAGAACTCTTTGACAGAGAGTTAGTAGCACCGCAATCAGGCCCAAATTAATAATTCTCCTGCCTGAAGGCTTTAGGTTTCTTCTGATAATATGCTCTGTGTCTCCTTCTGCTCCTTCTCTTGTTTCTTTCCTCCCTTCCTCACTACTGGGAGACAATCATTGTGCTTAAAGCACTGGGAGAAAAAATAAATTAGAAAAATACCAGTTTTTTTTTTCAGCATGTATGATCTACCCTGAGCCTCAGCATGGTAAAACTTAGAGATCAAAGGCTTGTTTTTGGTAAACTCAGTCTGATGACCACAAAACCTGAGCCTCTTTTTCTTTTCTTTTTTTTTGTACTAGGGATCAAACCAAAGTGCTCTCTACCACTAAGACACATCCCCAAATCTTTTTATTTAGAGTTAGGATCTTCCTAAGTTGCTTAGATTCTTCCTAAGTTGCTGAGGCTGGTTTTGAAACTGTGATTCTCCTTCCTTGAACTCCCCTGCTGCTTGGATGTAAAGTGTGTACCAGTGTGCCCAGCTGAAGTTTGAGTCTTCCAGAATCCTGAAAGAACCTGAAGTACTGCAGTAGAAGAGATTTCCTCATACTTTATTAACTGTTAAAAACATCATTCACATGGTAAAGCAACTTGAAGAGCCGAGGATGGGTCCAGGGAAAGATGTAACTTTCTGAGCTTTCACAGTGTGGCTTGGGACAGACCTGCCTTTTTCTGGGTGACACAACTGTATCCTTGTAAGTGCTACTGGAAGGATGGACTCATCAGTTCAAATGCTTTTCATTGACACCATTTTTTAACCATTCTTATTTTTTTCAACTGTAACAAAATTGTTTTAAAAATGTGCAGGGCTGTGGTTTTCTATTAAGAGAAAAAAGGGCAACTATGTTTCATCAGGTACTGTCCCAGTGTTCTCTAAAACAGATGTCATATATATGCAAGTAGAACCACACTTTGGTACAAAGACACACAGTGCTTCCTCTGGTCTGTCTAGTAAATGCTATAGTATGTTTAGGAGTGGGAAAAGGTAGTATGCTTCTTTCTCATTTGTGCAGACCCTCTGAAGGCTCAGGGGCTCAAAGTCTGAATGGAGGCTCAGGACCCTCAGGGGTCATGTACAGGCCTCTTGATGTCTGTTTAGTGTGAGCATTTATACCCACTACATGTGTGGATTTAACCACAACATGTGTTGCATTTTGCTGTTCTATATCTTTGTTTCTCAGCCACCTGGTTTCAAACTTTTGAACTCTGCATTTGATGTAGAAAGCTAAGATGTATCATACAGGACATTTTAAAAGCCAGAATCTGATGCCTGAAGTGTGACAAAACCATCTTTTGAATGCTTTTTATGGACATGAAATCCTGAGTAAAATTTTTAAATTAACTACAAAGCAAAAGACATTGATTTCTGGGTTCAGGGATGCATGCCTTGCATCCAAGTTGTGCAGGAGGCTGAGGCAGGAGAACCACAAGTTCAAATCCAGTCTTAGTAGTAAAAGTGTTACCCTAAGCAACTCAGTGAAATTGTGTCTCTAAATAAACACAAAATAGGGCTGGGATGTGGCTTAGTGGATGAGTGCACCTGAATTTAATCCTCAGTATACACCCAAAATAAAATAAAATAAATAAATAAGACATTGACATAGGACTATTCTGTCCAGCTGAGATTATGGGAAAAATATTGATGTGATCATAGACTTCAGGCATAAGATAATTTTATTAATGTGTTGGTTTGGTACAAATAGGCCTTTAAGTCTAAATATAGCTTTTGAAAAAAAAAAGATGATTTGAATTCAATCAATACAGAGAAACTGAGGAAATGACAATTGAACCTAGAGAGGTCCATAGAAGGAAAGAAGCCGGAGCATCCAATCATGCTTCCTGACCACTTCCATTGGCTAATGAATAATGGCCAGTTGGGCAAGGGTTGGAATTTTATGGAGTCAATGCTGCAGAGCTATCTCTGGGCAGTTGTAATTGTTCTTCCCAGTATGAAGTTTCTGGTGACCAATGAGGTTTGATCTTACAGGAAATGACTTTTACAGTCTATGGATTTGTGAGAATTGTTGCAAGTATGTATGATCTGTTTCTTTTCAACACTTGACGCATACTTAAAATTTGCCACATTCTTAACATTTACATGGTTCTTATCCAGTATGAATATTTGGTGAACAACAATACTTTTCCTAATAGAATAGCTTTGCCACATTCTTTGCATTTGTATGTTTTCTCCCCAGTATGAATTCTCTGGTGTTGAGAAATGTGTGATCTTTGATAAAGAGCTTTGCCACATTCTTTAAACTTGTATGGCTTTTTCCTAATGTTAATTCTCTGGTGTCAAATAAGTTATATTTGATTAATCTTTGCCACAATCTCAAATTTGTATGGCTTTTCTCCCATAAGAAATCTCTGGTGTTGACTAAGAATTGACCTTCAATTAGAAGCTTTGCTACATTATAGATATTTGTATGGTTTCTCCCTAGTATCAATTTTCTGGTGTTGAGTAAGGCATGATTTTTGATTAAAAGCTTTGCCACATTCTTTGCATTTGTATGGCATTTTTCCACTATGAAGCCTCCGGTGTCGAGTAAGGTGTGATTTTTTATTAAAAGCTTTGTCACTTTTTTTCACATTTGTATGGCCTTTCTCCAGTATGAACTATCTGGTGTCGAGTAAGTTCTGACTTTTGATTAAAAGCATTGCCCCATTTTTTACATTTGTATGGCTTATCTCCAGTATGAACTCTCTGGTGTTCAGTCAGGTGTGATTTTCGATTAAAAGCTTTTTCACATTCTTTACATTTGTATGGCTTTTCTCCAGTATGAATTCTCTGGTGTTGAGTAAGGCATGATTTTTTATGAAAAGCTTTGCCACATTCTTCACATTTGTATGGCTTTTCTCCAGTATGAATTCTCTGGTGTTGAGTAAGTTTTGATTTTTGATTAAAAGCTTTGCCACATTCTTTGCATTTGTATGGCTTTTCTCCTGTATGATATCTCTGGTGTTGAGTAAGGTCTGATTTTTTATTAAAAGCTTTGCCACATTCTTTACATTTGTATGGCTTTTTTCCAGTATGAATTCTCTGGTGTTGAGTAAGGTTTGAATTATTATTAAAAGCTTTGCCACATTCTTTGCATTTGTATGGCTTTTCTCCTGTATGATATCTCTGGTGTCGAGTAAGGTTTGATTTTTTATTAAAAGCTTTGACACTTTCTTTACATTTCCAGATTTTCTCTCCAGTATGATTACTGTAGTGTTTAAAGAGGTTTGAGCAACACTTAAATACATTTTCACATTTCTTCAATTTGTAAGGTTTATCTCCATTGTAAAGCCTATTGTTTTTAGTAACACATAGAATTTGAGTAAAATATTTTTCACATTCTTTACTTATGGAGGATTTATCACTGCTCTGATAAAGAATTGAGGAATTTTTAAATGCTTTTACATATTTTTTTTAACTTGTAGAGCTTCCCACCAATATTAATTCTCTGGAGTTCAGAAATTCTTGTAGTTTTATTAAAAATGATTTCACATACCTTATAGCTGTAATTTGTCTCTTGATTATAAAAGCTTGGATAAATAAATTTTGGGTATGGATTAAAACCTTTTTCACTTTTCTCATTGTAAAGCTCTTTTAAACGATCACATGGGTGATTTCTAGGATTTAAAAAAAGAAGAAAATTTTAATGACTTTCACAGAATTTACATTGTTTTACACCAAATCTATTATGCTGCAAATTACCTAGGGTAGAGACTGTCTACAGGTCCTAAAAGATTTATCATAAATATAGGTCTCTCTAAGTATCACTGAGGGTGTTTTTAAAATTCTTTCTACCTTTAAATTAAGCAATATTAGGTAAGTACAAATACTCCCACATTCATTATAATTCCATGCATTGCCACAAGGAGAAACTGTTCATTTCATCATTTTTGTAAAGTAACAGTCAGAGAGACTAGTAAAACTCAGAAATTTCTTCTTCTCCTTCTCCTTTTTCTTCTATCTTGTCTAAAGAAATATTTGTGTATATTTACTCAATGGTGAATTTTAAATTATTCCAGTGACTAACTAAAGCATGAAATAGACTCCATTGCAAATTTTTCATTTTTTAGAGGAACGGTATAATTAAAAAATGCTGTTCAAATATATTTAAAAGCACACACAGGTCCTCAAATGTGACTGCCATATGTGTTCTTGTCTCTCTCCAGCTTAGCCAATGCCCCACATCCCTACAGTTCCACCTTTCCTCCAACACACTATTGTCTAGTTTTAATTTGTGGGGAATCCTGCAGGCACTGGGACATATTATTGCCCTGATGTGCCAGAGCATTCTTCATTAAGCCAAAGAGAAAACTTCATCTGAGCTGGGCTGCTCAACTTTCCAGCAAAAATATCTATCACTGAGGGTGTTTTTAAAATTCTTTCTATGTAACTAGCTCACTGAAAGAAGTTAGAGAATACTTTTGATTTGTTGAAAACATATTCCTTGAGATACATAGATAAGTAGTCCTAGGGCCTCAGGAAAATCTAATGGCAACAGGATTTAGTTCATTAGGGACATGTATAGGATCCAGGAAGTCTCTGTTTCTCACACTTGGAAAGTTTTTCTCATTCAACCCAAAACCACAAAAATGCATAGATCTTTTGGGATATTCACTTGGAGTCTGGTAAAAATCCCTGTTGATATGAAAGATGAAGCAGTGCATGTCAGATGGAGCTGCTGAAAGATATCTATAAACTGTGCATGAAATTAAAAATAAAAGCATGGAAGCCTTTAGGGAAAAAAGTCTGGTATCTGGGAACTCACAGTTGAAATCCAGCTGGTTTGAGACTATCCAGTACATGTTATATACTACCTAGTTTTGTCTAAATTAAGCATGGCACTGGAGATGGTATCATCCATTGGAGCCATATAGCCACTTAGCATCACAGAGATGGGTGAGACATGTCAGAATGCCAATCAACCTGTCTCAAGAAAGACTCTTCCTGTTGAAATCTTATTCCTACTTCGATGCACACTCCCTTAAATAAAGAACTGGAAAAATTATCTAGCAATTGTTTTTCAGAACTTATGTGGTCTAGAGAATCTATAAGATGTTTTACTGCTTTTAACATAAGTTCTTGCCTGGTCTTATATTCCTTTACTAATTATTTCAGATATTTATTTATTTTTTCAGATGGCTCATCACCTTCCAAAAAAGAAATTACTCAGGTGGGATGCTTAATGTCCCATGACATGGAGTAATTATGCTAAATTATGAGCCATAAATACATTGGTAACTACACAAACACTGCTTCAATTTGAATTAAAATTGTAAATAAATATTTACAAGCACCTTTGACTCAAACTATCAAGTTTCAGGGAGAAGGTTCTACAAAAGTGGGCTTCTGCAATGGTAGACAGAATCATGAAATGACAAAGACATTATAGATATTTTTTTTTCTTACAGAGGAGAAGTTTAATGGTAAGCCATTCCTCATTCAAAGGTTGTCTTAAATCACCACTGTGGCTGCTTTACTTTTCTCAAAGGGTTATACAATTATTAGCTTAAGCCCTTCATTGTTCTTCATTTGCCCCACACCATCCCTACTACTTCTATCCCAGGCATGTTTTATACCTCTTAGCACGATCCCAGAAAAGTGTCAGAATTACTGAACTGTTCTTTTCAACACAAATGTCTTTGTAAGGCTTGTTGTAGCATTTCCTTAATCTTCATGTTTTTCTTTTCTTTAAGTAGAAATACTATTCATGTGTTTAAATTATAAGACAATTTGTCTATACTGTGTAATGTATTTAATAAACTAAATATCAATGTAGAAAATTGAAAAAAAAATTAGAAAAAATAGCAACAGAAAAGTTAGAAATTATATACTAAAAATATTCTTTTAAAAACAATGTCTCAGGCTGGGGACACTGCTAACATGTTTGAATTCTTGCCTCACATGCAAAAGGATGGGCTTAATCCCCAGCACCACACACACACACACACACACACACACACACACACACAGTCTCATAAATTAGAAATTTGAGGAAGAAAATATATCAAAGGCTAGAATTAATTAAAATACACAGGTACTGCTGGAAGATGTGGTACATGACTGTAATCCCAGTATCTGGGGAGACTGATGCAGGAGCACCATAAGTTCAAAGACAGACTCAGCAATGGTGAGGCACTAAGCACCTCAGTGAGATCCTATGTACTTTTATATAATTCCAAAGTAATGATAAAATAAACATTGAAGGTAATAAAATAAAATAATCACCATAAAATCTATGAAATACAAATTAAGGCAGTTTTTTTCATAGTAGAAAAATTTATAAAAAATCAACAAAATTTGAAATCTACAGAAATAAGTTCTTTCTCATCAGGAATTTAAGTAGAAATAAACTAATTTGTAAAAAACTAAACAGAAAACAATGTGATTAACAAGATTAAACCTAAAAATATATTAACTATGTCAGATGCAAATCTACATAATGTTTTCTTAAGATATAAGGTCACAAAAGTCTAAAAACAAAAAAGATATAACAAATATTACATTAAAAATTGCAAAGGTGATAATAATTATATAAATGAGAGACAAAGTACAATATCATATAAAGATAAATATGACTAATCACTGGAATACAATCATAGTCGAAATATTTGTAACTCCAATCATATATTTTATATATAGAAAGAAATCACAAAAAAAAATTCAACAGCATAAAAAGCAACACAGTAATAGTAGGATACATCAATCCCCAGTTGATGTAAATAAAAAATCATTGTATTAGTACTCAGGGAATGAAAAAACTTCAAAAAGCATTAAAAACTTATTAGGTTTACAGAGGCAATCTTCTTTATAGTGTATGGAATATTGTTCCAAAGAGATCAGGTTAAAAATACAAAACAAATGTTAAATATATTAAAATATTGAAGTTGCTTTGTAACATAAAATAATAAATTGGAAAGCAAAAGTGAAAGAGATATTCAAAATTTATGAATATGAGTTTAAAGCCAAATTCAGCAATTAAGCAAGGCCCTAAGCAACTTACCTAGGCACTGTCACAAAATAAAATATAAAAACAGCTGCCAGCTAGGCACAGTAATATACACCTGTAATTCAAGCAGCTTGGGAGACTGAAACAGCAGGATTGTGAGTTCAAAGCCAGCCTCATAAACAGCAAGGTGCTAAGCAAATCAAGGAGACCATGATTCTATGTAAAATAAAAAAATGGGGCTTTAGATGTAGCTCAGTGGACAAGTGCCCCTGAGGTCAATCCCCAGTACCCTTCCCCCAAAAGAGCTGTTGATGTGGCTCAGTGGTTAAGCACCTGTTCTTAAAAAAAAGTGCCAGTAGCACCCCCCCAAAATCTAAGAAGACTATGTAATACCAAACAATCAATATTATTTTTGTGTAAACAAAATAAGTTATTTGAACAATTCTTTAGAATATTCTTGATACATCAATAACTACACATACTAAAAAAATTTAAATAGTAATTCCTGATATAAAATAATAAAAGCTACAATATTCAATGGAATGAGGTTAAATGAGAAAGCCATGGGTAATAAAATTGAAAGTATATCAATTATCCCTCAACTTGATGGTCAAATCAAAATATATTTACAAACCTATTCTCATTAAACAACATTCAAATGAGACCAATGTGGCAAGCAAATCAAATATCATTTCAAATGACTACATGAAGGCAATTTGGAATGAAAAAGTTAGAAATCTTTTCAAAGATAATAAATTATATAATATCTACAATGATCAACATTCAGGAGAGTATGTTAAGTAAAATAGTAATTAACCCCCCCCCCTCAAAAAAAATACCAGGTAATTCTACTTCTGAGAGATATCTACTGTAGCCAAATATAAAGACCAAAAGGAATGGCATTAGGGATGAAAAAGTAAGGACAAGGAGAACTTGTTTGAAGAAAAAATGTGATACAAATTTTCTAGAAAAAAAATGTTACAAAAAAATTTGAATGAACAGAACTGACCAGTAAATTTAAAATATATAAGATAATAAGTTCAGCAAAGATATACAGTTTTGACCACAATTACATATTTGACAAATATATAAAAGATAAAAGAATTGTAAACATCTTTATGGTACATTTAAAAAGCTAATGTCTTAATCCTAGACAAAAGAACAGATTTATATATGCAGAGATGATGAATATGCCATTAATTCTAGCTACTTGGAAGGCTGAAACATGGAAATACAATTCCAACTTTTGCCACTTAGCAAGAGTCTATTTCAAACTAAAAGTCAAAAGGGGGTGATGATGTAGCTCAATATTACAAGAACCTCTGTGTTCAATCTGCTGTATGTGTATGTGAGTATGTATGTATGTGTATGTGTGTGTGTGTGTGTGTGTGTGTGTGTGTTTATATATATAACAAACTTTAGATACATTACATGATTAAGCACAAAAGCAGAGTAAATAATCAAGGCAATATACAGTCATATATAAAACAGGGGTAATATTTGTACTTGTAAGTAAAAGCATAGAAAACTTGATTGAAAATTGGCATATGGGTCACATGCAGTTTAATTTTACCTAATGTTGTCCTAAAGTGACAAGTCATGATAATTTCTATTCAATTATTACATATAGATATAAAAACAAAAACAGTATCACTAATGTAAGAAAACATAATGAACAACACTGAAGCTCTCTAAAGAGTGAGAGTCAAAAAAGACACAAGAATTAGAGAAATGTTACCTACAATATTATGAATAATTGTGTTACAATAGAAATCTTTCTTTTAATTTTTGTAGCTATAGATGGATAGAATGCATTTATTTCATCCATTTATTTTTATGTAGTGCTAAAGATAAAATACAATGCCTCACATGTGTGAGGCAAGCCCTCTGCCACTAAACTACAGCCCCAGCCATGAAAATTCTTCTTTAAACCACATTGATCAGCTATACTTACAGAACCACTAGGAGCAAGTATTGTGAAATACTGCTATTCATTACATGGCAGAAAAACCTTACAGAATATTCAATATAAGCATTCATATAAAGTTCTGATGAGAAAAATTTGAATGAATAAATATTTAAATTATATTAAAGAAACTCTCCTGTATTATTAATATCTTACAATGGTTTGCCTAGAGATATTTGGAAATGAGCAGATTTTCTAGGGAGCCTCCAAATGCAAATAAATGCCAGGTTATGCGTATCCTCACAGTCATTGTGGAATAATTTGTAGGGGTGACAAGACTTTGTTTCCCCGCCTTAGAATGCCCTGCAATTTTCCCTAGGAGCTAGTCAAGTAATTAAGTACATGTGCAATGTAAAGCTGCTATGGCAGTGCCCTGCTTGAAAAGGCTCTGCACTAGAGTATTATCAGCCTGAAACATAATCTCTGGCACACAACTCCTTGGAAGAAAGAAACTCTCTTTTTAGACAAGCACAATGGTTCACTGAGTCTAAATCTGTCCATAAAACAGTAAATTTATACAATGGACTTTCTTGAGAGCTACACAAAACTCCTAACACTGCACATTGCAACTTAGTATATAACTGATAAATAAGCTGCATAATGTTGCTAAGTTTGTAATCTGCCTAGTAATAAAGTGAACAGTATGTACTACTGATGCCAATGACCTGTTGATATAAATAAAGCTTGGCAGTTTGGCATCTCTGTCACTATGCCACATTTCCTGTCACTTATCTGTGTCTCCTTTTGATTTTCTTTTTTTTTAAAAGAGAGAGAGAGAGTGGGGGGGGGGGAGAGAGAGAGAGAGAGAGAGAGAGAGAGAGAGAGAGAGAGAGAGAGAGAATGAGAATGAATGAGAATTTTAATATTTATTTTTTTCAGTGGACACAACATCTTTGTTTGTATGTGGTGCTGAGGATCGAACCCAGGCTGCATGCCTGCCAGGAAACCGAGCTACCACTTGAGCCACATCCCCAGCCCCTCTTCTTTTGATTTTCCTACAATATTTTATTAATTGAAATGTAGGGAGATCACTGAAGAACAAGAAGGAGCTTAAATAATTGATATGCATGGTAAACAGAGAGTATGAAATGCTCTTTAATGATTGCAACTGAAACAAACCTAGGTTTGAAAAAATATTTTCTGTCAGATTTTAGCTTATCAATTAACATTTTTAAATGTGAATTCCTCTTTAATTTTGGACCTCTTATCTGTATTCTTTGCTTCATTGATTTCTACCCAATTTGATATGTCTACTGTCACTTTTCTCTTCAAATCCCAAGGTTATTTCATTGGAGACCAAGTGGTGACCAAAGATTACATAGAGACATTAATTTTTTTTGATGGAATATGTCATGTTTTGTTATTTTCTTGGTAACTAAAGAAGTCTTTTTAATGTTACCCTCATTAGGAAAAAAAGAAAGAGAAAATATCCTATAAGAGTCTACAAAATTATTTTCTCAAACATTTTTTTTCTAGACAAAAACACTAAAATACTTTGAAACCATTTTCATTCTCTACATTGTAATCACTACTTAGAAAAGATAAGTTACACCTATTTGTTATTTTTTTAAATTTTTTATTGTTGGTTGTTCAAAACATTACATAGTTCTTGATATATCATATTTCACAGTTTGATTCAAGTGGGTTATGAAATCCCATTTTTACCCCGTATACAAATTGCAGAATCACATCAGTTACACATCCATTGATTTACATATTGCCATACTAGTGTCTGTTGTATTCTGCTGCCTTTCCTATCCTCTACTATCCCCCCTCCCCTCCCCTCTTCTCTCTCTACCCCCTCTACTGTCATTCATTTATCCCCCTTGTATTATTTTCCCCTTTCCCCTCACTTCCTCTTGTATGTACTTTTGTATAACCCTGAGGGTATCCTTCCATTTCCATGCAATTTCCCTTCTCTCTCCCTTTCCCTCCCACCTCTCATCCCTGTTTAATGTTAATCTTGTTCTCATGCTCTTCGTCCCTACTCTGTTCTTAGTTACACTCCTTATATCAAAGAAGACATTTGGCATTTGTTTTTTAGGGATTGGCTAGCTTCACTTAGCATAATCTGCTCTAATGCCATCCATTTCCGTGCAAATTCTATGATTTTGTCATTTTTTAATGCAGAGTAATACTCCATTGTGTATAAATGCCACATTTTTTTTATCCATTCATCTATTGAAGGGCATCTAGGTTGGTTCCACAGTCTTGCTATTGTGAATTGTGCTGCTATGAACATCGATGTAGCAGTGTCCCTGTAGCATGCTCTTTTTAGGTCTTTAGGGAATAGACTGAGAAGGGGAATAGCTGGGTCAAATGGTGGTTCCATTCCCAGCTTTCCAAGAAATCTCCATACTGCTTTCCAAATTGGCTGCACCAATTTGCAGTCCCACCAGCAATGTACAAGTGTACCCTTTTCCTCACATCCTCGCCAGCACTTGTTGTTTGACTTCATAATGGCTGCCAATCTAACTGGAGTGAGATGGTATCTTAGGGTGGTTTTGATTTGCATTTCTCTGACTGCTAGAGATGGTGAGCATTTTTTCATGTACTTGTTGATTGATTGTATGTCCTCCTCTGAGAAGTGTCTGTTCAGGTCCTTGGCCCATTTGTTGATTGGGTTGTTTGTTCTCTTATTGTCTTATTTTTTGAGTTCTTTGTATACTCTGGATATTAGGGCTCTATCTGAAGTGTGAGGAGTAAAGATTTGTTCCCAGGATGTAGGCTCTCTATTTACCTCTCTTATTGTTTCTTTTGCAGAGAAAAAAATTTTAGTTTGAGTAAGCCCCATTTGTTGATTCTAGTTATTAACTTTTGTGCTATGGGTGTCCTATTGAGGAATTTGGAGCCCGACCCCACAGTATGTAGATCGTAGCCAACTTTTTCTTCTATCAGATGCCGTGTCTCTGATTTGATATCAAGCTCCTTGATCCATTTTGAATTAACTTTTGTGCATGGCGAGAGAAAGGGATTCAGTTTCATTTTGTTGCATATGGATTTCCAGTTTTCCCAGCACCATTTGTTGAAGATGCTATCCTTCCTCCATTGCATGCTTTTAGCCCCTTTATCAAATATAAGGTAGTTGTAGTTTTGTGGATTGGTTTCTGTGTCCTCTATTCTGTACCATTGGTCCACCCGCCTGTTTTGGTACCAGTACCATGCTGTTTTTGTTACTATTGCTCTGTAGTATAGTTTGAAGTCTGGTATCGCTATACCGCCTGATTCACACTTCCTGCTTAGCATTATTTTTGCTATTCTGGGTCGTTTATTTTTCCATATGAATTTCATGATTGCTTTCTCTATTTCTGCAAGAAATGCTGTTGGGATTTTGATTGGCATTGCATTAAACCTATAGAGAACTTTTGGTAATATCGCCATTTTGATGATGTTAGTTCTGCCTATCCATGAACAGGGTATATTTTTCCATCTTCTAAGATCTTCTTCTATTTCTCTCTTTAGGGTTCTGTAGTTTTCATTGTATAAGTCTTTCACCTCTTTTGTTAGGTTGATTCCCAAGTATTTTATTTTTTTTGAAGATATTGTGAATGGAGTGGTTGTCCTCATTTCCATTTCAGAGGATTTGTCGCTGATATACAGGAATGCCTTTGATTTATGCGTGTTGATTTTATATCCTGCCACTTTGCTGAATTCATTTATTAGCTCTAATAGTTTCTTTGTAGACCCTTTTGGGTCTGCTAGGTATAGAATCATGTCATCTGCAAATAGTGATAATTTAAGTTCTTCTTTTCCTATTTTTATGCGTTTAATTTCTTTCATCTGTTTAATTGCTCTGGCCAGTGTTTCGAGAACTATGTTGAACAGAAGTGGTGAGAGAGGGCATCCCTGTCTTGTTCCAGATTTTTGAGGGAATGCCTTCAGTTTTTCTCCATTCAGAATGATGCTAGCCTGAGGCTTAGCATAGATTGCTTTTACAATATTGAGGTATGTTCCTGTTATCCCTAGTTTTTCTAGAGTTTTGAACATAAAGGGATGCTGTACTTTGTCGAATGCTTTTTCCGCATCTATCGAGATGATCCTATGGTTCTTATTTTTAAGTCTATTGATGTGGTGAATAACATTTATTGATTTCCGTATATTGAACCAGCCTTGCATCCCAGGGATGAATCCTACTTGATCATGGTGCACAATTTTTTTGATATGTTTTTGTATCCGATTCGCCAGAATTTTATTGAGGATTTTTGCATCTAGGTTCATTAGAGATATTGCTCTGTAGTTTTCTTTCTTTGAAGTGTCTTTGTCTGGTTTAGGTATCAGGGTGATGTTGGCCTCGTAGAATGAATTTGGAAGTTCTCCCTCTTTTTCTATTTCCCGAAGTAGCTTGAAAAGTATTGGTATTAGTTCCTCTTTAAAGGTTTTGTAAAACTCTGCTGTATACCCATCCTGTCCTGGGCTTTTCTTAGTTGGTAGTCTTTTGATGGTTTCTTCTATTTCCTCAATTGATATTGGTCTGTTTAGGTTGTCTATATCCTCCTGACTCAATCTGGGCAGATCATATGACTTAAGAAATTTATCGATGCCTTCACTATTTTCTAATTTATTGGAGTATAAGGATTCAAAATAATTTTTGATTATCTTCTGTATTTCTGAAGTGTCTGTTGTGATATTGCCTTTTTCATCCCGTATGCTAGTAATTTGAGTTCTCTCTCTTCTTCTCTTCGCTAGCATGGCTAAGGGTCTGTCGATTTTGTTTATTTTTTCAAAGAACCAACTTTTAGTTTTGTCAATTTTTTTCAATTGTTCCTTTTGTTTCGATTTCATTAATTTCAGCTCTGATTTTCATTATTTCTTGCCTTCTACTTCTTTTGCTGTTGTTTTGCTCTTCTTTTTCGAGGATTTTGAGATGAAGTATGAGATCATTTATTTGTTGTTTTTTTCTTTTTTTAAGAAATGAACTCCAAGCAATGAATTTTCCTCTTAGAACTGCTTTCAATGTGTCCCATAGATTCCGATATGTTGTGTCTGTGTTTTCATTAATCTCTAAGAATTTTTAAATTTCCTCCTTGATGTCTTCTATAACCCATTGATCATTCAGTAACCTATTGTTCATTCTCCAAGTGATGTATTCTTTTTCCTTCCTTCTTTTATCGTTGATTTTCAGTTCCATTCCATTATGATCAGATAGGATGCATGGTATTATCTCTACTCCTTTATATTGTCTAAGAGTTTCCCTGTGACATAATATATGATCTATTTTTGAGAAGGATCCATGTGGTGCTGAGAAAAAAGTGTAACTGCTTGATGTTGGGTGGTATATTCTATATATGTCAATTAAGTCTAGGTTATTAATTGTGTTACTGAGTTCTATAGTTTCCTTATTCAACTTTTGTTTGGAAGATCTGTCCAGTGGCGAGAGAGGTGTGTTGAAGTCTCCCATGATTATTGTATGGTGGTCTATTAGACTCTTGAACTTGAGAAGAGTTTGTTTGATGAACATAGCTGCACCATTGTTAGGGGCATATATATTTATGATTGTTATGTCTTGTTGGTGTATGGTTCCCTTGAGCAGTATGTAGTGTCCCTCTTTATCCCTTTTGATTAACTTGGGCTTGAAATCTATTTTATTTGATATGAGTATGGACACACCTGCTTGTTTCCGAAGTCCATATGAGTGATATGATTTTTCCCAACCTTTCACCTTCAGCCTATGTATGTCTTTTCCTATCAAATGCGTCTCCTGTAGGCAGCATATTGTTGGGTCTTGTTTTGTGATCCATTCTACTAGCCTGTGTCTCTTAATTGGTGAGTTTAAGCCATTAACATTTAGGGTTATTATTGAGATATGGGTTGTTCTTCCAGCCATATTTGTTTATTTATATTACTAAACATGGTTTGTTCTCCTCTTTGATTATTTTTCCCCCCTTTACTGTCCTACCTCCCACTGTTGGTTTTCATTGTTATTTTCCATTTCCTCTTCCTGTAATGTTTTGCCAAGGATGTTTTGAAGAGATGGTTTTCTAGCTGCAAATTCTTTTAACTGTTGTTTATTGTGGAAGGTTTTAATTTCATCTTCCATCCTGAAGCTTAATTTCGCTGGAAACACAATTCTTGGTTGGAACCCATTTTCTTTCAGTGTTTGAAATATGTTATTCCAGGATCTTCTAGCTTTCAGAGTCTGTGTTGAAAGATCAGCTGTTATCCTGATTGGCTTACCCCTAAATGTAATCTGCTTCCTTTCTCTTGTAGCTTTTAAAATTCTCTCCTTATTCTGTATGTTGGGCATCTTCATTATAATGTGTCTAGGTGTGGGTCTCTTATGATTTTGCACATTTGGCGTCCTGTAGGCTTCTAGGATTTGGGATTCTGTCTCATTCTTCAAGTCTGCGAAGTTTTCTTGTATTATTTCATTGAATAGATTGCTCATTCCTTTGGTTTGAAACTCTGTCCCTTCCTGTATCCCAATGACTCTTAAATTTGGTCTCTTGATGTTATCCCATATTTCTTGGATGTTCTGCTCATGGTTTCTTAACAGTCTTGCTGAGCTGTCTATGTTCTTTTCAAGTTGAAATACTTTATCTTCATTGTCTGATGTTCTATCTTCTAAGTGTTCTACTTTGCTGGTAGTATTCTCCATTGAGTTTTTAAGTTGGTTTATTGCTTCCTGCATTTCTAGGATTTCTGTTTGTTTGTTTTTTTATAACCTCTATCTCCCTGTATAGTTGATCTTTTGCTTCTTGGATTTTTTTATGTAATTCATTGTTGAAGTGATCTTTCATTGTCTGATTTTGCTGTCTGATGTCTTCCTTGAGACTCCAGATCATCTGAAGCATGTATATCCTGAATTCTTTATCTGACATTCCATCTGCTGCAGCTATTACCTCTTCTAACGTTGAGTTGACCTGCATTGCTTGTGGTCCTTTCTTTCCTTGTCTCTTCATACTGTTCGAGTTCCTTTCTACTTGGTGAAATTATTGTGCTATTGAATTTTCCCCCTATATATTTGTATTGGTCTTGTATAGTTGCAAAGTCTCCCTCGCAGGCGCGGGTGGCGGCTCTGCCCCTCCTCCAATTGGGGCAATGTGCCTACCACGCCGGCAGGCCGCTGGGCCTGCTCTGCCGGTCGGTAGCAGGTCCGCCTATCTTGCAGGCGCGGGCGGCGGCTCTGTCCCTCTGCGGGCCGCTAGGCTTGTTCTGTCGGTGGTCGCAGTTCTGCCTACTTAGCAGGTGCAGGCAGCGGCACTGCCCCTCTGCAGGCCTCTGGGGCTGTTCTGCCGGTGGGTCGCAGGTCCGCCTACCTTGCAGGCGCGGGGGGGGGGCGGCTCTACCCTTCCTCAGGCCACTGGGCCTGTTCTGTCTGTCGGTTGCAGGTCTGGCCTGTTCTGTTGGTGGTCACAGTTCCGTCTACCTTGCAGGCGCGGGGGGAGGGGGCGACTCTGCCTCTCAGCAGGCCGCTGCTCCTGTTCTGCCAGTGGGTTGCAGGCCCGCCTACCTTGCAGGAGTGGTTGGCAGCTCTGCCCCTCCACGGGCCACTGGGCCTTTTCTGTCGGTGGTCACATTTCCACCTACCTGGCAGGCGCGGGGGGTGGGGGGCGGCTCTGCCCCTCAGCAGGCCGCTGGGCCTGTTCTGTGTGTGGTCACAGTTCCACCTACCTGGCAGGTGCGGGGGGTGGGGGGCTCACTTTTATTTTTGATATTTATTAACTGAAGTACTCTCTCTCTCTCTCTTTTTTCTCTTGGTTAATTGAACAATCAATTTTGTAAATCATTTGAACAATAAAGTTTGTTTTTTAATTATTTTGTCTATTTATTTTATTCTTGCTCTATTGTTTATTAAAATGTATCCTCTGTGCAATTTGAATACAGCTTGCTTCTTTTTGTCTAGTTACTGTGTAAATTTAGGTTTTTGTTTTGGCAGTTTTCCTTTTATAATGGTGGCATTTGTGGTTATGAATTTTCTTCTGAGTGCTACTGCACCTCAGTAGCTACACCTCATCAGTTTTGGCATGTTTGCTTTCATTTTAATGTTTGCTTTTCATTTTTATTCACCTAAACTATTTTCTTTTTTTTAATTTTTCTTCTTCCTAAAGAGTACACTGTTTAATTCTTACATGTTTGCAATTTTTTAAATTTTCTGTTTTTTTTAACTTAATTTCATTGTAGTTATAAAAGATACTTGTCTTGATTTCATTGTTTTCAAATTTATTGACATTTTTGTGGCTTTAAAATGGCAAGTTCCACACAATGTTTCCTACACACTGGAGTAAAATGTGTATTCTTTGGGGCAGAATATTCTATATAGTCCTCTAGACCTTGTAGTTATATTATTGTTCAAATTGTTTTGTTTTGTTTTACATGGACTTTTTGCTAGACATTTCATTCATTCTTGAAAATGCTATATCACAAATTATTCACCCCTTTTTGTAGAAAGCTTTTTTCCTTTAATCCTGATAGTTTTCACTTCACATATTTTGGAACACTGTTTTTTGACATGTATACATTTATAACTTTTTATCATGAATATGCATATATATTTAATATATAATTTAATATATGTAATTACAAGTATATATCATGTCTTGCCTCTATCTAACAATTTCTGTTACAGCTGATTTTGTCGGACATGTGCATAGCCCTCCAGCTGTTTTCTTTGTTGTTTTTTTGTTTTGTTTTGTTTTTACGTGTACTGGGGTTTTTTGCCAGGAGCACTTTACCATTGAGACCTATCCCCAGCCATTTTTTATGTTGTATTTTGAGGTAGGGCCTCATTAAGTTGCAAGGAGCCACCTGTGAGTTACTTGGGGGTCTTCTCTTTATCTACCTAAACTATTTTCTTGTTTTTTTTCTTTTTCTTCTTCCTAAGAGTACACTGTCTAATGCTACATGTTAGCAATTTTTAAAATTTTCTGTTTTTTTAATTTAATTTCATTGTAGTTACAAAAGATACTTGTCCTGATATCAGTGCTTTTAAATTTATTGACAACTTTATGGATTTAAAATGGGAAGTCCTGCACAATGTTTCCTACACACACTGGAGT
The DNA here is from genome assembly GCF_047511675.1 of Marmota flaviventris. Classification (NCBI taxonomy): domain Eukaryota; kingdom Metazoa; phylum Chordata; class Mammalia; order Rodentia; family Sciuridae; genus Marmota; species Marmota flaviventris. The sequence goes on from NC_092517.1 coordinate 21,062,665, forward strand.
AAAATGTGTATTCTACTCTTTGGGGCAGAATATTCTATATAGTCCTGAAGGTTTAGATTCAAACTTGGGAACTATTGCAGCTCCCCCAAGCACGTTAAATTGCCCAAGGCACATGACCTCTAAAAGTAATTGGGTGATATTCATTGGCTGTGACCAAGTTTAAAACTCGCCACTGCAGATTTGTGTCCTTTGTTTCACATTGTACAGAGAGATCCTTCTCTACCTTCTCATCAACTTTGGCAGAAGAAAGGATTGCCATAACAATGTTTGAATCTGCCATGAAGACTGCACAGCTTACTAGAATTAATCCACAATAGCCTATATATTGATTAATATTTCCCAATGTTCATACTCCCACAGGAGCAATATGATAATAATTGGGAATTATTGAGTAGCCTTGCCTACCTCATTCTCCTCAAATTCATCAACTCCATACCATGGCTTTATTGCTCAGTTAGTTTCTAAAGGAAGAACACGAGTTTTGCAGATAGTTGGATCATAGCCTAATATTATTGTTGGCCCTTTTTCTACTCAAAAGCATGTTTGGCTTTAGCAATCTTCTAATACTTGGCAGATGGCTTTTGCTAATTTCCCTGGCCAAATGGAAAACCATTACTTTCATGAGAAAATTTTTCAGTTTACTCTCGTGACTACATTTATTTTTCCCAAAATTGTATGTGCTTAACCAGTAGTTGGAGCACTAAATGTTTTGCTGATGGATCGAGTTCAGGAAAAGCAGGTTTCTATAGCCATGTTCATATGGAGATAATACAGACATTATATACTTCTGCAGAATGAGCAGAAATTCAAGCTCTCATTTGTGCTTTAATTCATTTTACAAACGAGTCAATCCATATTTATTCTGATAGTTTATATTGCAGTTGGAGTCACAAAAAATATTGAAACATCAACTCCTGGGAACACACCATTGCAAGAGTTATTTAATTTGTTTCAGACCTTAAAAAAGACAATTCAAATGTGTCACCATCCATGTTTCATTAGCCATATAAGGGCACATTCTAATCTTGCAGGTCCTTTAGAATCAGGTAATGATAAGATTGATAAACTTGTTGCCATTTGTGAATAAAATATCTTTATATGATTGTGCACAAGCCTCACATTCTTTACAGCATCAGAATGCTTCTACTTTACATAAAAAAAATAATATTCCTGGGGAAAAACTTGTCAAATTGTTCATCAAATCTCACAATATTTTATACATATTTTATCTTCACCAAGTGGGGTTAATCCCATGGTTTATGACCAAATCAGTTATAGCAAATGGATGTAACACACATCGGTCAATTTGGCAAACAGTGTTAAGTTCATGTTATTGTTCATACTTACTCTGGATTTATTTTTGCCACTGCCTGTGTGAAATAAAATACTCATGTTATCTCTCATTGTCTAGCTACTTTTGCAGCATTAGGAGGTCCTTTACAGATTGAAGCTGATAATACTCCAGCTTATACTAATTTTTCTTTTCAGCAGTTTTGCCATCAATTTTGTATTGATCATAAAACAGGTATTCCGTAGAAGCCTCAAGGTCCAGCCATTGTAGAAAGAGCTCATTTATCTATTAAGCTACGATTACAAAAAAGGAGAGGGATATGGCCCCACAAAATAACCTTAATAATGCTTTGCTCTAATTTTTTTAAAATTGTGACTCTGAAATTCACACTGCAGCTGAAAGACACATTTCTTCCACTGCAGCAGGTCCCTTGAGCCAAATTTGGTGGAAAGACATACAAACATAACAACATAAAGGATCAGATTAAGTGATAATGTGGGGTAGAAGTCATGCTTGTGTTTTCCCAGAAGGTGTCTCTCATCTTATTGGGGCCCCTGAACATGCTATCAGACATGGAGGACCTGGAACCGAGGTTCAGATGACTGAATATTAATCCAGGGATGTCAGCCCTGACCCCCAGCAGAAAGGGAAAGCTACAAAGGAGGAAGAGGACAAAGAAGGCCCTGAGAGACAGAATGTTGAATCTACCATCATGGAGGCAACTGTAGAATGTAACACTACAGGCTGAAAAGATACTTTGAAACAAGGAGGAACTAACTCTGCAGCCACAATGTTTGTGGCCATGTTAGCTCTGTTGAGCTGTCCAGTAAATGGTGTCCAGGGAGAAACCAATTGGACATATTTTCCAGACCCACCTTTGGTACACCCAGTGGTGTGGACTGGAGAATCCATCCCAGTATTTACCAATGATACTCATGTAATGTGTGGTTTTACAGATACTCAGATTACACCCATCCCTGTGACTGGATTTAATTATACTGATTACAGTGGACAACTACATATATATTGGTCCCATGATAATCATGCTGGCTATCTAGGGGTATCTTTTGAAGGAAAGATAGCATATGGGGGGGTCTAGATGAGCCAATCATGCTGGACCCTGGGACTCTAAGCAATATATACAAACAATTATTAAAATGGGACTTTCTCATAACAAACCTGTCATTGCCACAAAACGTCTGCCAATACCTTACTGTCCTAATCATTCTGCAATAGAATTTGGCACCATTGCTAAATGGATACACTGTGAAAATGTCTTGCTAGTACAACAAAAAGGTTCTAGAAATAGTAGATATATTTTAGACTGGTCTCCAAGAATTGACAATAGACAATCACATAAGGATGCTATGACCTCTGGAGGTTATGTTGGTAATATCCTAACTTTTAGTGAAGGCGGTATCCACAAATATGTTTGGTGCTTAATTGCAGCCTCAGATTTCCTATATTACACTGACAGCCCTATGCCTGACTTTGTAGGCAGTTGGTGTAAAGAGGGTTCCTGTTATGCCCTGTAGGCCTGTGTTCAATCTCCTTATGCTTTAATTACTGGAAATGTGAGAGTTAAGAGAAAGGATGATAAATATCTTGTAGCCTGTAAAAAGTGCAATTTACCTAATTGCATAACTAGATATAACAGAGGAAAAGGAACATTAATCCTTCACCAATCTTCCTTTGTCTTACTAGAAGTCAACATTTCAGAGCCATGGTATGCTGATGCTGGTGTTCAGGTTTTACAACAGATGCATGCTCAGTTGACCAGGCTTAAGTGAGCTCTTGGACTCATAATTCTTGGTTATAATTTTTAAAATTTTATTTCATTCATCACTTCTACAGTTACAGCCTCAGTGGCTATATCTCAGAATATTCAACATGCAAATTTTCTTAATAATTTGGTTCAATATACTTCCCAAACCCTCAATAATCATAAATATTGATGAAAATATTGAAAGACATTGAATGCTTTAGAAACTTCTGTCATAAATATTGGTAATGAGCTTTCTGCTCTCAAGTTTAAGGAAAGGTTTAAATGTCATCTGACTATGAATGTCTGTGTTTCTGCAGCCAGATATAATGCTTCCCAATGGGTTTGAGAAAAGGTTAAATCATCTAATGGGTATTTGGTATAGCAATTATTAGTAGCCCTGATCTTATGGAGTTACATCACAACATCCAGGATATTCAAAAAAGCAAAATTGATCTTATGGATTCTACCTCTCTAACTGGAAATAATTCAAGAATGAAAAGGCTTTAACCCTGGAAACACACTGAAACACTCTGCATGGTATATGATTGGAATGAGATGTTTGCTACTAGTTCGTTTTTGTATTATGATAATAGGTTGTCACACTCTCAGAACAAGAATCTGGGAATTTGAAATAAGAGCTCATCATTTTCTCTTGCAAAGAAAAAAGGGGGAGTATTCAGGGTGCAACCTGTGAATTACTTCAGGGTCTTCTCTGGTTATGGAGCCATGGAGATTTAGGTCTCACCTTGGGAACTATCTGCAGCTCCCCAGAGTGAACTAGATTGCCCAAGGCACATGACCCTATCTCTGCTCTACTTGGAAGACCCCTCTTCTAGTTCTGAAATTGGGGATAACCCATTGGGAACTGCAAAGCCCACCTTCTACCTTATTTGGCAAAGAATATTCCATGGAAAACCTTTGATATTCCCTGATATAAATAAATCAAACATGGGCTCCATTTTGCTCTTTTGAGTATGGAAGCTTCATCCCTAAGATAGGCTAGTCCATCCCACCCCCACTTTTAAAATTACTTCCTGTGTCCTGTGGGTTTTTCCCCTGCTTTACCTTTTTTAGCTTTTATTTTGCAGCCAGACCATTCCACCAAAAGGAACTGTTATTTTTCCTGCCTGCAGTTTTGAATTCATGATTCTCTTGCCTCAGCCTCCCAAGTCACTGAGATTATGGACCAGAACCACTGTGGTGGGCTCTTGATTGCTATTTTTTTAGTTTGTATATATTTTTTTTATTCTCATCCCATCTTTGTTTTGGAATCTAAAGTGAATCTGATGTAGACAGCAGAATAATTTTGTTGGATTCTAGGTCTTATACCCAAGGGTGTAATACTGGACTACATCCCCAGCCACTTTTTAATATTATTATATTTTATTTTCAGACATTTTATGCTGAGTTGCTGATGCCAGCATCAAACTTGTGATACCCTAGCCTCAGTCTCACAAGTAGCTTAGTGACAGCAATGCGCCACTGTGCCCAGATGATAACTTAGACAGACTCTCCATAAGGTACTGCGTTTGGACTTAAACTCGCAATCATCTTACCTCAGCCTCCTGAGTCTCTAGAGTCACAGATGTGAGCTGCATGCCCAACTTGATCAATATGTTTTCTAAAATTGGAACAAATTGAATCTATATGCAGTAATAGTAATGAAAAAGTAATATTAATGAACAAAATGTTTCTTCTCTGTTGCCACTTGTTTACTTCCTATATGTTTTTGGTTCATCAATTTTTCCATTATTGCCTATTAATGATTCATTTTTCTTGTGTACCATTTTTATTTTATTTTCTTCTTTTGGCACATGTTTTAGTTTTTCCTTAGTGATTGTTTTGGGAGCTCTAACATCTTAAATTTATGGCAATCAGTTTTTATTCATGCCAAATTAATTTCAATAGCATAGAAAATTTTTGCTGATCTTACAGATTTGTCCCTCAGTCCTGGTTTTTATCTTTGTCATAGACTATAGCTTCATGCATCATGTGTCTTCTATGGCTTGGATATCATTTGTCCACAAACAAGCGTAGGTTTTGGACACTTGGTCCTCATTATGGTAGCACTGAGGTAGAGGAACGCTGCAAATGTGCTGTCTACTGGGTGTTAATTCAGTCATTGGGGACAGCACCCTCAGGAAGAATGGATGCTAGTCTCTTGGAATGAGTTTTTGAGAAAACGAGTTGTTATGAAAAATCAAGACTGCCCCTCTCTGCTCTTTGGCTCATGTTGGTCCATATGATTTTTTGACTTCCACTTGTCCACACTCTGATGACAGCCACCATGCTGGAATAGAACAAAGTGGCTACTCCCCAGAAGCCAAGTGAATGGCATCGCTTTATCTTGGACTCTCAGACTCTAAAATTCTGACCTAAATGACTTTCTAACCACAAACCACTCATCCTTAAGTATTTCCTGATAGCAATAAGAAATGGAGTCTTGTAGTCATTCAGCATCAATGTTTGTTTGGTTCTAAGTGTTATTTTTGTGTTCAAAGTGTTATTTTTGCACTCATTTATTTTTAAAATTTTTAAAATTTTATTTTTTAATACACAACAGTGGAATGCATTGCAATTCTTATTATGCATATAGAGTACAATTTTTTACACTTATATTTTTAAAACAAATAGAAAAGAGTTAGAAACTAAATACTCCATGGCACTGGCTACATTTAGCTACCATATTGAGCTACTGAGCTACATCTACCATTATTTCTCATTATTTTATGTGGGCTCAAGGTTCTATCTTTTATCATTTGCTTTAACCTTGATGGCTCTATTGGCATTTCTGGAAGAGTTGTTTACTCACCCCAAATATTTCCTTGTACATATCTTCCCTTATCTTTTGAAGCACAGTTTCGTAAGGTATAAAATTATTGATGGTTAAAAAACAAGTTTCATCATGTCGTCCCACTACCTTCCAGCTTCTTGGATTCTCTAGGGAAACCCACTAATGCTGTCTTGTACCTGAACAACTGTTTCTCTCTGACCACTCACGAGATTTCCTTTTAGTATTTGTTTTACAGCAATTTGATTCTTATAGTACCTCTTATCCATGGTTTCCATTTCTGTAAGCTATAGAAAATTTAGAATGAGCAACTCATGAGTTTTAAATTGCAAAGTGTTCTGAGGAGCATCATGCAATCTCACCCCATCCCACCCAGCCCTACAGGGGCACGAGCCTCTGCCTTCTCCAGCAGTTTCCCAGTTGATATACTGTTTTTGGAATACCTTCCTGTTAGTGGCTAGTTCCCATCTTTGTTGAGAGACTGACTATAATGATAGTACTCCCCTTGTGTAGAAGGGAACATGTCTCCAATTACTCATGCACCACATTCTGTTTGTGTCCATGTTGCATTGTTAGCACCTTGGAGGTTAAAAATAGAAGACACACCTTGACCCTCTCCTAATGGAAAACATGATTTCCCATGAGACTATGACCCAAGAAGTTGAGAGGTGTTTAATAAGTTTAGAACGATACTCTTTCACAAATAACCTTACGATAAAGTACCAGTGACTAGGAAGTCAATTCTACTTCCTTGTAATGCTAAAATGTCCACCAGGAAGGAAGTTGAACCTCGTTTCCACAGTATATGGTTGTATGCCAAAATGTCCTTAAGAATGGCTTGTGTGTAAACAAGGCAGTCTGGTACATGCTTAACTCCCAGGATTGAACCTGATTTCATCTGACAACACAAGGTAACCCACCCCCTCCCAATGGCACCATGATATGAGGGATGAGGTATCAGTCCCTGGGCATAATGAGGAGCCACTGGAGCCCCTTATTCCCTCCAATAGGAAAATGCTATAGTCGTCATCCATGGAAGAATACTTCTTCATTTATCAGGCACATGGACAGACCTATTTAGAAAAGCAGATACATATTCACGAAAGAAAGTGAGGGGCCCGAGATACAGTGAGGGCAGTAGCATACTTGCCTCGCACACACAAGGTCCCAGGTTCAATCCCCAGCATCACAAGAAAAAAAAAGAAAAAATGTGAGAAACTCTAAAGGGAGAGACAGCAAATACAAGGTCTGAGGTGTTGATATTTGAAGAGGGACATTTAAGTGGGGCTGGACTAGAGATGGGGCCAGAGCAGACTTCTGTAATTTATCACCCATTTTTCAATGCTTGCTCATACCATGCTAGTATTTGGGGTCCAGGAAGCTGGTCTAGGAGAAATGCTGCATTGCAGGGAGTTGCTTTTTTTTTTTAAATTGATCTTTATTTTTAAAAATATATTTTGGTTGGACAGGATACCTTTATTTTATATATTTCATTTTAATGTGGTGTTGAGGATTGAACTCTATGCCTCACAGGTGCTAGGCAGGTGCTCTCTCACTGAGCCACAACCCCAGTTTCTTGTTTTTCATTTCAAATTTTTTGTGGGCATTCCTGCATTCTGGTGATTTATGAATGTTCTCCTTTGAGGTTCAGTGTAACATTCTTCTTGGTATCCCAAAATTTCTGCTCCAACCAGATGTGTTCCACAGTTCTTTATGGACCTCAAGTGTTGCTAGAGGAATGATTAAATGATCATTTAGTTATGAAAGTAAATAGGGCAGTGTTTTCAGGATGGAAGCCTTAAGAGAATGCTCATTATTAGATTTCTATTTTTACTTATGTATTTAGCCATGGACTCATATGGTTTTTGCAGTCATCCACAAATGTGGTCCAGAAACCAGCAGATTTCAGAAACTTTTCATGTTGACAGCTCTTTTCAAATGGTTGCGTTCTGATTGAGGCACATTTGACCGAGGGTAAATATTAAGATGCTTTTAAAGTGCTAATGAATTTTCTTGGCTAGAATATTGCAGAGGGTTTTGCCAGTTTTATCACCACTTTGTTTATCTCATTGGTGTTGAAAATCCTCTCAGATGCAAGGAATGCACCCCAGAGGCAAGCTCCTGCAGCTGGCCACCCACAGACTCCCAGACCCACTGATCCAATTCTCCATCCCCCATTAATTGGGTGTCAGGTGCTCTTGGATTGTTAATTATTGGGTAAAACCCAGTGTTTTTCCCCCAAGGAGCCCCAAATCTAGTTTGTTGGTTATTGGAACCACTGGGTTGGTTATTCACTTTCCCTTGCCTCTCAAGACAAATCTGAGCTCCATCCAGGGACCTATATTTAGTGGCACTGGTAGCTTAGGAAAATTTCTCATTTTGGTTAAGAAAACTAACAGAAATAATAATTAATCATTTCCCTCATGGGGGAAGGGGGATTCTGGCCTCAGAGTCTCCCCAGCTTTTCCCCTCTTCTCAGCCACATAATCTTCTCCTCATCCTGGGCAAGATAACTGTGTACTGCTCATCCCTGGAATCCTGGGCATGTGGCTTGACCTTATCAGTTTTCCTTCAAGAGAAATGTTCCCATTTCACAAATACAGCAAAACTGGTCCCCCAAATACCTGGGCTGCTGTTTCTGACAAGCAAAAGTAAAAAAATACTGAAAATGAGGGCTAGGGCTGGGGCTCAGCTGTCGAGCACTCGCATAGCATGTGCAGGCACTGGGTTCCATCCTCAGCACCACAGAAAAATAAATGGATAGAATAAAGTTATTGGGTCCGAGTCCAATAGAAAAAAAAATATTTGAAAAAATAAATACTGAAAAGACAACGTATCTAGCAATTAGGGAAATACAAATTAAAACTACACTGAGATTCTCTTTCACTCCAGTCACAATAGCAATTATCAAGAATACAGTAACAATAAATTAGTGAGAATGTGGGGGACATGGAATGCTCACACCTTGTTGGATAAACTGCACATTGGTGCAACCCCTCTGGAAAGCAGGATGGAGATTCCTCAAGAAACTAGGACTGGAACCACCATTTGATTCAGTTATCCCACTCCTCAGAATATATCCAGAGGATTTAAAATCAGCATACTACAGGGACACAGCCACATCAATGTTCGTGATAGCACAACTCACAATAGCTAAGCCACAGACCAGCCTAAATGCCCATCAACAGATGAATAGATAAAGAAATTGTGGTATGTATACATGGTGGAATATTACTCAGTTTAAAAAAGGATGACTTCATAACACTGGCCAGTAAATGAATGGATCTGGAGATTATCATGCTAAAGTAAAATAAGGCAATCCCCCCAAACCAAAAGTCACATGTTTTCCCTGACATGTGTTATCTACATCACAAGGAAGGGGGGCGGGCACAAAGAGAAGTTCAGTAAATTAGACAAAGGGGAACAACAGGAAGGGAGGGGAGATAAGAACAGAAAAGACAGTAGCATGAACCAACCATAATGTTCCTATATAAATATATAAAATACCTAAGTGAATAGTCCCATCATGCCCATACACATGAATGGGGTCCTATGGAGAATAAGGTATATTTTATGTTTGGATAAGTTTACCACAATGGACTCTATGGTCATGTATAACTACGAAAGACCAATAAAATAGAAAAAGATTTAAAAGTACTGAAAAGGACCATGGGACCAAATTGATACCATCATAGCCGGATATGGAAATGTCTTTAGGTACATTCCAGAATTTTCTAAACCGCTCCCCCATTTGATGCTGCCAAAGGTGTTGGAGCCTGTGGGAATGTGGAGGTACAGGGCACTGCAGGGAGAAGAAAGGACTCCCCCCGGCCCCGCATTCATCTACTGGTGCAGAGGTCCCAGGGGGCAGGTAATCTGGAGGCCTACACTGTTAAGTAGGGCAGAGAAGAGCAGGGTGCATTCGAGTCTGTGGAGTTATTTACTAAATTAGGAAAACCTGGAATTGGCTTTCTTGGACTCCCAATCAAAGGCAAATTGTTTATCCTTAAAGAGAGAGACCCTTGAGCCCCTCTAAACGAGAAGTCTTCTCAGTATTATGACTTTTTCCAACACTGAACTGGGGGGAAAAGACTCAGAGCTCTCTTTGGAAACACATCGGCTTTGTTTGCATCAAGACAAGCAGGTAGGTTCTGTCTTTTTTCTTTTTCTTTTTTCTTGTCAAGTGCCGAGTATTCAGCTGATACTAAGGATGCACACCTGGGCAGGGGGTCTCTGGTTTTAGGAGGAGGCAGGATCCCATTGCCTGGGATCCAGGGGACTGGCAGGAACCAGGGAGAGCATCCAGGGTGGCCTTGATCTGTGCAAGGCTGTTATCCTGTGGCCACTGCAGGTATTTCTCTCAAAAAGAAAGAAAGAAAGAAAAAAAAAAGTGGCACACACCTGTCATTCCAGGGCTGGGGAGTCTGAGGCAGGAGGATGTCGAATTCAAAGGCAGCCTCAGCTAAAACAAGGTGCTAAGCAACTCAGTGAGACCCTGTCTCTAATAAAATTCAAACTAGGGCTGGGGAAGGGGCTCAGAGGTCTTCTGAATTCAACCCCCAGTGTCCAGAGTGTGAGGAAGCCTGGTGCAGCTGGGGTTTACCCAAGTCTGTGCTCTCTGGGTCTCTTCTGTGCTGATCTCCTTACTCTGCCTCCAGTTCAATGTGGGCTCGAGATACAGATTCAACTCAGCTGGAGGAACATCAGCTCTCACGCTCCCAACCGGGTGGAAGCCTCCTCCAAGGCGGCTGCCAGCCCCCCCCCCCCTCCCCGTGAGCCTCCACCAGTGCTGGCTGTGATGCACTGGGCAGTTCCCAAGGGGTGAAAGGGGAGTTCTGCTTGGAGAATTTTGCACAGATAAACAGAGGACAAGTCAGCACCCCGAAGACTCTCTGGGTGGTCTTATTATAGGAGGAGGCCCAGGTGATGAAACTTTTTAGAAATGACTTCAATTTCCTAAAATCAAAACCCAACAGAACTTAGAATTCTGGTCACCCTGACCCTAAGCCAATGCCCAGACCTCAAAAGGAAAACAAAAAAGAAAAAAGCTGTACCCAGCCCTGCCATTCTGGCCTCCTTCTTGCCTGGGGCGGATATCACCCCATTGTCACTCAAAAAGAAGGCACCCTGGGCTCGGGTTGGGTGGGGGAAGCAGAGACTGACTGACTCCCTGTCCAATCAGAAGCCCCCATGCTGAGCTCTGTCCAATCCTGAGTGCAGCCAGCCAGCAGGGGGCGGGCCTTCGCGCTTGGACTGGGATTTATTTCTCCGAGGTGGGGCTTCTAGGATTCCTGCAGTTGGACTCCAGGCTTCCCTCCGTGTCAGGATCCCGGGTGGCCCTGCCATGCAGGGGCTGAGGCTCTCCAGGGCACTCTTGGCTGCTGGGCACCAGGAAATGGTGAGTGTGCAGTGGCACCTGGTGTCTGGACAGGGAGGCTCAGGAGGGAGAGGGGCAGGGAGGCTGTCTGGCGGGACCCACTGTGGCAGGAACCCAGTTGGCTGACCCTGACTCCGGGCGCTCTCTGTATCCGCAGGCCTGATCCCCTCGGGGACAGCGCCCCTCAGTACCCCTGGCCCCCCGTGTGGGGAGCGTGACAGTGGCGGAGACCCCTCGCAGCCTCCCCATCCCCTGGGGGCAGCCTCAGCCCCTGCTCCAGTCCTTATCTGGCAGGTGAGCGCTGCTGCCTGGTGTCTTCCCGGGCTGTGGTGATTGACAGGTGAGACCACTAGAAGAATCCAATCTCCTAGCCCAGCGATGGCACACACCTGTCATCCCAGAGGCTGGGGAGTGGGGGAGAGGCTGATGCAGGAAGGTTGCGAGGTCAAGGCCAGCCTTGGCAACTTGGCGAGGCACTTAGAGACCAGCTAGATGAGACCCTGCCTTTAAATAAAATGCAAAATCCTTCAAACACTTTTTTCCTGTAGGAGGGGAGCTGCAGTGTACAGGGACCCTGCTTATTCCTGAGCTACTTTTGTGGAGTTTATTTGTTTTGTGTTTTGGTAATTAACAGAAGAGTGCTTTACCACTCAGCTCTGACCCTGGTAGTTTTTACATCCACTTGGGTCAGTGGGTGCACTCTGTTGACGTCATGATTCCTTGATGGTAATTGTAACAGTTATACCAAATTATACCAGGAGGCTCCTATTCTGGTATAATTTTGAAACATAATCCTACTCAATATGTGCTTCTTTGGGGTGCTGGAGTATAATCCAGTACCACGCACATCCTGCACCCAAGCCCTACCAGTGCTCTGCACCTCCAGTTCGCACACCTCCCTTCATGCTGGGTTGTCTTGTTCATTCACATAAAAATCCTCTGCTGGAGATGGTTGCACTTATCTAGGCCTTTTCATTGCACTTAACACTAAAAATGAAATTTACATACATGTGGAGTCATCCATGAAATTGCTGCATTGTGATTTTCTTGGTCCTCAAATCACTGCATTATGATAATTTTATAATATGCATTAGTGCCTGGTAATTATAGCTCCTGCTTTTGCTCTTATAGTTCAGAATTATTGGCTAATTTCATATCAATTTAGCCTTCCAGGAGAATTTTCAAACTTTTTGGTTTGGTCCCTTCTTCAATGAAAAGGAAATCATGGTGAAATTTTGATGGGGTGTTATCATAGATGAACCTGAGGGAAGCAGTCCTCTTTATAATGAGGAGTCCTATCATCTATTCCCAGGGTGTGTAATTCAGTCTGTTTTGTGCTGATCTGTATTTGTATTTTTTTTAAATTCTGCAGTTGTCGTTTTAAAATATGCTTATGTGTGAAATGTGATATTTATGTGACATCAATATAAAACTGACAGTGTTTCATAGTATTTGTCCAACTGTATGTCATATGGCAAACAAAATGGGGCTGATTGCCAGAAATGGTTATTTCTGGATGGAATTTCCAGGGTATCCTATTATTGAACTATATCCTCGGCCCTTTTTAAATTTTTATTTTAAAAATTAATTTTTAAAATGTTTTTTGAATTTAATTTTTAAAAATTACTATTACTTTTTTTAAAAATTAAAGCAGGGTTTCACTCGGTTGCTGGGGTCAGCTTCACAATTGTGATTTCCCCTGCCTAAGCCTCCAGAAGACTGGATATATCAGGTGTGTAGCACCACATGCATCCCATCTCACAATTTTTCTCTTTTTTTAGATTTTTTAAAGTCATGATTCATTTTTTATTTTTTTAATGTTTTTTAATATTTTTTATTATTTTTAAAGATAAACGATAACAGTGGAATGCATTATAATCATTATTACACATATAGAGCATATTTTTTCATATCTCTGTATATAAAGTATGTTCACATCAACTTGTACCATTATATATGAACTCATTTCTTTCTGCATTACAATTCTTAATACACAAATATCACAATTTTCATGTCTTTGTATATAAGATATGTTGACACCCAAATCAAGTCTTCATACATGTATTTTGAATAATGATGTTGATTGTATCATTGTATAATGATAACCATCACATTCCATCATCCTTGCTAATCCCCTTCCCCCTCCAATTCCCTCCCACTCCTCTTCCCTATCTAGAATTAATCTAATCCTCCCATGCTCTCCCTCCCTACCCCACTGTGAGTCACCCCCCATATATCAGAGGAAATATTTGGCATTTGTTTTTTGGGGATTGGCTAATGTCACTTAACATAATATTCTCCAAATCCATCCATTTACTGGCAAATGCCATGATTTTATTCTCTTTTAGTGCTGAGTAATATTCCATTGTGTATATATGCCACATTTCTTCATGCATTCATCAACTGAAGGGCAAACAGGTTGGCTCCACAGTTTAGCTATTGTGAATTATGCTGCTATAAACATTGCTGTGGCTGTGTCCCTGTAGTATTCTGTTTTTAAAGTTTTGGGTATAGTCGAGAAAAGGAATAGCTTGGTAAAATGGTGGTTCCATTTCCAGATTTCCAAGGAGTCTCCATACTTCTTTCTGTATTGGTTGCACCAAATTGCAGTTCCACCAGCAACGTATGAGTGTATCTTTCCCCCACATCCTGGCCAATGCTTATTGTTGTTTGTCTTCATAATAGCTGCCATTCTGACTGGAGTGAGATGGTATCTTAGAGTGGTTTTGATTTGCATTTCTCTGATTGCTGGAGATGATGATCATTTTTTTCATATATTTGTTGAGTGATTATATATCCTCTTCTGAGAAGTGTCTGTTCAGGTCCTTGGCCTATTTATTGATTGGATTATTATTTTTTTTTGGTGTTAAGATTTTTGAGTTCTTTATATACCATAGAGATTAGTGCTCTATCTGATGTATGAGGGGTAAAAGTTTGCTCCCAGGAAGTAGACTCTCTATTCTTTTTTTTTTGATAAAAATTTTTTTCATTTGAATCCATCCCATTTGTTGATTCTTGGTTTTAATTCTTGTGCTATAGGAGTCTTATTAAGAAAGTTGTGGCCTAATCCCACATGATGAAGTTTAGGGCCTACTTTTGCTTCTGTTAGATGCAGTGTCTCTGGTTTAAATCCTAGGTCCTTGATCCATTTTGAGTTAACTTTTGTTCATGGTGAGAGATAGGGGTTCAATTTCATTTTGTTGCATATGGATTTCCAGTTTCCCTAGCACTATTTTTTGAAGATGCTATCCTTTCTCCAGTGCATGTTTTTGGCACCTTTGTATAATATAAGGTAGTTGTAATTTTATGGGTTAGTCGATGTGTCCTCTATTCTGTACCATTGGTCTACCAGCCTGTGTTGGTGCCAATACCATGTTGTTTTTGTTATTATGGCTCTGTAGAATAATTTAAGGTCTGATATAGCAATATCACCTGCTTCACTCTTCCTGCTTAGAATTGCTCTAGCCATTCTGCGTGTCCTATTTTTCCAGATGAATTTCATGATTTCTTTTTCTATTTCCATGAGGAATGCCATTGGGATTTTGATCAAAATTGCATTAAATCTGTATAGTGCTTAGGTATTGTGGGCATTTTGATAATATTAGTTCTGCCTATTCAAGATCAAATTAAATCTTTCCAACTTCTAAGGTCTTTGATTTCTCTTTAGTGTTCCGTAGTTTTCATTGTATAGATCCTTCACCTCTTTTGTTGATTCCCAAGTATCTTTTTTTGAGGATATTGTTAATGGGGTAGTTTTCCTCATTTCCTTCTAAGAGGATTTGTCACTGATATACATAAATGCATTTGATTTATGGCTGTTGATTTTATATCCTGTTACTATGCTGAATTCTTGTTATAGAAGATTTCTAGTTGAGTTTTTTTAGGTCTTCTAGGTACAGAATCATATCATCAGCAAATAGTGCTAATGTAATTTCTTCTTTTCCTATACTTATTCCTTTAATTTCTTTCCTCTGTCTAATTGCTCTGGCCAGTGTTTCAAGAACTATTCTGAATAGAAATGGTGAGAGAGGGCATCCCTGTATTGTTGCAGATTTTAGAGGGAATGTCTTCAGTTTTTTCTCCATTTAGAATGATGTTGGCCTGGGGCTTAGTGTAGACAGCCCTTACAATGTTGAGGTAAGTCCCTGTTATCCCTAGTTTTTCTAGTGTTTTGAACATGAAGAGGTGCTGTATTTTGTCAAATGCTATTTCTGCATTTATTGAGATGATCATATGATTCTTATGTTTAAATCTACTGGTGCAATGAATTACATTTATTGATTTCTGTATGTTTTAAACAAACTTGCATCCCTGGGGTGAATTCCACTTGCTCATGATGCACCATCTTTTTGATATGTTTTTGTATTTTATTTGCCAGAATTTCATTGAGAATTTTTGCATCTGTTTTTTATAGAGGTTGGTCTGAAGTTTTCTTTCTTGATGTGTCTTTGTCTGATTTTAGAATAAAGGTGATATTGGCCTCATAGAGTGAGTTTGGAAGTGTTCCCTCTTTTTCAATTACATGGAATAATTTGAGGATTGTTGGTGTTAGTTTTTCTTTGAAGATCTTGTATCCATTAAGTCCTGAGCTTTTTTTTTGGTTGGTAGACTTTTGAAGGTGTCTTCTAATTCATTGCTTGAAAATGATCTGTTTAACTTGTATATATCAAGTTATCAGTTTGGATAAACTATATGATTCTAGACATTTGTTGATGTCTTCAATATTTTCTGTTTTATTAGAGTACAAATTTTCAAAATAATTTCTAATTATGTTTATTTATCTAGTGTTCATGGTGATATTCCTTTTTTGTCATGGATTTTAGTAATTGGAGTTTTTCTCTCTTTTTCTACATTAGCATGGATAAGGGTTTATCAAATGTATTTATTTTTTCAAAGGGCCAACTTTTCATTTTGAAATTTTTAAAAAAATAATTAATTTAAAAATATATATAGCAGCAGAATGTATTAAAATTCTTACTACACATGTACAGCACAATTTTTCATCTCTGTATATAAAGTATGTTGACACCAATTCATTTCTTCATACATGTACTTTGGATAATATTGTCCATCACATTCCACCATCCTTGCTAATCTCCTGGCCCCTCCTTTCCCACCCCTCTGCCCTAAATAGAATTCATCTATTCCTCCCATGTTCCCCCTCCCTACCCCACTATGGTCAGGCCCCTTATATCAGAGAAAACATAATGCATTTGTTTTTTGGGATTCGCTAACTTCACTTACCATTATCTTCTCCATTGCCATCCATTTACGTGCAAATGCCATGATTTTATTCTCTTTTACTGCTGAGTAATATTTCATTGTGTACAAATGCCACATTTTCTTTATCCATTCATCTATTGAAGGGCATCTAGGTTGGCTCCACAGTTTGGCTATTGTAAATTGTTCTGCTAAAATCATTGTGGCTGTGTCCCTGTAGTGTGCTGTTTTTAAGTCCTTTGGGTGTAGTCCAGGGAGTGGGATAGCTGGGTCAAATGGAGGTTCAATTTTTAATTGCTTCTTTTGTTTCAATTTCATTGATTTCAGCTCTAATTTTAATTATTTTCTGTCCTTTACTGCTTTTGGTCTTGATTCATTTTTTTCTCTAGGGCTTTGAGATGCAATTTTAGGTCATTTATTTGACTTTTTTTTAAGGAATGAATTCCATGCAATGAACTTTCCTCTTAGTAATGCCATCATAGTGTCCCAGAGACTTAGATATGTTGTATCTGTGTTCTCATTCACCTCTAAGAATTTTTAAATCTCCACTTTGATGTTTTATGCAACCCATTTTTCATTCACTAGCATATTATTTAGTCTCCAGGTGTTGGAGTAGCTTCTATTTTTATCATTGATTTGTAATTTTAATCCATTATGATCTTATAGAATACAGGGTAGTATCTTTACTTTTCTGTTTTTGCTTAGAGTTACTTTGTGGCATAATATATGGTCTATTTTAGAGAAAGATCCATTTGCTGCTGAGAAGAAAGTGTATTCACCTGTTGAAAGATGAAATAGTCTATGTATGTCAGTTAAATCTAAGTTATTGATTGTATTATTGAGTTCTATAGTTTCTGTTTGGCTTTTGTTTGGAAGATCTATCCAGTGGTAAATGAGGTATGTTAAAGTCACCCAGAATTATTGTCTTGTAGTCTACTCGGACTTGAACTTGAGAAGATTCTGTTTGAACGTAGATGCTCCATTGTTTGGGGCATAAATATTTATAATTGTTCTGTCTTGTTGGTGTATGGTTCCCTTAAGCAGTATGAAAAGTCCTCCTTTATCCCTTCTGATTAACTTTCACTTGAAATCCACATTATTTGATATAAGGATGGAAACCCCTGCTTGCTTCCACAGTCCATGTGAGTGGTATGTTTTTTAATATTTATTTTTTATAGATGGACACAATATCTTTATTTTATCTATTTATTTTTATGTGGTGCTGAGGATCAAGCCCAGGGCCTCAAACATGCTAGGTGAGCACTCTGCCGCTCAGCCCCAGCCCCAGCCCAAGTGATGTATATTTTTTCAAACCTGTCACCTTCAGTCTGTGGGTGTCTTCCTATGAGATGAGTCTCTTGGAGGCAGCATATTGTTGGGTCTTCTTTTTAAATCCAATCTGCCAGTCTTTTGACTGCTGAGTTTTGGATATTAACATTCAGGGTTCTTATTGAGACATGATTTGTATTCCCAGTTATTTTTTTGTTTATTTTTGGTATTTAACTTGCTATTTGATAGGTTTTTCATTTAGAGGGATACTTCCATTTTCTAATTTTCATTTCCTCCTCATGGAATATTTTGCCAAGGATGTGCTGTAGTGCTGGCCTTCTAGTTGTAAATTCTTTTAACTTTTGTGTATCATGGAAGGTTGTTATTTTGTCAGAAAAATAACATCTATATCAAAATTCAATTGCTAATCAAAATTTAATTTTGCTGGGTATGATTCTTGGTTGGCATATGTTTCTTTTAGAGCTTGGTATATGTTGTTGCAGGATCCTGTAGCTTTCACTGTCTTGGTTGAGAAATTGGAGATTCCGATTTGTTTCTCCCATATATAATCTGATTCCTTTTTCTTTTTGCTTTTAAAATACTCTGCTTCTCCTGCATGCTAGGTGTTTTCATTATGATGTGCGTTGGTGTGGACCTGTTGTGATTTTGTTCATTTGTTGTCCTGTACTCTCCTTGTATTTGATTTTCCAATTCACTCTACATGTTTGGAAATTTACTGATATTATTTCATTGAATAGATTGTCCATTGTTGTAGTTTAGATCTCTATGCCTTCCTCTATCCCAATAGTTGTTATTTTTTTTTGTGTGTGTTATCTCATTATTCTTGAATCTTCTGCTCATGGTTTCTTACCATCTTCCCTGGGGTCAACTTCATTTTTTCAAGATTATATATTTTGCCTTCAATGTTGGAGGTTCTGTCTTCCAAGTGATCTCTTCTGTTGGAGATGATTCCTATTGAGTTCTTAATTTGATTTACTGTTTCTTTCATTTCAAGGATATCTGTTTGTTGGTTTTTTCAGAATTTCTATCTCCTTATTGAAGGAATCTTTTGCTTTCTGTATTTGCTTATGTAGCTCTTTATCAAAATGATCCTCTGCTGCCTGTATTTGCTCTTATATCATCCTTTAATTCACAGAAAATTATGTACCTCCTCCATTCCTTCTCTGTTATTTCTCCTGCTGTTCTGACCATGGATTCTAATAATGTAGCATCTTTGGGGCACATTCTTCTTGGTTTTTCATGTTGTTTATGCATCTTCTCTTCCATCTCTGTGTTTTCAAGGTTTTACAATTTTTACCCTGTAGGCTTATAGTGTCCCCAATGGGTTCCAATACCTTTCTTTTTTTAAAAAAAATTATTTATTTTTCAAATACATGACAACAGTGAATGCATTACAATCCATATTGCACACAGAGCATAATTTTTCATATCTCTATATAAAAAAGTATGTTCATGCTAATTCATGCCATTATACATGTATTTATTTCTTTCTCCCTTACAACTCTTATATAACACAATTTTTCATATCTGTTTGTATATAAGGTATGTTGGCATCAAATTCAAATTTTCATATATGTGTTTTTGAATAATGATGTTGATCATATTCCACCATCCTTGCTAATCCCCTTCCCCATCCATTTTCCTTTCACCATCTTCCCTATCTAGAATTAATCTAATCCTCTCATGTTCTCTCTCCCTACCCCACTGTGAGTCACCCCACATATATCAGAGACAATACTTAGCCAATCCCCAAAAAAACAAATGCTAACTTCACTTAACATAATATTCTCCAACTCCATTCCTTTACTGTCAAACACAATGTTTTTATTCTTTTTTAGTGCTGAGTAATATTCCATTATGTATATATACCACATATTCTTTATCCATTCATCCATGGAAGGGCATCTAGGTTGGTTCCACAGTTTAGCTATTGTGAATTGTGCTGATATAAATATTGATGTGGCTGTGTCCCTGTAGTATGCTGTTTTTAAGCCCTTTGTGTATAGACTGAGGAATGGGATAGCTAGATCAAATGGTGGTTCCATTCCCAGATTTCCAAGGACTCTCCATACTTCTTTCCATATTGCCTGCACCAATTTGCATCCCCACCAGCAATGTATCAATGTGCCTTTTCCCCCACATCCTTGCTTATTGTTTATATTTTTATTTTAAACACTTATTGTTTATATGCATAATAGCTGCAATTCTGGCTGAAGTGAGATGAAATCTTAGCTTTGATTTGCATTTCTCTAATTGCTATGTTGAACTTTTCATATATATATTGCTCATTTGTATATCATATTCTGAGAAATGCTTGTTGAGTTCCTTGGTCCATTTATCCATTGGGTTATATGGTTGTGTGTTTTTTTTTTTTTTTTTTTTTTTTTTTGTGTCAAGATTGAGTTCTTCTTATACCCTAGAGATGAGGGCTGTATCTGACATGTAAGTGGTAAGAATTTGCTCACAGGATGTAGGCTGTCTTTTCACCTCATTGCTTGTTCCTTTTGCTGAGAAGCTGTTCTGTTTTGATCCATCCACTTATTGATTCCTGGTTTTTATTCTTATGCTATAATAGTCTTATTAAGGATGTCAGGGCCTAATCAGACATGATGAAGATTTTCTTCTCTTAGGTGCAGGGTCTCTGGTTTAATTCCTAGGTTCTTGATCCACTTTGATTTGAGTTTTGTGCATGCTAAAAGAGAGGGTCTTAAATTCATTTTGCTGCATATGGATTTGCACTTTCCCTAGCACCATTTGTTGAAAAGGCTATTTTTTTCTCCAATATGTTTTGGGTACCTTTGTCTAGTATGATATATCTGTATTTATGTGGGTTATTCTCTGTGTTCTCTATTCTATACCATTGGTCTACTTGTCTATTTTGGTGCCAGTACCACGCTGTTTTTTTACTATTCCTTTGAAGTATAGTTTAAGGTCTGGTATAGTGATGCCACCTGCCTTCCTCTTCTAAGAATTACTTTGCCTCTTTTGGGTCTCTTTGTTTTTCAAGGATTAATTTTTATTTCTTTTTCTATTTTCATGAGGAATGTCTTGGGATTTTGATTGGAATTGCATTAAATTGATACAGTGCTTTTGGTAGCATGTTCATTTTGACAATATTACTTCTACCTATTTAAGAACAAGTTAGAACTTTCCATCTTCTAGGTGTTCTTTAATTTTTCTTTAGCATGTTGTAGTTTTCATTGTACAAAGCTTTCACCTCTTTTGTTAAATTAATTTAATCCCTTTCAATTCTCATTACCTTATTTTTCCCTTCATTACTTTCCCCCAATATTCTCCTTCATCTATTTTACTAATCTTCCATTTATTCATTTATGTTTGATGCTTTCTACATATACAGTGGTATATTTTTATATACCCATGTTTTTAAAAATTCATTTGATATTCTCCTTTCCTGTCACTCCCACCCAGTCTCCTTATACTCCACTAATCTTCTCTATATCTTTATGATATTCAATTCTCATTTCCCTTTTTGTTTTGCTGTAGGTAGCTGTCACATGTGAAAGAAAACATTTGACCCTTGATCAGTCATATTTATTTCACTTAGCATGATGTTGTTAATTTCTGTTCATTTACTGACAAATGTCACAATTTAAATCTTCTTTATAGCTGACTAAAAACTCCATATTGTGTGTACCACATTTTATTAATCAATTCATCTAATAACACGAATGGGAACTGCTTCCATAATTTGGCTATGGTGAATTGGGATGTTAGGAACAAAAATGTGGCTCTATCAAAATATAATATTAATTGCAATTACAGATAGCCAATATTCATGGCTACCTGGTCATGCTTTTCTGATACAAATATAATTCAGGCATAAGAAAACAATCCACTGTTGATGATTATATATAGGCTGTAGCATATTCAAATAAATGTTTCTAATTATGGAAATAGTATTATTTACTGGGCAAATATCACTTGCATTTTTAATCTTTTATTTTTATATACTTATTATTATTTTGCTATGGTTTTGACTTTTTTTATTGTGCCTCTTTAGAAAACATTTTTTTTCTTCTGGCAAAATATAAGTAAAATCTAATTTACCATTTTTAAGGTTACAATCCTATAGCTTGTACAGTAGTCATAATGTTGTAAAACGATCACCAGTGTTTAGTTTCTGATATTTTTATACATAAAAAGTCAGTTTCTTCTAACACCCATTTACATTCTCCCAAAGAATTATAGAAATTTTAATTTTTGCATCCCTTGTCATTTTTAATCTGTTTTCTCATTTTTAGATTTGTGTACATTTTAATACTATTTTGTTCTACTGTTTAGATTTTGTGTAAATTTCAATACTGTTTTGTTCACTAGACAACAACCTTTAGAAAGATAAAAGGCATAACAATTTGTTCCTTATGGCTTTGACTTTTAAGAACGTACTGATACTTGGGCGCCATCGTACATTTCAGTTAGAGTTCTTGGAATCATGGTGATTGAACAGGAGGAATAATTTGGGGACTTTATGAACTCCAAAGTAAATAAGGCTGGGCACTAAGTAGAAACATAAGAAAAGTAAAAAGTGAAAGTTTAAAGAAAAATTATGCTTAAGGTACACTAGAGTCATGATTGATTGTTTTAACTTAATGACACTGGAAATTAATGGGGATTGATAAAAATATTTTAAGTAGAAGTTTTCAGACATTGAAGTTTCTACTACCTATAGGAGACACAGAAACCCACTGAATTCTGTGGTTTCCAAGAAAATGACTTAGAGTAGATTCATGAAATATCTGTCAAATATCACTATGTTATCATAGCCTTAGTGGAAACTATTGCATTAGTTTTTGTGCTGCTGGTAATAAAACCCAAGGTCTTGCACAAGCTGAACAAATTCTGCACCACTTAACTACAACCATAACTCCATAAAATATTATTGTGTAAATATCTCTGTAAGTGAATGCCTTACAGGTTATTCTGTATTTAAGCATAAATTACATACAATGAGTCATTAATGAATGAATTATAATAAATATTTTTTAAGATATATAAAACACAGAATTACATAATTTAAGCATATATCTATAAATATAAATCAAAGTATGTACATATGCAGATATCTATAGAAAAACAGATGGAGATACATACACAAATCTTATCTCCATGGATCTGCATATATTTATTATAGTTTCTAGCTATATTTTTCTTACTATTGCTCCTTATGTGTTTCTAATACCATTATATGTGATATTGCCTTTTTTAAACTGGTTTTTTTCTTGCTCAGTTTTTAAAAAAAATATTATTTAGTTATCAATGGACCTTTATTTGTTATTAATATATATGTGGTGCTGAAGATCAAACCCAGTGCCTCATATATATTAGAAAAGTGCTCTACCACTGATCCACAATTCCAGCACCTTTTTCTGAGTTTAAAGAGCTCATTGTATATTTTTTTATTCCAGACCTTTATCATATATGTATTTGGCAAATATTTCATCCACTTTCTTCTCATTATGTTAATAGCATTCTTCAAAATACAGAATAGTTTTCAACAGGATAAAAGTTTATTATCTTTCTCATTTATAGATCCTGTTTCTGGCTTTGAGTATTCATGTCAAGGACAAAGCCATATAGAATTTCTGCTATGTTGTCTGACACAAGCTACAAATTTAATGTTTTCTTTTAGATGAATGATTTCATTTTTTAAAAGTTGTAAGTTCTGAGTCTAATTCATTTCTTTGAATACAGATGCCAAGGTGGTCATAATTCATTAAAAAGTTTATAGCATCTCCAGTGAAGTACTGACATCTCTTCTGTTTGAGTTTATTTCTAGGTTTTCAGTTCTATTCCACTAATCTGTATGTATACTCCTTGCCACATATCTCACCTTTTGGGTTACTTTAAGTTCATAGTAAATCTCAGTGTCAGATATTTCAGTCCTGTAAACTTATTCTAATAGTTGTCCATTCTGTATGCCTGCCTTATCCATATAGTCTTTAGAAGCCATTTTTTAATATTTGTGCAACAGGTTGATAAGATTTTATCATGGTTGTGTTTAATTGATTTATTAGAGTTGTAGATAACTAATATCTTAATATTGAATGCTCCTTCATATGTTTGGTAGTTGTAGGGTCCCCCAATTTACAGGAAGTTGATCTGCAGTGTAGATGACATTCTGGAACTTATAAATGGCATCAGAATTAGGTGAAAGACTGCAAGTTTGAGACATGAACTAGTGACATTTGTGCCAACCAATGTCAAAAATATGTTCTTTTTAAAAATATTTTTTAGTTTTTGATGTACCTTTGTTCTTTATTTATATGTGGTGCTGAGGATTAGACCTGGTGCCTCACACATGATAGGCAAGTGCTCTGCCACTGTGCCACAACCCCAGCCTCCCAAAGAAGAGAAATTTGGTTGATTTTCTGCAAATTCACACATTTTATTTTAGAAAAGTAATTTTTAAAGGACATTGTAGGTGAGGACCTTAAAGTGACTCCAGCTATATGTTTGTTAACTGGTGAGAATTGTGACTCTGGAAGACTAAGCATTTCCTTTCTTTGAAAAAGGGATCTGAGGTGTGTGGACTTTACAGAATTATTTTCTTAGCTGTCCAGAATTACCTCACTCACAGCTTAGGAATGAACCACAGAAGGCTACAGTGTTACAGTGAGGGTGCTCCACAATTTTTAAAATATATTTATTCCAACATGTCAGGACTTTTATTTTTTGCATCTTGTGAACAATGACTATAGTCATTCATCTACTAACCTGATTTTTCTTCTTGTTGTTTCTTTTATAAAATGTTGATACCATACAATTCTAATTGTGTCAAGTATTTAAATATTTTGGTATTCAAGATTTTTATTTGGTTATTTGTGTAGATGGGGTGATTCTGCTCTGATGTCAAGGTAATTCTTTTAATAAAGTATCTATGTTTAAGTAATTAGGATCCATCCACATGTGGAAAACCCATGTGGACATTTCTGGTGTGTCTTACTGATCTCATCTTCCTTTTGCACACAGAGATGATGATAGTCCTGTGACTCCTTTATTACTAATAATTTTATTATGTATTTCTCAAAGCCATCATTTTCCTTCGTTATATTTCCTTGGTTGTATGAGTTTTAAGTAACTTATCATCACCATTATATTTCAATTGCAATTATATTAAAAGATCTTTTTTCTTTTATTAACCATTTCTTTGCCCCAGTCTTTTGAACACATATGTGCTGCTGTCTGGGCCTTTATTCTACCAAATTTATTCACTTATTGAACTGCTTATAGAACTTGAAATATTTCAAATTTGTCTTTTCAAGAGATGGAAGTGTCACTTTACATGTCTCCAAATGTTGATATTTTATGAATATTTTACACATTGGGAATGTGTCATGGATGATAATTGAAACTAATATTATTGGGGAGTTCAATCTATCTCATGGATAGAAAGCAGAGAGAATACTACCAGACTGTTTTCAAAAGCTTTTTTTTTTAACCACTCTTTTTATCTTCCTTGGGCACAATCATCTTATGAGAGTATCTTTGACAAGTCTGATTTGCATCTGGAATGTATGCCAAATTTCACATTCATTGATGGCGGAAAAGTTAGAAGTTGGGCTTTTATTCAGTGCTTGGATTATGGTATATATCCTTCACTTCAGTCTGATATGGAATATATATATATGGTTTTAGGACTTATGTTCCATTATCTAATTCAGAGGAAAATACGTATCTTATTGCATAATTAAAGTAACTCTCCTACATGACAATCAGTACTACTAACTCTTAATCCAAACTAAACACTGAATAATGGTTTTGTCCGTGTGCTATTGAACTACCAATTTTTATTTTAGGAGCCATTGACATTCAGGGATGTGGCCATTGATTTCTCTGAGGAGGAATGGGAATGCCTGGATCCTGCTCAGCAGAATTTATATAGAGAAGTGATGTTGGAGAACTACAACAACCTGGTCTTTGTGGGTGAGCATAACTTTCCTTCAAAATTCCTAATTATCATTATTTAATTTTCTCCCATTGAAGTATTTTGGGAACTTCACCATAAGAATGGGATTCAGATTCATGTTTTCAATAAAATAGATGGGGTAGTTCTTGGTGCTGACAAGAAAACATTAAGTTTCTTTTCATCCTTAATGTTTTCCTTTGTTGGCATGATATATATCGTTCACTTGACATATGGTTGACTTAGAGGAATGCAGTGATGTCAAATCCTGTGGCCCACATATAGCAGAGGAAATAGTTCAGGTAGAGGAGGAAGCCTAAATTCACAAAGGTTGATTGAGAAGTTATCCAGCAGAAAAGATTTTTGAGAAGCTTTAATTTCTTTCTCTTGTTATCCTAGAAGAACCTGTCCTGTGTTTTGTGCTTTCAAATAATCTAGTCTCCGGCTTTTCCTCCAGTAATGTCTCCATACATGCAAATAAACAACAAAACACTCCCCTTGCCTTGTGAGTGTTGATATTATCTGACAGCTCTTCCATAATTTTTAAAGATATTTTTTAGTTGTTAATGAATTTCCCATTTATTCTTATGTGGTGTTGAGGATTGAACCCAGGGCCTCATACAAGGTAGGCAAGCCCTCTACCACTAGTCTACAACTCCAGCCCCTCTTCCATTATTTGCAGGAAATTTTTGTACATTTCTGGAGATCTCTAGGTCAACCCATTGTAATATATTAATATCAGAAGTCAGTTTCTCTAAACTTATTTGTACATTTTTTTTCACTAAAATTTCCTTATCAGAGTTCTTTCTGATATGTGTAATGGAGTTTTTATAAAATTATCTGCCATAGAATGAAAGTCAAGATGGACAAAGACTGCTCTTTTGAGAGATGGTGTAAGTTGTAGTTGAATAAGAGGATTTGTAAAATAATACATCTGTGGATATTTACAATTTGGTTGGTTAATTTCTCCTAATTTTTTCATTGTGTACAATAGGTTCTGTGTTGCAGACTGGGTTTCCTCATATCAGTTAATTGCTTCACAAATTAAGATATGCATGACTCTTGTTTGTATTGCCAATAATGTTATATGTGCTTTTGCTTGTATAAATATTAAGCCTCTTTTGTCTATGACTTTTATATTTTATCTTGATTGGCTTTTCATTCTGCCCATGTACGTAGAAATTGAAATTTTCTATATGTACATGTAATGTGGATTGATGGCAGTGATTCTCTAATGCTGAACTAACTACACCCCAAGCTCCTTTTCATTCATAGATCGTGAGAGGTTCTCACTAAGTTATTGAGGATGTCTTGAATTTGCAATTCTCCTGTCTCAGACTTCCTAGGTGCTGAGATTACATGCTTGCCCATCATTTGTATATTGATGAGTTTGTTCTTATTTATACGATAAAGACCACATTATTTTAAATGAAGCTTTGAGAAATGTTGCAAATCTCTTTTATGTATTGTTTGTAATTTTTATTATAATCAAGACTACAAAATAAAACTTACTGTCTCCAAAAAATTAAATATACAGTTCAGTAACATTTATTCAAATTGTTATGCAATATATCTCTAAAAAGGTTAGATCTCAAAACAACAACAACAACAACAACAACAACAACAACAACAAAAAAAACAAAAAACCACAAAACAAAACTATGCCTAGAAAGCAAAGGCTCATTTCTGTCTCCCCATCACCAAACCATTCTCTTTTGTTCAGAAAGCTGATGTCATATTTGTAGAATTCTGAAGTATTCTTTCTGTGACATATTACAGTTAACCTAGTGTATATACATTTTGTAAAATATATAATTAGAATAAATTCTTTGAAACTTCAAAGTTCTATAGTTTCTATATTCCAAATTGGCTCATTGTTCTTTTCAAGGGATATTTGGTTTGCATCCCCCATTATGGCTCTATTGAATAACAATGCAAAAACACTGGTGTGCAATTTTATTAATTTACTATTGATGTGAAGATTATTGGCACCCTCACTAAAAAGTCAGTCTACCTAACTCCATGTCTGCATTTACAATTGAATGCTGTATTTTTACTATTTTTTGAAGCAGGGAAATAGTCTTATTTGTATTTTGGGGGATATTAATACAATTTTAAGAATAGATTTCTCTGCAAAAACAATATTTTTTTTTAACAACGGGAGTCTGATGCATATTACCTGGAGACTCTAGTTAAATTTAAAAGATGTTTATACTACTTAAAGTTATCTTTCAATTCTTGAACAACAGCATGCCCAAGAGTGTTGAATCAACTGACACACATTTAGGGATTTTTGAATATTCCTATCACTTTTGACTTCAAATTTTTATTCCATGTTGGTTACAAAATAACTGTCACTTAAATATTTATTAACCTTTGTTTTAATACATAAAATTGGTCTATCCAGCATAATATCCCACTTGTGATTAAGAACAGGGATTCTATAAGTCTACAATAGTTTCAAAATATTTTCAAAGTCTTATACTTTGCAATTACCATTTTGCTTCACTGTATTTCCCTTTTCAGTAAGTGGGGATTGATTTCTCCTAGGATGACAGTGATTCTTTGTTTTAATTCAACACTCTCAATGTTTTCTTTGTGTGTTTGGGAAGTATGATATACATTGCGAATGTATTTACTCTTAATTCAGAATCTGGGGAAATGTTCCTTTTCTCTATTTTGCCTCTTTTCGAAGTCTTTTTAAAATTTAAAACGATTTCTATGTCCTATAACTGTCTTAAACTATGTTTTGTGTACTATAATTTAGACTGCACAGGGTTTTTCAGTCACTTTTTTGTGTGTCATGCTTGTATCCCTTTGCTTTCAGTATGTGTGTGTCCTTAGATTTAGAGTATACTGTGGACTATCTACAGTTGTAATTTTTATAGATAATTCAGATAGCCAAAGTTTGTTTCATCAGAATTTTGTAATCTTGAATTTGCCAATAAAAATATCTAAAAATGAAGAATCTCCTACTCATACTTTGTATGAGTATCAACTTGACTTCACTTTTAAAAAAATTCAATATATTTGTGGCTTTTCAAAACTATATTATTGTTACAGGTATATATGTCTATTAACAGTTTTGCTTTTATGCTTTTGTCTTTCAAATTCTATTTCAAAATTACATGTTTTGTGTCCCATTATTACAATAAAATCAATTGTTTGAGCCAAGAAATGTTTAGAATTTTATGACTTGTGTTGCTGTGCACACTTACATTTCAGTATGAAGGATTACCTTTCATACTTTTTGGAGAACAGATCTAGTGTTGATAAATAGTGTGTGCATTTATATCTTTATTTTCCTTTTCTTTTGAAAGATAGTAGCTGTGAATATAATGTTTTGGTTGATAATTTTATCCTTCCATCCCTTGAAAATAGCCCCGAATTCCATTCTGTGTTGTGAAATTTTGACTAAGGATTTCACAATTATGTAGTTACACATTTCTAGGTGACCCAACTTTTTCTCTTGGATGCTTTGAATATTCTCTGTAAGTTTTAAAACTTGGATTAAAACATGCTTTGAGTCTTTACAACTTTGAGCTGTTTTGGATGTTTTATTTTTCTTATATTCTGAGATGCATTTATTAGTACTGGAAAGAGAACTACCACTTTGCATTTTTTACCTTGGCTGGCCTTGAAATTTTGATCCTTCTGGCTCAAGCTCCCATGTTGCTATGTACAAACACCCCATGACTCTTTCAGAGATTTTCTAAAGAAAGACTTTAAAAACACATTTTCTGCTTATTACTATTAACAATTCTTGACTAAATTTAATTCCATTTTTTGTGTGTTGGTTTAATTCAGTAAACTTCTTTTAAATGATAATTTACTATTCCCTTTGAGTACTTCATAACTTATTTTCTTACAGTAAATTTAGCCATGATTTTTTCTGTTGGTAAGCAGGAACCCCTTTTTGAACAGTCCCCAAATATTTGCATGTTTCATATTTTTCTTTTTTAATGAAACAAAAGAAAGTTTGTAGATTTTAAAAATATATTGTGAAGCAGGAAAGGCTTTGTGTAACACAATGTATTTTCCTCTACTATATTACTCTACATAGGAATGTACTCATCTTGCATACTGTGAGCACTAAGATGATTTGGAAAGTTCTCAATGTAATTTTCTGTGTTCATTTTTATTTGATTTATATGTTTCTGTATTAACAATGGGCTTAGATTTAATAACCTACTCCCCTGCTGCTGTTCCTTTATTGCTGTAATTTCTTATGTTTGCAAAATATACTCAGCCCAGTACAGTAAGTAAACATGATTATTATTTTTATTTCAGCCATGATTTCTCATCACCCTGAAGAAATTTTACCAGAGCAGGGAATACAAGAGAGAGAGGGAAGATATGAAAAGTGTGACATTAACCATTTACAACTAAGAAAACAATGGGAAAATATAGGTGAGAGTAAAGTTCAAAAATCATATTATAGTGGTCAAAACCAATTAGTAGTCCCTATTTATGATAAAAATTTCATGGTCAAAGGACACCGGAAACAATAAATATCTGAAAAAAATTCAATTTATTTCACTTACTTCTGAGGAGCTGTGTGTCTGTAAGAATATATCCACAGCCATTTTTGAAGTGAAAAGAAATGTGGAAAATTTGAAATCTGGTCCATGCATCAGTTTTTAACTTGGCCAGTTATAAATTTAGCACCGAGTTAAACTTCCATTCAAACATTTGCACAGAGAAGATATTTTTAAAAGTGATAATTTGAGAATTTCTTTACAAAATGTCCATTTTTCTGCAACAATACAGTAATTTATCCTTGTGCCCAAATAGACAATATTAAGAATTGTAGAAAGGTTTCTAATTCCCCACTATTGCTCAATGATAATTCTGATTCAGATTTCTGGAAAGTGCACTATACAGATAATGCTATAAGTAACACCATTAGCCACGTCTCTACCCTGAGTAATTACCAGTATATTTACATTGGTGATAAAAATTATGAATATAGAGAAACTTCTAGGCATTTTTTAAAGGAAATATACCAAGATGAAAAATGTGGGAAAGTTTGCTTCCATCGAGACAAAACTTGCAAGTGTAAGGTATATGAAAGGGTTCTTTATCACAGTGCAGAGCTTTCTCAATACAAGATAATTTATAGAGAAAGAGAGTCCTATACGTTTAAAAAATATATCAAAGCATTGGCTTGCTCAACATCTTCTAAACACAGTAGATACTATGACAGTGATAAACCCTATAAATTTAAAGAATGCAAAAAAAAAAAAAAACTTTTAGTGAAAGGTTACAACTTGTTGAGCATCAGAGGATTTATACTGAACTAAAGACCTGTAAATGTAAAAAGTGTGGCAAAGACTTAAAAAAATTTCAACTCTTACTCAACACCAAAAAATTTATTCTGCAGAGAAGACCTACCAATATGAAGAATGCAATGCACTCAAGAACTTTACTCAACATCACAGTGTTCATACAGGAGATGTGCAATGCAAATGCAAAGAATGTGACAAAACTTCTAATAAAAGCTCCAATCTTATTTGTCACCAGTGGACACACCCTGGAGAGATGCCCCACATATGTAAACAATTTTGCGAAGCTTTTACTCAAAAACAAAGCCCTAAAAATCACCAGAGAATTCATACTGGAGAGAAGCCCTACAAATGTAAAGTGTGTGACAAAAGTTTTAATACAAACTCAGAGCTCAATCGCCACAACAGGATTCATACAGGAGAGAAGCCCTACAAATGTAAAGTCTGTGGCAAGAGTTTCAGTCAAAAATCATCACTTACTCAGCACCAGCGAATCCACACTGGAGAGAAGCCCTACAAATGTAAAGTGTGTGGCAAAAGTTTTAATAGAAACTCACATCTTGATTGCCACAACAGAATTCATACTGGAGAGAAGCCCTACAAATGTAAAGTGTGTGGCAAGAGTTTTAATAAAAAATCATCACTTACTCAGCACCAGCGAATCCACACTGGAGAGAAGCCCTACAAATGTAAAGAATGTGGCAAAGCTTTTAATAGCATCTCACAGCGTAATTGGCACAAAAGTATTCATACTGGAGAGAAGCCCTACAAATGTAAAGTGTGTGACAAAAGTTTTATTACAAACTCAGAGCTCAGTCGCCACAACAGGATTCATACTGGAGAGAAGCCCTACAAATGTAAAGTGTGTGGCAAGAGTTTCAGTCAAAAATCATCACTTACTCAGCACCAGCGAATCCACACTGGAGAGAAGCCCTACAAATGTAAAGTGTGTGACAAAAGTTTTAATACAAACTCAGAGCTTAATCGCCACAACAGGATTCATACTGGAGAGAAGCCCTACAAATGTAAAGTGTGTGGCAAGAGTTTCAGTCAAAAATCATCACTTACTCAGCACCAGCGAATCCACACTGGAGAGAAGCTCTACAAATGTATAGAATGTGGCAAAACGTTTAATCAAAAAATATTACTTACTCTGCACCAGAGGATCCACACTGGAGAGAAGCCCTACAAATGTAGAGAATGTGGCAAAGATTTTAATCAACAATCATCACTTACTTGACACCAGAGAACCCATACTAGAGAGAAGTTCTATAAATGTGTACAATGGCAAAGCTTTTAAAATTGAAGGTCACATCTTACTAAACATTATAGATTTTTTACTGCAGAGAAGTTTTACAAGTGAAAATGTTGCATCAGTTTCTTTAAGGATGAATCAACCCTTTTTTCACAGTAGTTCAACAGTATTTCATACCAGAGAGATGATAGCACAGAAATTATACAAGTGTAAAATAGGTGACATAGTCTTCAACAGTTGTTCACACCCTACTCAACACCTCAGAATTCATACGAGTGAGAGGACATGTGGAAAAAATTTTGCAAAGCTTTTGGCCATTGATCAAACATTTTAAAAACACTGGAGAATTTATAGCATATAGAAACTCAAAGAATGTGTCCAAGACTGTATTCAAATTTCAGACATTTTTCAATTTCTGACCTCATATCTGTAGCAAGTGTGGAATAGCATTTGTCCAAAGTGTGTACCTTAGATAACAGCAAAATATTTACAAAAACACCTTGACCAAAATAAAATACTTCAAGGGATGGGCTATAGATAAGAAACTTATCTTATCTATAGCCCATCCCTTGAAGTATTTGAGACCTAGGAGGGAAAAAAATCATTTAAATGTGGAAAATGGGTAATTGATTTTTGACATTTGCTGAAAATTTTCTTAACATCTTTAACTGATATTGTAGAAATAAGGAAATACAAATATAGAATAGTGCATCCCTAAAAGGATATAATTTTACTATAAATCAACAATTACTAAAGAGTCTCATTTTTCACAACTGGAGAAATAACAATTCTCTGAGTTGATTATTTCAGAAGTCTCTTAATGATTTATATGAAATTTTAATTTTTTAGTTTTTATGTTTGTACATAAACTTAGGGGCACTTAATCAGTAAACCACATCCCCAGATTTTTTTTTCCATTTTTTTAGAGATAGGGTTTGCTAAGTTGTATAAGGCCTCACTAAGTTATGGAGCCTGGCTTTTAACTTGCAAAGCTTCTCACGTCCCTAGGGTCACAGGCATGGACCACCATGCACGTTTTACAGAGCATTTTTACTTATATTTGCCTTACAGATGCAATTTGTTTCTAAATAAAGTGTGAGTTTCTTAATGTTAACCTTGTCATGCATTTAATGATGTTATGAGGTCACACATCTCCCACTATTCACTTTGCTAATGGATCGATGCAATAGTAAAACATTCTATTGGGTAAATAATGCTGTAATGTCTCCATTAATTATTTCATATGTTTAATCAAGGTTTATTTGGGGCATATTTTTATGTAAATTATATACTCTTATTTGTAATTATGGAAAAATTAAGATAGTTATAGGAAGTTCCTAGGGATACTAAAATAATGCCCAGATATCCCTAGTTTGAATTACAACTTTAACATTTCACCTTATAGAGTTGCAGTACTCCCTAAGGGATCTACAACTTTGGAGAGTTATACAAGCTCCCAATCAGGGAGAGGAGAAAGACCCAAGAGAGTAGGAGCCAATGTGCATATTCAGGTAAAAAAGGAGGGTTGCTGAAGGGGAAATAGTTTCAATGGTTCCTGTGGAAACCACGTGGTCCACAGGCCCATCCTGACACTTGAACTGAAGAAACCGTGCAGTTCCTCATGAATCCATGAAATTAATCACTGAAGAGTGTAGAAAAAACATCCCAATATAGGACCACCTCTTTATTCTTGTATACCCAGTAGAAAAGTGTAACCAGAAACATGTAAAATGATGACTGTAAAAAGACATACTATAGGAGCATTTATGTCCCCACATTTTTATTTCATTATATATTTTGATTTTATAGACCTTTATGTTCTACTTAATGACTTACAATATAATATTTGTTATACTTATTGGATTATATGATAGATAGCATGTGTCATGGTCTTTGAGACCCCTCTGCAATCCAGTAATTATAAGATACTATAAACTAACTCTATCCCTCTTCAGATCTTACAGCTCCAGAAGCCCATGACACCACAGAGAGAGAAACACAATTTTGATTGAAATAAACCTCTAGACTCTAATCTACAAGTCCTGTTCAAAAAGTAAAAACACAATATTCTCTTCATATGTGAGCCCTTTGGGTCAACAAAGCACCACCTACAAATATTGCATTTAACTTTATTTGGGAAAATAAATAGTGAAATATAATGATAAATTCTAGGAGAATAATATTCACACTATTTTTTATTCCAAAGGGTAAATCTCTAGGCTTCATGCTTTTCTCGACTCCATGTTATTTTACACAGAAAATGGCTTCATTTTACATATGAGAGTTTTACCTCTTTATAAGGTCCAGAGGGAAGATTCAGTACCAGAGATCTAAAAACAATACAGATCTAAAAACAATAAAGATCTTCCCTTTCCATGTGCCTGCATGATGTCTGCATATCCCTGTCGAAACAGCTAAAGAATGCTGATTTCTCAATGCATTAGGCTCAGTGGTTCACTCATCAGAACTTCAATTTATTTAGTCATCTCAAGGCTATCACTCCCTCCTCTGGGTTCTGACTTGTTTTTGGGAGGATGTAGTGTTCTTCATGGGATCACTAGGTCATGCAAGCTGTTAGAATGAAGCTTTTTTTTAGTTTAACTTGTATTTATTCAGCCCCACTTTAAATACAAGTTACAAGACTTCAGATTGTCACCTGTGGAGAGGATGCTCTGCCCAGGACTTCCCAGTCAGGACCCTGAAAAGCTGTTTCAGACTCCCTAGTACATAGGTTCAGTGTTGGGGTTTTCCTAGTCTGGCAATACATTTGCCTGTGTCTGTTAGTTTTGCTTTCTCTCTTGCTTTCATAGTATTATTCAAAGAAACACTGTCTTGTGTGAAGAGAGTGTCTTCCTTATCTATTGGATCTGACCTGCCAAGTTGAGCAGCTGTCCACATACTTAATGTCATAAACACAAGCATGTGTTATCTAATCAGTAACTAGCGTATCTTTCTACTACATGATTTTTATTGCATGGGGGAAGAAATTGAGAATGCTTTCTTTGAGAGCACATAGCACTATTAATAGTATTCATAACACTGCTATGTAGTATTCCCTCTCTGCTCAACTTGTAAGTATTTCTCTTGTGCTGCTTTGTAAAACAAATAGAAAAGAGTTGTAAACCAAAAATTTTGTGATAATAGATAGTTGCACAGACTGACTTGGGCAACTATTTACCATTGTTTATTATTTTGTTTGGGCTCTAGGTAGTCTTTTGTAATTTTATTTAACCTTAATGACATTACCATTTATTGAAGAGTTTTTAACTCACAAATCTTCTCTGTATACAAATTTCCCCTTATCATTTTCAAAATTTCTCACTCTTTTTAGGTATACTTGACAGTAGAGCGAATTTTGACATATTATACATGGAGTAAAACTCATTTTAGTTAGCATTCCATTCTTGAGGTGTACATAGTGTGGACCTTCACTGGTGGTGTAGTTATATATGAACACAGAAAAGTTGTTTATGATTTATCCTCCTGTCATTTGTATTCCTGTTTCCCTTTTCTTCCCTTCATTCCAACTTTGTCTAATCCACTGAATTTCTATTCTCTCTTCCTCCCTTGTTGAGTGGTTTGGCATCCATATATATTATATATTATATATAATGTCTGTTTCATTCTACTATCCTTCCTATCCCCATGTCCCCTCCCCTTGCTGCACTTCTCTCTACTTAATCTAAAGTAACTATTCTTCCCCAGTCCCCATTGTGAATTAGCATACACTTATCAGAGAGAACATTTGGCCTTTGCGTTTGTGTGTGTGTGTGTGTGTGTGTGTGTGTGTGTGTGTGTGTTGATGTGTACGTGTTTGGGGGGGGGGCTTATTTCATTTAACATGATATTCTTCAACTCCATCCATTTACCACCAAAAGCCATAGTTTCATTTATCTTTAAATCTAAGTAATATTCGATTGGTGGGGGGAATATATATATATATATCACATTTTATGTATCCATTCATCTGTTGAAGGACACCTAGGTTGGTTCTATGGTTTAGCTATTGTGAATTGTGCTGCTATAAATCTTAATGTGGCCCTGTCCCTGTAGCATGCTGTTTTTAAGTCGTTTGGGTATAGTCCGAGGAGAGGGATAGCTGGGTCAAATGGTGGTTCCATTCTGGTTTTGCAAGGAGTCTCCATACTTATTGACATCATGACCTTCAGCGAATGTGGCATTCAGAAGATGCTTGGCACTTAATTGCTGCCTCAGAATTCTTACATTTTACTGAGAAACCTTTACCAGACTTTGTAAGCAAGTTCTAGAAGGAAGATTCTTGCTATGGCTTATAGGCCTGTATTCAATCTCCTTATGCTTTAATTACTGGAAATGTAAAAGTTAATAATGGAAGATGATAGATATCTTGTAACAGGTAGTAAATGTAATTTAACTAATTGTATCACCAGAAATAATAGAGAAAAAGGAACGATGATATTCATTAGCCCTCTTTTGTCTTATTACCAGGAAATATTTCAGAGCTATGGTAGGCCGATGCTGGTTTTCAAGTCTTACTACAAATACACGCCCAGCTAGCGAGATCTAAGAGTGCTCTTGGGCTCATAATAGTAGGAGTTCTTCCCTTGGTTTATTTTATTGATCCCATGGTCACAGCTTTGTTTTCCATATCTCACATATTCAACATGCAAAATTTCTTAATAATTTTGCTCAGAATACTTCCAAGGCTCTTCACAATCAAATAAATGTTGATGAAAGGATTGAGACCAAGCTAAATGCCTTAGAGGCTGCTGTCATGAATATAGGTAATAAACTTTCTGCTTTGAAATTCAAGGAAAGACTTAGATGTCATGCTACCTCTAAGTATGTGTGTGTTACTGCTGCCAAATGCAATGCTCTTAATGGTATTGGGAGAAGGTTCAAAACCATTTATTGGATATTTGTCAGAATAATGATAATAGCTTGGATCTTTTGGAGCTGCATCATCAGATTCAAGATATACAGAAAAGTAAGATTGATTTTTCAGATCCTACTTCATTAGCTGATCAAATACTTAAAGAATTCAACAGCTTTAACCCTGGAAATATTTTTAAACACTCTGCATGGGATATCCTTGTATTGTTCTCATTGCTACTAATTGTCTCTTGTGTTGTAATTGTAGGATGTTGTGCCCCAGAAGAAGAATTCAGGGACTCAAATAATGACCCATCACCTGCTTTTTCAAAGAATGAAGGATGGATATGTGGGAAGCCCCTCTGAATGACCCATACTTTCCAATCCTGAAGCAGGAGGCTCTGACCAGCTCAGATAGAGAGGTGGGCATTTTCCTTGGGCATTTTCCCAGCTCAGATAGAGAGGTGGGTCTTCAGATGTAGGCATTACCCATGAGGGTTGACTTACCCTCATGTATCCCTTGTAACCCTGCCCCCTCTGGTTTTTTTTGAATAGAACTTTCTAAGAACAAGAATCCTCCAATAAAAGTTCTCTTCTGAATGTGGTCACTTTCTCACCAGCCTCTCATTACTTTCTCTTGCCCTCCCTTTTGGGGAACCTGAGGCCAAGAGCGTAGAAGCAGTCCTGAAGCTTGTGTAAAGGTAAAGTGTCTCTGTTTTTTATTTGGTGTCCCTGGAAATTCACATAAATCACCTTAAGTTCAGTTGACTGTGCAGGTTGGGTGTGGTGATTTGCCTGAATTGCATGGGCAGCAATTTGTAACTGGTGTTCAGAGGAATCACACACACACACACACACACACACACACACGGCTTATATTTTTCAAGAGTAAAAGCAAAAGCAAAAATGGCCCTGGGATAACTAGATATCCATAAGAAGAAAAGAAGTATTTGGATACGTCATACCTCACAACATTTACAAAAATAAAAATTTTTAAAAGAATCAAAGGCCTTTGTGTAATAGCTGGAAGCATAAAACTCATAAAAAACAGTTGAGAAAATTTTGGTTACTTTGGATGTGATGATGGCTATTTAATATTTTGTATTTATTTTAATTATGCCACTCAATTAGAATAATCCCTGTTTACAAGTGGTATGATTTCATGTCAAAATAAACCTTAATGTTATGTGTAACTGAAATTCACTAATAAAAAAATAAAATTTAAAAATGAACAAAGGCACTGGAGATGTAGCTCAGGGGTAAAACACCCCTGAGTTCAATTTTCTGTACCAACAAATGATTATTAAAGGAACAAAGACATTTCTGAATGTAATAGGCTTAATCTTGACTGTGTTGATACTTCTGTGGGTTCAGTGAAAATGTGAACCATTTTCATGATAATTCATAACTTGCTAAAAATATGCCCACAAAATTATAATATTTCTCTTTTTTTGTGACTCAACAATACATTTATGACTACATGAAGAAGCCACAAGTATATAGATGTTAGTTTGGGGTCAGAAGTTAATTAGTTAATATTATTTGTTTGACAGCCCTTCAGCTAATATGATTCCACACAATGCTAGGGATCATTTGGCTCCAGGGGAATAATCTTACTCTTGAGAAATTTCAATTTTATTTAAGTCTAAATTTAAGAAAAAATGGATGTCCAGGTTTGACCTATACAAGGTAAATGTGGTTGGAGTTTTTCAGATAGAAGTCCCCATTGGGAACAGTGAAATTTCAAATAGTATATATGGAAGACTAGATGAAGTCTATAGTTTAAAAAAAACATTGTGACAAAATTATAAATATATTTTTCTTTACCCTTCACAAAATTTATTATGCCACATCATAAATCTCATATCTAAAATCCTGTAGATACTTTCCAAATATATGTCATTATAAGCAGTATCTTTTCGCACCTGCCTCTAATCCCTGCAGTTTGGGAGGCTGAGGCAGGAGGATTACATGTTCACAGCCAGACTTAGCAATTGGTCTCTAAGTAAAATTTTAAAAGGGCTGTGAGTGTTGCTCAGTGGTTAAGCTCCCCTGGGTTCAATCCCTGATACCAAAAAGAAACAAAGAAAAATTGTCTTTTCTAAGAATCTATTGTTCAATACAGGGTCATGAGATTTTTACATGTTTTCTGCTAAGAATCTTGTAGTTTAAATTCTCATATTTACACCTTTACTCCATTTAAAATTGTGTAAAGTGTGAGATACTGTTTGAGATCATGTTCCATGTTTTATGTGGATGGATAGTTATTCCAGATGACTTGAAAACATTTTTCCTATAATGTCTTGGCATTCTCCTTGAAAAATAATCGACCATAAATATAAGGATCTATTTCTAAATTCTATTTCATTTACTTATTTATTTTTGCAGTAATGAATTTGAATCTAGGAGCACTCTACCACTGAGATTTATCCCCAGTTCATTATTTTTTTTTTTTGTTTTGAGACAAGATCTTGCTAGGTTCCCAAGGGTGACCTCAAAGTGTCAATTCTCCTGTCTTAGTCTCCTGAGTTGCAGGTACTATAGGCATCCACAACAACGCCTGGCAATATTGTTCCATTTAATCATTTTGTAAGTGTGACTCAGTACTGATTACAGTAACATTTTAAAAATAGCTTTGATGAAGATGTACTAAATATACATAATAAAGTGTCTCTGCATGGTATTTTAACACATATGCCACATCCACTGATGAAATCCTGTTCTCATTTCCCACCTCCACTCTTTAACCTTTAAAAATCACCAACCTAAATTCAGGTGTAGCTTCCCCACATGAGGGACAGCATGCAGTGTTTGTATTTCTATGTCTGGTTTTATTTCATTTTACCACACTACCCTCCAATTTCACCCAATTTTTGCAGGTGGCAGGATTTGATTTTTATGGATGTATGCCTACATATATGCCATATTTTCTTTATCCATCTGTCCCAGAATTCCTAGGCTATTCCATATCATTTCAACTGGGAAGTGCCTCAATAAACATAGGCATCCATTTATCAGATGAGTCGGTCTGCTTCCCATGTCAGGAAACAGACTTTGGGGGAGCTGGGATATCCTCATGCTGTGGCTAGAACGTGGTCTGGTGACCTGCGTGGGAGTGGAGCATGGTCTGCAGTTCTGTTGCCCTGCAGAGGTGCTTGTCTGTGTCTCTGCTCTGCAACTTGAGAGTCGTGCCTGTGCTCTAACTGCAGGCATTGGGACCTGGGTCTGGAGTCTCACTGGAACACAGAGGCTCTGAGATCTGCTCGGTGTTCACAGCTCTGGTGGATTCTGTGAAAATCTGCTGTATGGGGTCCTGTAAAATGCTCTGAGATGTTGTGTTTCATCAAGGCAAGACCACAAGAGAAGGTGCCTGATAGCTTTCTCAGAGTCATGCACAGAGCAGCAGAAATGGGATCTCCTCTAGTCCACCATCTGGGATCCTCCTCTCTCTCCATTTCTTATGTCAATTTTTGAATGCTTTCTATTTTCCTTTTTATTTCAATATTATTTACTCATGATTTTTATTTGCAGTATTTAGTAGGTGAGCATGAGTTGGCATGTGGTGTGAGTAAAGGGAACAATACTCATCACACAGGTTTCCTATTATCCCAGCATCTTTCTTTGGAGAGATGCCATTTTTCTCCTTCCTTCTCTGAAATCTCTGATTAATAAGTCCTTCCTAAGTAGACAGGGATAAAGCTTTTCCTTTAGGTCTGCAAGTCATTCATTTATTTAGTTAATTTCATTAGTGGTCTAAACTGATTGCTGCATCTTCATGACACCAATCACCAGTAGCATCATGGTGTCTAGTTGGTGATAGACTTTATGTACCACAATGGCTACAGCAAACAGTCCCAGCCTGTAGTTGTCTGTATCATTTGGGTACCTGTCATCACACTCAGAGGTTTGGAAAATGCAGAATCATCTTAGGATAAATTTTCCAGAGTTTATTTCCATCATTAGCAAATTACCTTTCTCAATAGTTTGTAGAAAGTAAATTTTATAAAAAATACATGTAGAGAAAAGAAAATCCTAAGGAAAAGAGCAAACTTAGAAGATGTAAAATGTGTACACAATTTATTAACATATTGTAACATATTGTCATGCAGCTATCTAGTACATAACTGACATAAGGCTTAGTTGTCAGATCTATCAGAATCTGTCAATTTCACTTGTTCTTTAAAAGTGCCAATGTTGACATCATAAAATCTTTCTATAGTATGTTCATTTTCAATATCTTCTAAGTTTGCTCCTTTCCTTAGGATTTTTTTCTCTACATGTATTTTTATAAAATTTACCTTTTCCAAAGTATTGAGATAGATAATTTGCTAATAAATTCTTAGTCATTTAAGGGCTAACATAAGTCTGTATTTTTATTAGTTGTTGATGGATCTTTATTTACTTATATGTGTGCTGAGAATTGAACCCAGTGCCTCACACGTGCCAGGCAAGTTCCCTGCCCCTGAGCCTTGGCCCTTCTGTTCCACATCTCTATTTTGCTCTTCCCAGCCTTACCCTTCACCTCTTATTCTTCAGGTCCTTGGCACTAAATGGACCATGGCCTCATGGTCTTGGTCTAAGCTGGGGCTGGGGCCATGCTTGGGCTGGTGTGAAAACTGGGTCCCTGTGTCTGGATGAAAGGGTCCTGTAGCAGAGTGTGGTGGCAGCTGGAGGACCTTTCGCAGTGGTAAAAGTGGCAGTGGTGGCGGCCGGTTGGAGCACCCTCATAGAACTCTTTTCCCACCTCTCTCCTATCAGAGTAGAGTTGCACTTTCATAGAACATGCCTGAGTACAGAGCACCACACCATCTTCCAAAGTGCTTTACCATTTACCTTTGCCACTGCAGACTTGTCCGTTCCAATCACTCAACGTCCCTGTTGCCAGCAGTCTTATAGTTGTGTGTGTGTGTGGGGGGTGACTATCCCTCTTCCTGGTGAATCTACAGTAATCTCTGCTGCCTTGACTATTAGCTTCCTTGAAGAGTCCTGCTCGATACTCATATTAATATATTTATTTGCCATGTAAATATTTTCTCCTTTGTGAAATCTCTTTTGAAATTTCTCATCTGTGCTGGGCTCTGTTAGGATGTATTTACTCCCCCCCCCAAAGAAATGTGAAGTACTTTGAATATTCTGCACTCTAAGCACTTTACTAAAAATGTTCATGGACAACATCTCCCTTTCTAGATTTTCTTTAAAAATTGAGATCCAGTGACTTAAAATGACCAAAGTAGAATTAACAGAGGTAAAGTCCTAGAAATATTCAGGGGGGAATCTTGGAAAAGAGAAAGTAACAAAATCAGAGAAGAATAAAGTTAATCTAAACCCCGGAGTGTTTAGGTGAATACTGTGGCCCATGTGCTCTGTGATGAGATGACCAGGGACCTTTCCTGTGGGTGAGGACAACACTAAGTGGTTTGACCCAAGATTACAGCAACTGGGAAAGTGATCAGGTCTAATCGAGGTCCTGGTCCCACCTGTTATCTAACCATGACTCCGTTCTCAGCTCATCTTCTGGGTGTTCCTCCCTCCTAGGAGAATTTTCAAGTTTTGAGAGCTCTAAATTCTCTATTAAGTATTTGGTGGCACTGTCCCAGGCAGGTGTCTCCCATCTCACTGTGTTGGGGATCTGTCTCTGCCATTCTGAGTTTGCAGACCAGAGACCCGTGATTTTCTTTTCCCTGGGCTTACAGCTGCATTTTCTGACTTTCTGGTAAATATTGTGAGCAAGGACAAGCTCACTGGAGACCTTCCAGCTCCTGTTCCTCAGGGACTAATATGTGTGAAGATTGAGGGTAGCCATTGGTGGACCTTTGTGTTTTATACGAGATGGACTTGTCCTTATTTGGATGTAGTTTTCATCTCACTTTGGAAAACTATATCAAAAAAAAGGAGAGGAGATTCCAAAAGTTACTAGAAACTGGGATATTTTTTACATATTCTTGAAGGAGGGTAAATGTTAACACTGTGAATTTATTTTATTGTTAGGATACGTAAAACATTCAAGTTATAAAATAACGCATTACTATTATATTAAGTGATAACATTTGTGATGTTTTCTTTCAAAGGTAATTCAAAAGTGTGTTTTCTGTAATTTATTTATTGATAGATTTCTTATTTGTGATACATGACAGCACAATGCCTTTCAATTTATAGTACACATATAGAGCACAAGTTTTCATGTCTCTGGTTGAACACAAAATAGTCACACAATTTGTGTCTTCATACATGTACTTGGGGTAATGCTGTCTGTCTCATTCCACCAGCTTCTTTACCCCCATGCCCCCTGTATTTTTTCTCCCTCCCCTTTGCCTTATCTAAAGTCCCTGTATTCCTCCCATGATCCCCCTTCCCAATTATGGATCAGCCTCCACATATCAGAAAATATTCAGCCTTTGATTTGGGGGATTGGCTAACTTCACTTAGCATAATATCCTCCAACTCCATCCATTTACTAGCAAATGCCATGATTATATTCTCTTTCAATGCTAATATTCCATTGTGTATATACACCACAGTTTTTTAATCAGTTCATCTGATGAAGGGCATCTAGGTTGGCTCCACAGTTTAGCTATTGTGAATTGTGATGCTATAAACATTGATGTGGCTGTGTCCCTGTAGTATGCTGTTTTTAGATCCTTTGGGTATAGACTGAGGAGAGGGATAGCTGGGTCAAATGGTGGTTCCATTCCCAGTTTTCCAAGGAATCTCCATACTGCTTTCCATATTGGCTGCACCAATTTGCAGTCCCACCAGCAATGCATGAGTGTACCTTTTCCCCCAAATCCTCGCCAACACTTGTTGTTTGTCTTCATAATAGCTTCCATTCTGACTTGACTGAGATGAAATCTTAGTTTTGATTTACATTTCTCTAATTGCTATGTTGAACTTTTAAAAAATATTTGTTGCTCAATTGTATATTATATCCTGAGATGTGCTTGTTCAGTTCCTTGGTCCATTTATCGATTGGGTTATTTGGTTGTTGTTGGGTTTTTTTTTTGTTTGTTTTTGTTTTTGTTTTTTCATGTTAAGATTGAGTTCTTCATATACCCTAGAGATAAGTGCTGTATCTGACTTGTGTGTGGTAAGAATTTGCTCCCAGGATGTAGGCTGTCTCTTCACCTCACTGATTGTTTCTTTTGCTGAGAAGCTGTTCAGCTTGAATCCATCCACTTATTGATTATTGGTTTTAATTCTTATGCTATAGGAGTCTTAATAAGGGGCCTAATCCAACATGATGAAGATTTGGACTTATTTTTCTTCTCTTATGTTCGGGGTTTCTGGTTTAATTCCTAGGTCCTTGATCCACTTGATGTTGAGTTTTGTGCTTGGTGAGAGATGGGGACTTAATTTTATTTTGCTGCATATGGATTTCCAGTTTTCCCAGCCCCATTTGTTGAAGAGGCTATCTTTTCTCCAATGCATGTTTTTGGTACATTTGTCTACTATGAGATAACTATATTTATGTGGTTAGTCTCTGTTTTGGTGCCAATATCATGCTGTTTCTGTTACTATTGCTCTGTAGTATGGTTTAAGGTCTGGTATAATGATTCCCCCTGCTTTACTCTTC
Source organism: Marmota flaviventris (assembly GCF_047511675.1). Lineage (NCBI taxonomy): Eukaryota > Metazoa > Chordata > Mammalia > Rodentia > Sciuridae > Marmota > Marmota flaviventris. The sequence goes on from NC_092517.1 coordinate 21,107,284, forward strand.
TGCTAAGGACTGTTTTAGCTATTCTGGGTCTCTATTTTTCTGGGATTAATTACATAATTTCCTTTTCTATTTCTATGAGGAATGCTATTGAGATTCTGATCGGAATTGCATTAAATCTGAATAGTGATTTTGGAAGTATGGTCATTTTGATAATATTAATTCTGCCTATCCAAGTCCAAGATTGATCTTTCCATCTTCTAAAGTCATCTTTAATTTCTTTAGTGTTCTGTAGTTTTAATTGTAGAGGGCTTTCACCTCTTTCATTAAGTTGATTCCCAAGATTGTTTTGTTTCGTTTTAGTTTATTGGGAATGAGGTAGTTTTTCCTAGTTTCCCTTTCAGAGGATTTGCCACTGAGGTACAAACTGTCTTTGATATATGCGTGTTGATTTTGTAATCTGCTACTTTGATGAATTCATTTATTAGTTTTAGTAGTTTTCTGGTGGAATTTTTTGGATCTTCTAGGTATAGAATCATGTCATCAGCAAATAGTGATAGTTTGAATTCTTCTTTTCCTATGGTTATTCTTTTAATTTCTTTCATCTATCTAATTGCTCTGGCCAGTGTTTCAAGAACTATGTTGAATAAAAGTGGTAAAAGACAGCATCCCTGTTTTGTTCCAGAATTTAGAAAGAATGCCTTCAATTTTTCTCCTCCTAGAATGATGTTGGCCTGTTGCTTAGTGTAGATAGCCTTTATGATGTTGAGATATGTTTCTGTTATCACAAGTTTTTCTAGTGTTTTGAACATGTAAAGGTGCTGTATTTTGTCAAATGCTTATTCTGAATCCATTGAAGTGATTATGATTCTTATCATTAAGTCTATTGATGTGATGAATTAACTTTATTGATTTCTGAATGTTGAACAAACCTTGCATCCCTGGGATGAGCCCCACTTGATTGTGGTGCACTATCTTTTTGACATGTTTTTGTATTTGATTTTTCAGAATTTTTTTTCAGAATTTTTGCATCCATGTTCATTAGAGAGATCGGTCTGAATTTTCCTTTCTTTGTGTCTTTGCCTGGTTTTAGAATCAGGTTGACATAGAATGAGTTTGTAAGTGTTCTCTCTCTTTATATTTCATGGAATAATTTCACAAGTGTTGGTGTTAGTTCTCTTTGAAGGTCTTGTATTTATTTAGTCCTGGGCTTTTTTTGGTTGGTAGGTTTTTGATGGTGTCTTCTATTTCATTGCTTAAAAATGATCTGTTTAACACACACACACACACACATCTCTCTCACACACACACACACACACACACACACACACACACACATATATATATATATATCATCCTGACTCAAGTTTGGCTAAATCATGTTTCTAGACACTTGTTGATATCTTCAATATTTTCTGTTTTATTGGAGTACAAATTTCCAAAATAATTTCTAATTATCTTCTGTATTTCTGTAGTGTTCATGGTGATATTCACTTTTTCATCATGGATTTTAGTAATTGGAGTTTTTTCTCTCCTTCTCTACATTAGCATGGATAAGGGTATATCAAATGTATTTATTTTTTCAAAGAGCCGACTTTTCATTTTGTCAAATTTTTAATTGATTCTTTTGTTTCAATTTCATTGATTTCAGCTCTGATTTTAATTATTTCCTGTCTTCTGCTTTTGGTGTTGATTTATTCTTTTTCTAGGGCTTTGAGATGTAATGTTAGGTCATTAATTTGTTGACCTTGTCTTCTTTTAAGGAATAAACTCCATGCAATGAACTTTCCTCTTAGTACTGCTTTCATGGTGTCCTAGAGATTTTGACATGTTGTATCACTATTCTCATTCACCTCTAAGAAATTTTCAATCTCCTCTTTGATGTCTTGATCTCTGCAACTCATTCTTCATTCAATAGCATATTGTTTAGTCTCAAGGTGTTGGAGTAGATTCCATTTTTATCATTGATTTCTAATTTCTTTCCATTATGATCTGATAAAATGTGTGGTCGTATCTCTGTTTTGTATTTGCTAAGAGTTGCCCTGTGGTATAGTATATAGTCTGTTTTGGGGAGGATCCATGTGCTGCTGAGAAGAAAGTGTATTCACTTGTTGAAGGATAAAACATTCTGTATGTGTCATTTAAGTCTAAGTTATTGATTGTATTACTGAGCTCTATAGTTTCTCTATTTAGTTTTTGTTTAGAAGATCTATGAGTGGTAAAAGAGGTGTGTTAAAGTCACCCAGAACTATTGTGTTGTGGTCTATTTGACTCTTGAAATTGTGAAGAGTTTCTTTACTCAACATAGATGCTCCATTGTTTGGGGCATATATATTTATAATTGTTATGTTTTATTGGTGTATGGATCCCTTGAGAAGTATGTAATATCCTTCTTTATCCCTTTTGATTAACTTTCCCTTGAAGTTCACATTATTTGATATCAGGATGGAAACCCCTGCTTGTTTCTGCAGTCCATGTGTATGGTATTATTTTTCCCAACCTTTCACCTTCAGTCTGTGGATTTCTGTTCCTATGAGATAAGTCTTTTGGAGGTAGCATATTGTTGGGTTTTTTTTTCATTCAATCTGCCAGTCTTTTGATTGCTGAGTTTTAGAAATCAACATTCAGGGTTATTATTGAGAAATGATTTGTATTCCCAGTTGTTTTTGTTTATTTTTCGTATTTAACTTGTTTTCTGTTTGATAGGTTTTTTTTTCCTTTAGAATGATACCTCCCTTTTCTGACTTTTATTGTTGTTCATTTCCTCCTCATGGAATATTTTGCCAAGGATGTTCTGTAGTGCAGGCTTTCTAGCTGTAAATTCTTTTAACTTTTGTGTATCATGGAAGGTTTTTATTTTGTCATAAAAGTAACATTTAAATCGAAATCTAAATTTTAATTTAGCTGGATATGATTCTTAATTGGCATCAATTTTCTTATAGAGCTTGGTTTATGTTGTTGCTAAATCTTGTAGCTTTCAGGGTCTGGGTTGAGAAATCGGCAGAGATCCTAATTGGTTTCCCCTATGTGTAATCTGATTCCTTTCTCTTCTGGCTTTTAAAATTCTCTATTCTGTATGTTGGGCATTTTCATTATAATGTGTCTTGGGGTGGATCTGCTGTAATTTTGTACATTTGGCATCCTGTAAGCCTCTTGTATTTGATTTTTGAAATCACTCTTCATGTTTGGAAATTTTTCTGATATCATTTCATTTAGTAGATTGTTTATTCCGTTGGTTTGTACCTCTATCCCTCCTCTAGCCCAATAATTGTTAAATTTGGTCTTTTCATGTTACCCATAATTCTTGAAGCCTCTGCTCGTGGTTTCTTACCATCTTCACTGTGGTCAGCTTTATTTTTCAAGATTATATATTTTGTCTTCATTATCTGAGGTTCTGTTTTCCAAGTGATCTATTATGTTGGAGATGTTTTCTACTGAGTTTTTAATTTGATTTTTTGTTTCCTTCATTTCAAGTATTTCTGTTCTCTCTTTTTTTTTGTATGTGTGTGTGTCCAGAATCTCTATCTCCTTATTGAAGGAATCTTTTGTTTCCTGTATTTGCTTATGTAGATCTTTATCAAAATAGTGCTTTGCTGCCTGTATTTGCTGTCTTACATCATCCTTTAATTCAAAGAAAACTATACCCCTCCACTACTTCTTTATCATTTATTTTGCTGTTTTGACCATGGATCCTAATAATGGAGCATCTTTGTTTGGGACACATTCTTCCCTTGGTTTCTCATGTTGTTCATGCATCTTCCCTTCTAGCTCTGGGTTTTCAAGGTGTTAGTTTTTATCCTGTAGGCTTATAGTGTCCCCAATGGGTTCCCATAGTGTCCCCAATGGGTTCCAATACATCTCCTTTAAGTGGGAGATCAATATTCACATATCCCAATACAAACAATAGGCAGCCTTAAACCAAATAGCTGTTATTAAGGTGTTTGTGGTTTTCTCACAATATACAGAAATCATTACCTACAATATAAACAATAGGTTTACAAAAGGGTCTGCAGTTTCTGGTGTGGACAAAAAGAGCCAGGGGTGGGGTGTAGGATGAGATGTTGAGGGTGCAGGAGGTGAGGATATAGAGTTATTAAGTCTTAGGAAGAGTGAAAGAGGAATGAAGTTGGATACTAGCAAGAGAAGAGAGAAGGTGATTTGGGGGAGACATGTAAATGGGAAGACAGTAGAGCAGACAAAAAAACCATAAAAATCAAGCAATACAAAATGTAGAAACAGGAGATAAAAGAATATACAACAAAACTGTAATATATGGTTCAGACCTCCCAGACCTCAAAGGCCTAATCCATGAGAAGTTCTTGGTTTTTACAAATGTTGGGAATGTGAGGGGGAAAGAAGAGGGAGAGAGAAAAGAGAAAAAGAATCTCAAAGATAAAAGAATTGTTTGTGTTGGAATTCAGTATCTTTCCTGTTTCTTATGTACCATGATATAAAACAGTCTACTAGCTGCATGATGTCAGGAACATGCTGTTTAAAAGCCAATGCCAGAGACAAAGTTGGGGTTGTCTGGTGTTTGCTGGTGTCTCCACCCTCAGGATGGTGAAGCTTATTAGGGTGGAAGGGTTGGTCTTGAGGGTGGCGTTCTTGGAAGTGGGGTGTAGCACTTGCAAGTCCCCATGGGAGACTGCACCCCAAGGTTCTGGTCTGGGGCCCACCTGGAGACCTCAGAATTCCTGGTCTCTAATTTAGTCTCTGAACTCTGTCTCACATGCCCCTCCCTTTCTAATTCCCAGTTAGAAACCTCTCTTCCCAGAAGCCTTGTGGGCTATGATCTGGGGGCTGCGCACCCGTCGTAGAGAGCTATGGAGCAGATCAGGACCAGGCTTTGCAAGACATGGTCAGGCCATGTGGCCACAGGCACTGTGCCAGGTTAGTGGTTCCTGGGGAGAGGAGGTATTTGGGGACTATAGGTACCTTGATATAGCTTGTAGGCACCAGTCTGTGTCCCAACCTTGGAGTTGCCCTAACTAATGATGATGACAAAGGTGTCCCAAGTTGGAGGTGGCTGCTTTCAGAGATGGGGGTGTCAGTTGTGTTGGGCTAGGTGGTGGCATTGGGCGACATGTTAAGATCCAGCTCTGTGGCATACAGTGTTGTGGCTGGTGGCTGTATCCAGACCCTATCCAGTGTCCCCAGGTGCAGGCTACCACATGTAGGGGACTATGGCAGTGGCTGCAGTATTCCAAGATGGAGGCAACTGGGGGATCCCGATGCTGGTAATGACAGTCCACACAGGAGTGATGGGTGGGGATCCTGTGGGCCAATGGCCACTAGGATTCCTGCATGGGTGAGCAGCTAGGAGTCCTGTGTGGGTGCTGATGCTGGTGGTCCTGCTTGGGCACGGTGGCTGGAAGACCTGTGTGGGCTTTGTGTCTGGCATTCCTGCATGGGAGCAGTGGTCAAGGGTCCTCTAAGCACTCTCAGAGAAACAGTATTTCCACTGCTTCAATCTTAGTTCACAGAGCAACACAGCATGCAGTCTCCCTCTAGCCCACATCTTGGATTTCTCCCTGTTTTCTGCAATTTAAATTAACCATGTGACCAAATGCTCATGCTAATGTGACAGTTGCTAAAGCTGGGTAGTTGTTGTCAAAGTTGTGCAAATCTTTTCCAAAATATGGTTGAAGGTTACTCTAATATTGTTGTGTGTGTTTTTTAAGAGCAAGTCCTTGGGCAGACAACTCCAAGCTGAATTATTAATATTCCATGCTTCTTTCCTTAAGTGCAACTCATTTAAAATGTGAATGATATTCTACCCTGAGGAAATAGCCCCCCCCCCTTTAAGACTATGTCTCATAACTTATGACATAAGAAATAATCTGAAGCTATTTGTGAAATTTTTAAAGATTTGCAATGAAAAACCCTGATCTAAACAAGAGGAAGTCTGATACTCATATAGGTTTCCTGATAACACCTGTTTTTTGTTTTAAAGATGGGTGGATTTTTTTCCTGATTCTGTCTTCGTCTAAATTGATAACAGGAAGTTTGCTGGCTGGGGTGTCTCTCATCTCCTGTGCCTGTTAAAGTGTTTGTGGCAGACTATGGTCTTGTTCTCTTGGTTTCTGATTTGTAGGGAATAGAGTTTTGCTGAGATTTTCACCAGTATCTTTGCCTTTGTCAAAGGGGTATTGCAAATTACTTGTGTTTCTTGCTGTCTCAAAGACTAGAAGTCTTTCAAAATGAGGTATGAGATAGAAGTGGTTTTAAAGTGGATATTTTTAAGGTAGGAGTTCACTAAGTACTGTTAGAAGTGACAGATGAGCTCAGAACAGTAACAAAATTCAAGATCAATCAGTTGTTTATGTGCATAAGAAAACAAATAGCAAACATAAAATTAAAGAGACAGTTCTAATGACCATAATATCAAAAGCAAAATGTTTGGGAATTTTTCAAAAGATGTGAACACTTGAACATCTCACATGGGTTGCTTTTAGAAAATATAGCGTCATCCCTAAGCCACCTCCTTGTTTGTGGGGACTTTAAGTTCATAGAAAGAAGACAAGACAGGAATTAAAAATCTCCCCCTGTGGTAATGACGATAGCACCTAGAGCTCACTTGTAAAACACACCTATCATCCTGGTTTTATTTTTATTTGAGATATGGTCTTGCCAAGTTAGTGAGGCTCGACTCAATGTTGTGACACTCCAGACTCGGCTTCCCAAGCAGCTGGGGTTATATGTATGTGTTACCACAACACCTGTCAGGGATTGTGGGCTTTTTTGTTTTCTTTAGTTGTAGATGGACACAGTAACTTTATTTTATATATTTATTTTTATGTGGTGCTGAGGATGGAATGCAGGGCTTCATGTGCTAGGCAGGTGCCCTACCACTGAGCCCCAGCCCCAGGGATCACATTCTTGACTTTCATATTAAAGGTTGGCTCAGGATAATATCTAGGTTTGCAAATGAATATAATGTCCCCATTTATTTGTTGAATTTTTTTTCTTTTAAGGAATGAACTCCATACGATGAATTTTCCTCTTAGTACTGATTTCATAGTGTCCACAAGATTTTGATATGTCATGTATGTGTTCTCATTTAACTCTAAGAATTTTTTAATCTCCTCCTAAATGTCTTCTATAGCACATTGTTCATTCAGTAGCGTATTTTTTAGTCTCCAGGTGATGAAGAAATTTTTATTTTCTATTTTGTTGTTGATTTCCAGTTTTATTCCATTATGATCTGATTAAATACATGGTAGTATCTTTTTTGTGTTTGCTAAGAGTTACTTTGTGGCACAGTATATGGTGTATTTTAGAGAAGGATTCATGTGATGCTGAGAAAAAAGTGTATCCACTTGATGCATGTTGAAATATTCTATATATGTAAGTTAAGTCTAAGTTATTGATTGTGTTATTGAGCTCTATAGTTTCCTTATTCAACTTCTGTTTGGAAGATCTGTCCAGTGGTGAGAGGGGTGAATTAAAGTCACTCAAGATCATTGTGTTGTGGTCAATTTGACTCTCGATCTTGAAGAGTTTGTTCGATGAACATAGCTGCACCATTGTTTGGGGCATATATATTAATGATTGTTATGTTGTGTTGGTGTGTGGTGCCCTTGAGCAGTATGTAATGTCCATCTTTACCCCTTTTGAATAACCTTGGCTTGAAGTCTACTTTATTTATGAGGATGGAAACCCCTGCTTCCTTCTGCTGTCCATGTGAGTGGTATGATTTTTCCCAACCTTTCACCTTTAATCTGGTATGTCTTTTCCTGTAGATGAGTCTCCTGTAGGAAGCATATTGTTGCATGTTTTTTTAAAATCCAGTCTGGTAGCCTGTGTCTTTTGGTGAGTTTAAGCCATTAACATGCAGGGTTATTATTGAGACATGGTTTGTATTTCCAGCCATATTTCTGTATTTTTGTTATTTAACCTGATTTTCTTCTTTAATTAATTTTCCTTTAGGGTATTGCCTCTCTCTGCTGATTTTAATTGTTATTTTAATTTCCTCTTCATGGAATATTTTGCCAAAAAAGTTTTGTAGTGCCAATTTTCTAGCTATAAGTTCTTTTTACTTTTGTTTATTGTAGGAGGTTTTTATTTCATCTTCAAGTCTAAAGCTTAATTTTGCTGGATACAAGATTCTTTGTTGGCACCCATTTTCTTTCAGAGCTTGATACATGTTGTTTCAGGATCTTCTAGTTTTCAGTGTCTCCATTGAGAAATCAGCAGAGATCCTAATTGGTTTCCCCCTATATGTAATCTGATTCCGTTCTCTTGTGGCTTTTAAAATTCTCTCCTTATTCTGTATGTTGGTAATTTTCATTATGACGTGCCGTGTTGTGGATCTGTTGTGATTTTGTACATTCGGCATCCTGAAGGCTTCTCGTATTTGATTTTCCAATTCATTCTTCATGTCTGGAATTTTTTCTGATATTTCAGTGAATAGATTGTTCATTCCTTTGGTTTGGACCTCCATGCCTTCCTCTAGCCCAATAATTTTTAAATTTGGTCTTTTCATGTTATCCCATAATTCTGGAATGTGCTGCTCATGGTTTCTTACCATCTTCACTGTATGGTCAACTTTATTTTTTCAGGATTATATATTTTGTCTGCATTGTCTGAGATGCTGTCTTCCAAGTGATCTATTCTGTTTGAGATGCTTCCTATTGAGTTTTAAATTTGGTTTATTGTTTCCTTCATTTCAAAGATTTCTCTTTGTTTGTTTTTCAGAATCTCTATCTCCTTATTGAAGGGATATTTTGCTTCCTGTATGTGCTTACGTAGCTCTTTATCAAAATAATCCTTTGCTGCCTGTATTTGCTATCTTACATCATTCTTTAATTCAAAGAAAATTATACCCCTCCACTTCTTCTCTATCATTTCTTCTGCTGTTTTGACCATGGCTTCTAATAATGGAGCATCTTTGGGGCACATTTTCCCCTGGGTTCTTCATGTTGTTCATGCATCTTCCCTTCTAGCTCTGTGTATTCGAGGTGTTATAGTTTTTGCCCTGGAGGCTTATAGTATCCCTAATGGGCTCCATTGCCTCCCCTTTAAGGGGGAGATCAATATTCACAGATCCCAATACAAACAATATGCAGCCTTAAACCAAGTGGCTGCTATTAAGGTTTTTATGGATTTTTCACAATGTATAGAAATGGCAAGTTCAATCATTATCTACAATATAAACAGTTGGTTTGCAAAAGGGTCTGCAGTTTCAGGTGTGGACAAAGATAGAACCAGGAGTGGTGTGTAGGATGAGATGTTGAGGGGTTAGGAGATGAAGATATAGAGTTATTAGATCTTAGGTAGAGTGAAAGAGGAATGAAGTGTTGGATAGTAGCAGGATAAAAGAGAAAGTGATTTTGGGGAAATATGTAAGTGGAAGACAATAGAGAGAACAACAACAACAACAACAACAACAAAAACCCAAAATTAAGAAATACAAAATGTAAAAATAGGAGATAAAAGAATATACAACACAAGTATAATATATTATTCAGACCTCCCAGGCCTCAGTAGCCTAATCCATGAGAAGTTCTTGGTTTTACAAATACTGGGAATGTGAGGGTGGAAGAAGAGGGAGAGAGAAAAGAGAAAATGAATCTCAAAGGAAGATACAAGGATTGTTTTAGTAGGAGTTCAGTATCTTTCCTGCTTCTTTTCTCACCTACTAGTTGGGGTCGTCTGTTGTTTGCTGGTGTCTCCACCCTCAGGATGGTGAAAGTTATTAGGGTAGGAGTGTTGGTCTTAGGGGTGGAGTTCCTGGAGGTGGGAGTGTAGCACGTGCCAATTCCCATGGGAGACTACACCCAATGATCTCATCTGTGGCCCACCTGTAGACCTCACAATTCCTGGCCTCTAATTTAGTCTCTGAATTCTATCTCTCTCACTCCTCCCTTTCTACTTGCCAATCAGAAACCCCTCTCCCAACAGGTCTTATGGGCTGTGCTCCAGGAGCTATGCACCTGTTGTGGAGAGCTGTTGAGCAGACCAGGACCAGGCTCTGCAAGCTATGGATGGGCCGTATGGCCACAGGCACTGTGCTGGGTTAGCAGCTCCTGGGGAGAGGGGGGATTTGGGACTATAGGTACCTTGATATTGCTTAGGCCCCAGTATGTGTCCCAAGCTTGGAGTTTCCCTAACTAAAGATGGCAACAAAGGTGTCCCACTTTGGAGGTGGCTGCTTTCAGAGATGGGGTATTGTTTGTGTTGGGCCGGGTGGTGGCATTAGGTGACATGTTAAGAGATACAGCTCTGTGGCATTCAGTGTTGTTACACATAGCTGTCTCCAGATCCTGTCTAATATCCCCAGGTGCAGGCCACCACATGTAGGGGACTATGGCAGTGGTTGTAGTATCTCAAGATGGAGGCAAATGGGGGATACCCATGTTGATAATGAGGATCCACATAGGAGTGGAGACTAGGGATCCTGCAGTGCAGTGGCCACCAGGATTCCTGCATGGGTGGGCAGCTAGGAGTCCTGTGCAGGTGCTGATGCTGGTGGTCTTGCTTGGACATGGTCGCTGGAGGGCCTGTGTGGACTTTGTGGCCAGCATTCCTGCATGGGAGCAGTGGTCAGGGGTCCTCTAAGAACTCTCAGAGAAACAGTATTTCCACTGCTTGAATCTTAGGTCACAGAATGACAAAGCATGCAGCTTCCCCCTAGCCCACCTCTTGGATTTCTCCCTGTTTTCTGCAATTTAAATTAACCATGTGATCAAATGTTAATCTTTTCCAAAATATGTTTGAAGGTTACTATCTTATTAAAAAAAAAAAACATAGCAAGACCTTGGGCAGACAATTCCATACTGAAGTATTAATATTTCCTGCTTTTTCTCCTTAATTTCAACTCATTGGAGGAAATAGTCCCTCTTTTGTTTAGTCAGTATCTCATAACTTATGCCATAAGAAATATTCTGAAGCTAAATATGACATTTTAAAAAATTTGCAGTGAAAAACCCTGATTTAAACAAGGGGAAGTCTGATACTCATATAGATTCCTTGATGACACTTGTTTTAGTTTTGGAGATGGGTGGATTTCTTTTGCTTATCTGTTTAACTTGTGTATATCATCCTGAATCAGTATGGGTAAGTCACATGATTCTAGACATTTGTTGATGTCTTCAATATTTTCTGTTTTATTGGGGTACAAATTTTCAAAATGATTTCTAATTATCTTCTGTATTTCTGTAGTGTTCATGGTGATATTTCCTTTTCTTCATGGATTTTAGTAATTTGAGGTTTTTCTCTCCTCTGCATTAGCATGCATAAGGGTTTATCAAATGCATTTATTTTTTTCAATGAGCCAACTTTTCATTTTGTAATTAAAAAAAAAAATATAATTGATTTAAAAAATAAATAGCAGCAGAATGCATTACTATTCTTACTACACATGTAGAGCACATTTTTAAAATATTTCTGTATATAAAGTATATTGACACCAGTTCATACATGTACTTTGGATAATGATGCCTATTACATTCCACCATCCTTGCTAATTCCCTTTCCCCTCCCTTCCCCTCCCACCCCTCTACCCTAACTAGAATTCATCTCTTCCTCCCATGCTTCCCCTCGCTACCCCACTATGAGTCAGCCTCCTTATATTAGAGAAAACATTCTGCATTTGTTTTGGGTATTGGCTAACTTTACTTAGCATTACCATCTTCAATGCCATCAAATGCCATCCCATTTACCTGCAAATGCCACATTTTATTCTCTTTTATTGCTGAGTAAAATTCCATTGTGTATAAATGCCACATTTTTTATCCATGAATCCAATGAAGGGCATCTGGTTTGGCTCCACAGTTTAGCTGTTGTGAATTGTGCTCCTATAAACAATGATGTGGCTGTGTCACTGTAGAATGCTGCTTTTAAGACATTTGGGTACAGACCTGAGGGGTGGAATAGGTGGGTCAAATGGTAATTCCATTCCCAGTCATTTTTAAATTGCTTCTTTTGTTTCAATTTCATTGATTTCAGCTCTGATTTTAATTATTTCCTGTTTTTTACTGCTTTTGATGCTGATTCTTTTTTCCCCTAGGGCTTTGTGATGTAATTTTAGGTCATTTATTTGTTGACTTTTTCTTTTTTTAATGAATGAACTCCATGCAATGAACTTTCCTTAGTAGTGCCTTCATAGTGTCCCAGAGATTGTGATATGTTGTATCTGTGTTTTCATTTACTTCTAAGAATTTTTAATCTCCTCTTTGGTGTCTTCTGCAATCCATTTTTCATTCAATAGCATATTATTTAGTTTCCAGGTGTTGGAGTAGCTTCTATTTTTATCATTGATTTCTAGTTTCATTCCATTATGATCTGATAGAATGCAGGGTAGTATCTGTACTTTTTTTGTATTTGCTAAGAGTTGCTTTTGTGGCATATTATATGGTCAATCTTATACAAAAATCCATTTGCTGCTAAGAAAGTGTCTTCGCTTGTTGAAGGATGAAACATTCTCTCTCTCTCTCTCCATATATATATATATATATATATATATATATATATATATATATATATATATATATATATATAAATTATGTATATAGTTGTATTATTGTTCCATAGTTTCTATTTGGCTTTTGTTTGGAAGATCTATCCAGAGGTGAAAGAGATGTGTTAAAATCACCCAGAATTATTGTTTTGTGGTCTATTTGACTCTTCAACATAAGAGTTTATTTGCTCAACATTAATGCTCCATTGTTTGGGGCATGTATATCCATAATTGTTATGTCTTGTTGGTGTATGTTTCCCTTAAGCATTATGAAATGTCCTACTTTATCCCTTTGATTAACTTTCACTTGAAGTCCACCTTTATTTGATATAAGCATGGAAACCCCTGCTTGTCTCTGTAGTCCAGGTGAGTGGTATTTTTTCCAACCTTTCACCTTCAGTCTGTGGGTGTCTATTCCTATGAGATGAGTCTCCAGAAGGCAGCATATTGCTTGGTCTTCTTTTTTTTTTTCATTCCATCTGCCAGTCTATGACTTTTGATTGCTGAGTTTTAGAAATTAACATTCAGGGTTATTATTGAGACATGATTTGTATTCCCAGTTGTTTTTGTTTATTTTTGGTAGTTAACTTGACTTGGTTTCTGTTTAATAGGTTTTTCTTTTAGAGTGATTCCTTCCTTTTCTGATTTTCACTGTTTTTCATTTTCTCCTCATGGAATATTTTGCCAAGGATGTTCTGTACTGCAGGCTTCCTAGTTGTAATTCTTTTAACTTTTGTGTATCATGGAAGGTTTTTATTTTGTCATAAAAATAACATATCTAAATCAGAAACTAAAAGTTTAATTTTACTGGATATGATTCTTGGTTGGCATCCATTTTTGTTTAGATCTCAGTATATGTTCTTGCAGGATCTTCCAGCTCTCAGGGTCTCGGTTGAGGAATCAGTGGAGATCCTAAGTGGTTTCTCCCATATGTAATCTGATTCCTTTATCTTGTGGCTTTAAGAATTCTCTCCTTATTCTGTATGCTTGGCATTTTCATTATGATGTGCCGTGGTGTGGATCTCTTGTGATTTTGTACACTTGACATCCTATAAGTTTCGTGTATTTGATTTTTCAATTCAATCTTCATGTTTGGAAATTTTTCCTGTATGATTTCATTGAATAGATTGTCCATTTCTTTAGTTTGGAACTCTATGCCTTCCTCTATTCCAATAATTGTTAAATTTGGTCTTTTCATGTTATCCCATAATTCTTGAATCTTCTGCTGATGGTTTATTACCATCTTCACTATGGTCAACTTTATTTTCAGGATTATGTATTTTGTCTTAATTGTCTGAGGTTCAGTCTTTGAAGTGATCTATTCTCTTGTAGATGCTTCCTATTGAGTTTTTAATTTGATTTATTATTCATTTCAAGGATTTCTGTTTGTTTTTTCCAGAACCTCTATTTTTTTATTGAAGTAATCTTTTGCTTCCTCTATTTGCTTATGTATCCCTTTGTCAAAATAATCCTTTGCTGCCTGTATTTGCTCTCTTACATAATCCTTTGTTCAGAGAACATTTTAATTATGTACGTCCTCAACTCCTCCTCTATCATTTCTCCTGCTGTTCTGGCCATGGATTCCAATAATGTAGCATCTTTTGGGGGCACTTTCTTCCCTTGGTTTCTCATGGTGTTCATGCATCTTACCTTCTAGATCTGTGTTTTCAAGGTGTTAGTTTTTACCCTGGAGGCTTATAGGTCCCTGCATGGTTCCAATACCTCTCCTTTAAGGGGGAGATCAATATACACAGGTCCCAATACAAATGATATGCAGCCTTAAACCAAATAGCTGCTCTTAAAATTTTTATGGCTTTGTCATAATATACAGAAATGGCAAGTTCAATCATTATCTACAATATAAACAGTAGGTTTGCAAAATGGTCTGCAGTTTCTGGTGGTGGACAAAGAGATCCAGGAGTGGGGTGTAGGATGAGATGTTAAGGAGATGGGAGGTGAGTATATAGAGTTATTGGATCTTGGGAAGAGTGAAAGAGGAATGAAAAGTAGTTGGATATTTGTACGAGAAAAAAGAGGAAGTGACTTTGGGGAGACAAGTAGGAAGACAGTAGAGAGAATACAAAAAACAACCAGAAAATTTAAGAAATGAAAAATGTAGAAATAGGAGATAAAAGAATATACAACACAACTGTAATATACTATTCAGGCATCCCAGACCTCAGTAGCCTAATCTATGAAAAGTTCTTGGTTTTACAAATATTGGGGATGTGAGGGTGGGAGAAGAGAGAGACAAATGAGGGGAAAAATTATCAAAGGAAGATACATGATTGTTTTTGTTGGAGTTCAGTGTTTTTCCTGCTTCTTTTCTCACCTACTATTTTGGATTGTCTGTTTGCTGGTGTCTCCATCCTCAGGATGGTGAAAGTTATTAGGGTGGGAGGGTTGGTCTTGCGGGTGGAGTTCCTGAAAGTGGTGTGTATCACTTGCCAGTCCACATGGGAGGCTGTACCCTAAGGATCTCCTTTGGGGCCCACCTGGAGACCTCACAATTCCTGGCCTCTAATTTAGTCTCTGAACTCTCACTCAGTCCTCCATTTCTACTTCCCAATCAAAAACCTCTCTCCCCAGAGGTTTTGTGGGTGTGCCCTGGGGGCTGCACACCTGTTGTGGAGAGCTGTGGTGCAGATGAGGACCAAGCTCTGCAAACTATGGACCGGTCATGTGGCTGCAAGCAGTGTGAGGGGTTAGTGGCTCCTGGGGAGAAGGGGGGATTTGGGGACTATAGGTACCTTGATATTGCTTCTAGGCCCCAGCCTGTGTCCCAAACTGAGAGTTGCCCTAACTAAAGATGGAAACAAAGGTGTTTCAAGTTCAAGCCAACTGCTTTCAGGAATAGGGTGTTGTTTTTATCTGGCCTGGTGGTGGCATTGGGTGGCATGTTCTGGGATCCAGCTCTGTGGCATGCAGTGTTGTGAGTGGCAGCTATCTCCAGACCCTGTCCAGTGTCCCCAGGTGCAGGGCACCACATGTAGGAGACTATGGCAGAGGTTGCAGTGTCTCAAGATGAAGGTAACTAGGGGTGTCCCACGTTGGTAATGGGGGTCCACACAGGAGTGGTAGCTGGGGATCCTGCGGGGCAGTGACCACCAGGATTCCTGCATGGTGGGCAGCTAGGAGTCCTGTGTGGTGCCGATGCTGGTGGTCCTGCTTGTGTACAGTGGCTGGAGGACCTGTGTGGGCTTTGTGGCCAGCATTCCTGCATGGGAGCAGTGGTCAGGGTTCCTCTAAGAACTCTCAGAAACAGTATTTCCACTGCTTGAATCTTAATCTTAGGTCACACAGCATGCAGCCTCCATCTAGTCCACATCTTGGATTTCTCCCTATTTTCTGCAATTTAAAGTAACCATGTGACCAAATGCTCATGCTAATGTGACAGTTACTAAAGCAGGGTAGTTTTTGTCAAAGTTGTGCAAATCTCTTCCAAAATATGGTTGAAGGTTACCAGCTTATTGTTTAAAAAAAAAAAAACCAAACAGCAAGATGTTGGGCAGACAACTCCAACCTGAAGTATTACTAATTCATGCTTCTCTCCTGAATTGCAATTTAACAGAGATGTGAATGATATTCTACCCTGAGGACATAGCCCCTCTTTTGTTTAGGCTGTCTCATAACTTATGCCATAAGAAATATTCTGAAGCTCAATGTGACATTTTAAAAAATTTTGCAGTGAAAAACCCTGATTTAAACATGGGGGATACTGATACTCAAATAGATTTCCTGATAACACTTGTTTTAGTTTTGGAGATGGGTGGTTTTCTTTCCTGATTCTGTCTTCTTCTAAATTGAGAACAGGAAGTTTGCTGGCTGG
Source organism: Marmota flaviventris (assembly GCF_047511675.1). Taxonomy (NCBI): domain Eukaryota; kingdom Metazoa; phylum Chordata; class Mammalia; order Rodentia; family Sciuridae; genus Marmota; species Marmota flaviventris. The sequence continues at coordinate 21,123,510 of NC_092517.1, forward strand.
TGAATCTCTCATCTCCTTGCCTGATAATGTGTTTGTGGTAGACTATGGTCTTGTTTTCTTGGTTTCTGACTTGTAGGGAATAGTTTTGCTGATATTCTCACCAGTATCTGCCTTTGTCACAGGGGTATTGCAACTTACTTGTGTTTCTTGATTTCTCACGTTTCTGGTTTCCAAAATAAGGTATGAGATAGAAGTGGTTTTAAATGGATATATTTAAGGTAGGAGTTCACTAATTACTGTTAAAAGCAACAGATGAGCTCAGAACAGTAAAAAATTCAAGATCAATCAGTTGTTTATGTGCATAAGAAAATAAATAGCAAACATAAAATTAAAGAGATAGTTCTAATGACCATAATATCAAAAGTGAAATGCTTGGGAATTTTTCAAGAAATGTGAACACTTGACCATTTAACATGGCTTGTTTTTAGAAAGTATAACATCATCCCTAAGCCACCTCCTTGTTTGTGAGTACTTTAACTTCATAGAAAGAAGACAGGAATTAAAAAATTCCCCCTGTGGTGGTCCTGAGGATAGGACTTAGGTGTGTTTTACCAGTGAGCTCTATCATCATCCCATTTTTATTTTTCTTTGAGATATGGCCCTGTCAAGTTAGTGGGGTTAGACTCAAAGCTGTAACCCTCCATACTCAGCTCTCAAGCAGCTGGGGTTACATGCATGTTTCATCACAACCCCTGGCAGTGATTATAGTCTTTTTTGTTTTCTTTTGTTGTAGTGGACAGAGTACCTTTATTTTATATATTTATTTTTATGTGGTGCTGAGGATTGAACCCAGTGCCTCACACATGCTAGACAGGTGCTCTACCACTGAGCTGTCTCCCCCAGGGGTTACATTCCTGACTTTAATATTACAGGTTGGCTCAGGATAATATATAGGTATGCAAAAATGTATAATGTCCCATTTTTGTGAGTAGAAGGTAGAGGCCACAATGAGAGAAAATGTCTATCCTTATCCTTGGAAGTGGAACATCAAATGTGGATTCACCTGCAACTTATAATTTGAAGATTTCCCAGATATTAAAAAAGTATAAGCAAAAGAGACATGAGGTCAAGGCTCTGAGGAAGGGGCACTAGGTATTTCACATTGTGAGGCAGCAGACTGAGAAAATCAATGCTAAGCTACCTGGGTATGGAGAACAGTTTCCCTCACATTTAACTATAGGATCACAGAAGACATATATGAAAATAAACCATTTAGTGGGTACATTTTTAAAAGATGATCATGAATAGGACTTAGTCAGAAGCCATCATTATCACAGCCCATCCACACACCCGTGCCATTATGTCCCTTTTACCTCTTCCCCACTTGAGCAGTCAAGCCACATCCACTCCTCAAGGTGCATCTTTGCATGAAGAGAAAGGACTGAGTCTGTAGTGCTCTGAGGATCACAATGGGTGGAACTCTTGCCTAGCTTATGACAGAAACTAGCAAAGGAATGGTGAGTTCAGGACCATCTCTCTGTCTCTTTTCTCTCACAAACAAATAACTAAAGATTTCAATTATATATATATATATATATATATATATATATATATATATATATATATATAGAGAGAGAGAGAGAGAGAGAGAGAGAGAGAGAGAGAGAGAGAGAGAGAATGTTTCATCCTTCAATTATAAATTGATGATGAAGTGAACTTGGGATTATTTGCCCAAATATTTTGAACAGTGAAATCATAAATGTTCAGCAGTCTAATGTTTATTTATTCTTCTGCTTTCTTTTTGTTTTTCGTGCTGGGGACTGATCCCAGGGGCACTCAACCTCTCAGCAACATCCCATATCTTTTTTGTATTTTAGAGACAGGTTCTCACTGAGTTGCTTAGTGCTGTTGAGGCTGGCTTTGAACTCACCATCAGAGACACTGGAATTACAGTCATGTACCAGTGCATCCAGCTACTTTTTTATTTCACTGTTTGCACAAGAGCAGTTTTTCCATGTAATATAATCTACTGTGTGCTCTCAAATTATTGCACTTTGTTAAACCTTCAAAGAGAATAGCATATTATCTCTGTATCAACAAACTTAAAGTAGAGACATAATTTTATTATGCCTTGACTTCTTTTGAATTGATAAAATCAGGTCAGGACATTTTCCTAGTTTCTTTATTCTTTTTTTTTTGTTCTAGTGATTGGTCCCAGTGTCACTCAACCATAAATCTACTTCCACAGCCATTTTTTAAAAAGTTTTATTTAGAAGCAGGGTCTAACTTAATTATATATGTCCCTACTAATTTGCTGAGGCTGACTTTGAACTTATGAATTTCCTGCCTTAGCCTCCCAAGCCATTGGGACTGCAGGTATGTGCCCCTACTCCTAGTTTCTTCATTCTTTTGTAGTTATTTCTCTTTTGTTATATAAATTCAAGTTCAATAACAGTATGTTTAACAATATACATTCAGAGAAAAGTCAGTGATGTCGGTAAGCAATTTAACATATCCACTAGAAAGTATGTTATATATTCACCATGGCATATTACTCAGTCATCAATGCAAACCAACTCCTCTAATGGTCAGCAAAATAGATACAATTGGATGAGTTCATGCTAAGTGAAGAAATATACACACATAAAAAGTGTCACATCTCATATACATTAACTGAAATAAAATCATGTGAAAGTGGAATAGTGATTAGTATGGCTGAGGAGTGTGTGGGGGCATCAAGGGTAGAAGAGGGTATTTGGATATTATGAATACATGTGTATGCATATATAAAACCATCACACTGAATCCCATTAATATGTGCAATTGCTATGTGATGATAAAACCCATCATATCTCATATAATTACCTAATTCTGCACTAAGAACAGAATACTGTCTTTTGGAATTTCCAGTATATGATGTGACATTATTGATGATGCCCCCTGATAACCACCAGGTTGTCCCTATACATCCATTTTTTTCCAGATTCTGCACATAGAGTATGTGATGTATTTCTGTGCCTGGATAACCTCATTTAGCTTGAAGTCTTCCAGCTTTATCTGTGTTATTGGAGAATATTCTTTTGTTTCTGGGGTTTGGACCCAGGGTTGACTTACCAGTGAGAGAGATCCCCAGTCATTTTGTTTTTCAATTTAAAGACAGAATGTTACCAAACTCCTGAGGCTGACCTTCACATTTTGCCACTACTGCCACATACATCGTCCTTCTTTTGAAAGCTGAGCAATAAGTGAGGTGTGGAGGCACATTTCTTTTGTCATACTAGGGATTTAGGAGGCTGAGGGGGAGAATCACTATCTTGGAGCCAGCTCTGCATGTTGGTGAGACCTTCTGCACCTTAAAAGATCTTCTCTCAAGATAATTGTAAAAAACTGAAAAGGTTATATATGTATAGTGATATATCTGTGTGGAAACACAATGATAAATCTCTCTTTATTATCTATAATATACTATAGGTTCTTCTTACTGAGTTATGCTTTGATGGAAATTTAGGTTGTGGATAGTGTTGCAGTTAACTTAGGAGTGTAGACATTCCTAAAGATGAATTCCATTTCCTTCAATTGTTGAAGTGGTTAATATCAGCTGTCAATTTGAGTGGATTGAGATATCTAGGTAATTGGTGTGGAAGATCTCTGCAGGTGTCTGTGAGGTGCTTCCAGAAGGCTGAGTCAGAAAGCATGGGGAATACCTGTAATGAACATATATATTTTGATTTGGTTTGGTTTGGAAAAAAGCAAGAGAAGCAGTCACTGGCTTATGCTCCAAGCTTCTTGAATGGGTGATTCTCCAGCATTTGTGGACTTCCACCATTGGCTCTACTGTGGTCTTTTTTTAAAGAAATTTCTTTTAGTTAGTTATCCATGAGAGTATAATGCACTTATATACTTTGATATATCATACATAGAAGGGATATAATTTCTCACTTTTTTGAGTATATATATTGTAGAATCACATTGGTCATACAGCCACATACATACATAAAGTTAACAGTGTCAGTTTCACTCTACTAATTCTTTCTTATTCCCACATCCCCTGCCTTCCCCTCCTTTCACTTCCCTCTACCTAATCTAACATAATGCTATTCTCTTTTTTTGCATTATAAATCTTAATACATATATATACCTCACAATTTTTGTATCTCTGTTTGTATATAATGTATGTTGACACCCAATTTAAGTCTTCATACATGTACTTTGGATAATGATGTCCATCACATTCCACCATCCTTGCTAACCCCCTTCCACTCCCTTTCCCTCCCTCCCCTCTGTCCTATCTAGAATTCATCTATTCCTCCCATGCTCCCCCTCCCTACCCTACTATAGTCAGCCTCCTTATATCAGGAAAATAATCTGCATTTGTTTTTGGGATTGGCTAACTTCACTTAGCATTATCTTCTAAATCGCCATCCATTTACCTGCAAATATCATAATTTTATCCTCTTTTATTGTTGAGTAATATTTCATTGTGTATATATGCCATATTTTTTGATCCATTCGTCCACTGAAGGGCATCTAGGTTGGCTCCACAGTTTAGCTGTTGTGAATTGTACTGCTATAAACATTGATGTGGCTGTGTCCTTGTAGTATGCTGATTTTAAGTTCTTTGGGTTTAGACCGAGGAGAGGAATAGCTGGGTAAAATGGTGGTTCCATTCCCAGTCATTTTGTCAAGTTTTAAATTGCTTCTTTTGTTTCAATTTCATTGATTTCAACTCTGATTTTAATTATTTTCTGTCCTTTACTGCTTTTGGTGGTGATTTGTCTTTGTTTTTTTTTTTTGAAGTGAAAAAGGACTTTATTTGGGGAGAGGGAATCTTTTTTTTTTTTTTTTGGCTATTTTCATTTAATAGTGTTGGTAAGATTTTAAATGGTTTTATGTAATTTTCTTATTTATCCTTTTTTTTTTTTTAATTTTTTATTGTTGGCTGTTCAAAACATTACATAGTTCTTGATATATCATATTTCACAATTTGATTCAAGTGGGTTATGAGCTCCCATTTTTACCCCATATACAGATTGCAGAATCACATCAGTTACACATCCATTGATTTACATATTGCCATACTAGTGTCTGTTGTATTCTGCTGTCTTTCCTATCCTCTACTATCCCCCCTCCCCTCCCCTCCCCTCTTCTCTCTCTGCCCCCTTTACTGACATTCGTTTGTCCCCCTTGTATTATTTTTCCCCTTCCCCTCACTTCCTCTTGTATGTACTTTTGTATACCTCTGAGGGTCTCCTTCCATTTCCATGCATTTTCCCTTCTCTCTCCCTTTCCCTCCCACCTCTCATCCCTGTTTAATGTTAATCTTCTTCTCATGCTCTTCGACCCTACTCTGTTCTTAGCTACTCTCCTTATATCAAAGAAGACATTTGACATTTGTTTTTTAGGGATTGGCTAGCTTCACTTAGCATAATCTGCTCTAATGCCAGCCATTTCCCTGTAAATTCTATGATTTTGTCATTTTTTAATGCAGAGTAATACTCCATTGTGTATAAATGCCACATTTTTTTTATCCATTCATCCATTGAAGGGCATCTAGGTTGGTTCCACAGTCTAGCTATTGTGAATTGTGCTGCTATGAACATCGATGTAGCAGTGTCCCTGTAGCATGCTCTTTTTAGGTCTTTAGGGAATAGACCGAGAAGGGGAATAGCTGGGTCAAATGGTGGCTCCATTCCCAGCTTTCCAAGAAATCTCCATACTGCTTTCCAAATTGGCTGCACCAATTTGCAGTCCCACCAGCAATGTACAAGTGTACCCTTTTCCCCACATCCTCGCCAGCACTTGTTGTTGTTTGACTTCATAATGGCTGCCAATCTAACTGGAGTGAGATGGTATCTTAGGGTGGTTTTGATTTGCATTTCTCTGACTGCTAGAGATGGTGAGCATTTTTTCATGTACTTGTTGATTGACTGTATGTCCTCCTCTGAGAAGTGTCTGTTCAGGTCCTTGGCCCATTTGTTGATTGGGTTGTTTGTTCTCTTATTGTCTAATTTTTTGAGCTCTTTGTATACTCTGGATATTAGGGCTCTATCTGAGGTGTGAGGAGTAAAGATTTGTTCCCAGGATGTAGGCTCTCTATTTACCTCTCTTATTGTATCTTTTGCTGAGAAAAAACTTTTTAGTTTGAGTAAGTCCCATTTGTTGATTCTAGTTATTAACTTTTGTGCTATGGGTGTCCTATTGAGGAATTTGGAGCCCGACCCCACCGACTGTAGATCGTAGCCAACTTTTTCTTCTATCAGACGGCGCGTCTCTGATTTGATATCAAGCTCCTTGATCCTTTTTGAATTAACTTTTGTGCATGGCGAGAGAAAGGGATTCAGTTTCATTTTGTTGCATATGGATTTCCAGTTTTCCCAGCACCATTTGTTGAAGATGCTATCCTTCCTCCATTGCATGCTTTTAGCCCCTTTATCAAATATAAGATAGTTGTATTTTTGTGGATTGGTTTCTGTGTCCTCTATTCTGTACCATTGGTCCACCCGCCTGTTTTGGTACCAGTACCATGCTGTTTTTGTTACTATTGCTCTGTAGTATAGTTTGAAGTCTGGTATCGCTATACCGCCTGATTCACACTTCCTGCTTAGCATTGTTTTTGCTATTCTGGGTCTTTTATTTTTCCATATGAATTTCATGATTGCTTTCTCTATTTCTACAAGAAATGCCGTTGGGATTTTGATTGGCATTGCATTAAACCTATAGAGAACTTTTGGTAATATCGCCATTTTGATGATGTTAGTTCTGCCTATCCATGAACAGGGTATATTTTTCCATCTTCTAAGATCTTCTTCTATTTCTCTCTTTAGGGTTCTGTAGTTTTCATTGTATAAGTCTTTCACCTCTTTTGTTAGGTTGATTCCCAAGTATTTTATTTTTTTTGAAGATATTGTGAATGGAGTGGTTGTCCTCATTTCCATTTCAGAGGATTTGTCGCTGATATACAGGAATGCCTTTGATTTATGCGTGTTGATTTTATATCCTGCCACTTTGCTGAATTCATTTATTAGCTCTAATATTTTCTTTGTAGACCCTTTTGGGTCTGCTAGGTATAGAATCATGTCATCTGCAAATAGTGATAATTTAAGTTCTTCTTTTCCTATTTTGATGCCTTTAATTTCTTTCGTCTGTCTAATTGCTCTGGCCAGTGTTTCGAGAACTATGTTGAACAGAAGTGGTGAGAGAGGGCATCCCTGTCTTGTTCCAGATTTTAGAGGGAATGCCTTCAATTTTTCTCCATTCAGAATGATGCTAGCCTGAGGCTTAGCATAGATTGCTTTTACAATATTGAGGTATGTTCCTGTTATCCCTAGTTTTTCTAGAGTTTTGAACATAAAGGGATGCTGTACTTTGTCGAATGCTTTTTCCGCATCTATCGAGATGATCATATGGTTCTTATTTTTAAGTCTATTGATGTGGTGAATAACATTTATTGATTTCCTTATATTGAACCAGCCTTGCATCCCAGGGATGAATCCTACTTGATCATGGTGCACAATTTTTTTGATGTGCCTTTGTATCCGAGTGGCCAGAATTTTATTGAGGATTTTTGCATCTAGGTTCATTAGAGATATTGGTCTGTAGTTTTCTTTCTTTGAAGTGTCTTTGTCTGGTTTAGGTATCAGGGTGATGTTGGCCTCGTAGAATGAATTTGGAAGTTCTCCCTCTTTTTCTATTTCCCGAAGTAGCTTGAAAAGTATTGGTATTAGTTCCTCTTTAAAGGTTTTGTAAAACTCTGCTGTATACCCATCCGGTCCTGGGCTTTTCTTAGTTGGTAGTCTTTTGATGGTTTCTTCTATTTCCTCAATTGATATTGGTCTGTTTAGGTTGTCTATATCCTCCTGACTCAATCTGGGCAGATCATATGACTTAAGAAATTTATCTATGCCTTCACTATCTTCTAATTTATTGGAGTATAAGGATTCAAAATAATTTTTGATTATCTTCTGTATTTCTGAAGTGTCTGTTGTGATATTGCCTCTTTCATCCCGTATGTTAGTGATTTGAGTTCTCTCTCTTCTTCTCTTCGCTAGCATGGCTAAGGGTCTGTCGATTTTGTTTATTTTTTCAAAGAACCAACTTTTAGTTTTGTCAATTTTTTCAATTGTTTCTTTTGTTTCGATTTCATTGATTTCAGCTCTGATTTTAATTATTTCTTGCCTTCTACTTCTTTTGCTGTTGTTTTGCTCTTCTTTTTCTAGGATTTTGAGATGAAGTATGAGATCATTTATTTGTTGGTTTTTTCTTTTTTTAAGGAATGAACTCCAAGCAATGAATTTTCCTCTTAGAACTGCTTTCAATGTGTCCCATAGATTCCGATATGTTGTGTCTGTGTTTTCATTAATCTCTAAGAATTTTTTAATTTCCTCCTTGATGTCTTCTATAACCCATTGATCATTCAGTAACCTATTGTTCATTCTCCAAGTGATATATTCTTTTTCCTTCCTTCTTTTATCGTTGATTTTCAGTTCCATTCCATTATGATCAGATAGGATGCATGGTATTATCTCTACTCCTTTGTATTGTCGAAGAGTTTCCCTGTGACATAATATATGATCTATTTTTGAGAAGGATCCATGTGCTGCTGAGAAAAAAGTGTAACTGTTTGATGTTGGGTGGTATATTCTATATATGTCAATTAAATCTAGGTTATTAATTGTGTTATTGAGTTCTATAGTTTCCTTATTCAACTTTTGTTTGGAAGATCTGTCCAGTGGTGAGAGAGGTGTGTTGAAGTCTCCCATGATTATTGTATGGTGGTCTATTAGACTCTTGAACTTGAGAAGAGTTTGTTTGATGAACATAGCTTCACCATTGTTAGGGGCATATATATTTATGATTGTTATGTCTTGTTGGTGTATGGTTCCCTTGAGCAGTATGTAGTGTCCCTCTTTATCCCTTTTGATTAACTTTGGCTTAAAATCTATTTTATTTGATATGAGTATGGATACTCCTGCTTGTTTCCGAAGTCCATATGAGTGATATGATTTTTCCCAACCTTTCACCTTCAGCCTATGTATGTCTTTTCCTATCAAATGCGTCTCCTGTAGGCAGCATATTGTTGGGTCTTGTTTTGTGATCCATTCTACTAGCCTGTGTCTCTTAATTGGTGAGTTTAAGCCATTAACATTTAGGGTTATTATTGAGATATGGGTTGTTCTTCCAGCCATATTTGTTTATTTATGTTACTAAACATGGTTTGTTTTCCACTTTGATTATTTTCCCCCCTTTAGTGTCCTACCTCCCACTGTTGGTTTTCATTGTTATTTTCCATTTCCTCTTCCTGTAATGTTTTGCCAAGGATGTTTTGAAGAGATGGTTTTCTAGCTGCAAATTCTTTTAACTTTTGTTTATCGTGGAAGGTTTTAATTTCATCTTCCATCCTGAAGCTTAATTTCGCTGGAAACACAATTCTTGGTTGGAACCCATTTTCTTTCAGTGTTTGAAATATGTTATTCCAGGATCTTCTAGCTTTCAGAGTCTGTGTTGAAAGATCAGCTGTTATCCTGATTGGCTTACCCCTAAATGTGATCTGCTTCCTTTCTCTTGTAGCTTTTAAAATTCTCTCCTTGTTCTGTATGTTGGGCATCTTCATTATAATGTGTCTAGGTGTGGGTCTCTTATGATTTTGCACATTCGGCGTCCTGTAGGCTTCTAGGATTTGGGGTTCTGTCTCATTCTTCAAATCTGGGAAGTTTTCTCGAATTATTTCATTGAATAGATTGCTCATTCCTTTGGTTTGAAACTCTGTTCCTTCCTGTATCCCAATGACTCTTAAATTTGGTCTCTTGATGTTATCCCATATTTCTTGGATGTTCTGCTCATGGTTTCTTAACAGTCTTGCTGAGCTGTCTATGTTCTTTTCAAGTTGATATACTTTATCTTCATTGTCTGATGTTCTGTCTTCTAAGTGTTCTACTCTGCTGGTAGTATTCTCAATTGAGTTTTTAAGTTGGCTTATTGCTTCCTGCATTTCTAGGATTTCTGTTTGTTTGTTTTTTATAACCTCTATTTCCCTGTATAGTTGATCTTTTGCTTCTTGGATTTGTTTATGTAATTCATTGTTGAAGTGATCTTTCATTGTCTGATTTTGCTGTCTGATGTCTTCCTTGAGACTCCAGATCATCTGAAGCATGTATATCCTGAATTCTTTATCTGACATTCCATCAGCTGCAGCTATTACCTCTTCTAAAGTTGAGTTGACCTGCAATGCTTGTGGTCCTTTCTTTCCTTGTCTCTTCATACTGTTCGCGTTCCTTTCTTCTTGGTGAAACTGTTGTGCTATTGAATTTTCCCCCTATATATTTATATTGGTCTTGTATAGTTGCAAAGTCTCCCTCGCAGGCACGGGCGGCGGCTCTGCCCCTCCGCCAATTGGGGCAATGTGCCTACCACGCCGGCAGGCCGCTGGGCCTGCTCTGCCAGTCGGTAGCAGGTCCGCCGTCCTTGCAGGCGCGGGCGGCGGCTCTGTCCCTCTGCGGGCCGCTAGGCTTGTTCTGTCGGTGGTCGCAGTTCTGCCTACTTTGCAGGCGCAGGCAGCGGCACTGCCCCTCTGCAGGCCTCTGGGGCTGTACTGCCAGTGGGTCGCAGGTCCGCCTACTTTGCAGGCGTGGGGGGGGGGCGGCTCTACCCTTCCTCAGGCCACTGGGCCTGTTCTGTCTCTCGGTTGCAGGTCTGACCTGTTCTGATGGTGGTCTCAGTTCCGACTACCTTGCAGGCGTGGGGGGGAGGGGGCGGCTCTGCCTCCCAGCAGGCCGCTGCTTCTCTTCTGCCGGTGGGTCGCAGGCCCGCCTACCTTGCAGGAGTGATTGGAAGCTCTGTCCTGCCGCGGGCCACTGGGCCTTTTCTGTCTGTGGTCACCCTTCCTGTACCTGGCAGGCGAGGGGGGTGGGGGGCGGCTCTGCCCCTCAGCAGGCCGCTGGGCCTGCTCTGTCTTTGGTCCCAGTTCCCTCTACTATGCCGGCGCAGGGGGAGGGGGCGGCTCAGCCTCTCAGCAGGCGGCTGCTCCTCTTCTGCCAGTGGGTCGCAGGCCCGCCTACCTTGCAGGAGTGATTGGAAGCTCTGTCCCGCCCTGGGCCACTGGGCCTTTTCTGTCGGTGGTCACCCTTCCCCTACCTGGCAGGCGAGGGGGGTGGGGGGCGGCTCTGCCCCTCAGCAGGCGGGAGGGAATCTTTTATAAATTGTAATTTGGAATACACAGATTCAGACGGCTGTGAATCAGTGCTCCAATGAAGGCAGGAAAAGTGGGAGCTAATAAGGATTTCTATATGTTGAGAAAAAACAGTGACAGGACTGATAGAAGATAAAGAAAGTACAAACAGAATGCAAATGTCCATAAACAAGAGTACTTAGACCCCTTGGTATGCATCTTGAATCGCTATGCACAATTTAACTGTCCAGTGGTTCAGATGCCTGTGGTCAAAGGCTGAAGGAGGCCACAGTTCACATTCCAGGCAAAGGCTGAAATTGTGCACAAACCCTGCTTCTTAAATGCAATCCTGTCTCCATTTTGTGAAATCTTTCAATGTTTCTTTCATTGAAATTTTCTTTTCTTTTCAGTCGATTCCTCAATAATGCTGTGAAAATGGCTACTTTTTTTTAAAAAAAAGAATTTATCAGAAATTTTTCTATGACCATAACCACATTGTTTCATTATATTTCTTTTTATTAATAATTTTTCTTGTAGTAAATAGCATTTCAGTGCTCATTTCCTATATCTGGGGGCAGTGACATCCATTCTTTATTTCAGAAGCTAGACCATAATTTATAATTCCATTTGTGTATTACTATCTCCACTCTTTGGCACCAGGTACGGAGAGTATTATTTAAATATAAGCCAGTGGGTACTTTCCAAAAGCAAAATCTCTATCATGTAGTTGGCTCATAAATGGGAACCTGACCCATTAAGAACCAATCATTCACAATGAACTTTTGCTATGATTTCTGGGACAAAGGTTTCCTATTAGATATAAGAATGCAGGGATGCAACAACCATATTTCTCACTATAGTGAGGCAAGAACTTATTAAAATATGGAGCAAACACGTACGGAGCTAGGTGGCTGTGAGTGAAAACTGATCATTAACGTATCAATGATTAAACTCAGAGCTATTATTGAAATTTTGGCAATATAAGCCATTAATTCCTCTCTTTTGCCTAAGTTAATTTAGGTCTGTTTTTCCATTATTTGTATTAAGATGCCTAATTCCACAGTGGGGGAAGATATAATAACTATACTCTCCATAATGAGACTTTATTTTAGATTTTCACATTTGAGTTTATGGATTAGGGAATATTACTTTCACTTAATAGTTAAGTAGCTCCTCAAAACTGTATATTTATGAGAAGAAACTTGAAAGCAACTTCTTTGGTACCAGGGAGAAGACAAAAGTAAATTTATGTGATCTTTCAATCTAGAAACCGTATTTTCTGACTTTGACATTTTCCATATACCCAAGCTACAAATCTTTTATTTTAAATTGGGGCAAAAATCAGTAATATATTTTAAACCCATTTAAATTTCTCTCTAGGAAACTGCATTCTGAGATGGGATTAAGAACATGTAAGTAATTCCCATCTTTTCCCTTCTCTTCTGTTAAGCCTGTTTTTTCTTCTTTCATTAAAATCCAATTCAGTGAAATACTTGCTCAGATTGACAAACGATAAGTTAGGAACAGCTATTTTCTATCTTACCTCTTTTTATCTTCATTTTCTGCTTTTTAGAGTAAAGTCTTATTAAGAAAAACTCCAGATAACTAAAAACTAAAAGAAACCCAGGGAGCTGGGCACAGGTTGAGGCAGGATGATCCAAGCCAGCCTCAGAAACTTAGTAAGGCCCTGAGCCACTCAGTAAGGCCCTGTCTCTAAAAACAAAACTAAAAAAGGTCTGGGGATGTGAGTCAATGGTTAAGGGCCCCTGAATTCAATCCCTGGTACCAAAACAACAACAACCACCACCAAAAAAAAAAAAAAAAAAAAAAAAAAAAAAAAAAAAAAAAAAAAAAAATAAGGGGAGCAAAAGAAACCTAGGGAAATAAAACTGAAAATCATGGTGAAAAAAATTAATGTACAAACAGAATTATTTTGTTTAAGCTGTTAGAAAAATAATGACAATAAATTCTTATTATTTTTCTAACAATGAGAATTTATTGTCCTTAGTCCTTGTTTGTAGACTACTACATTAATGGCTCTATTGAATCATACTTCCTGCTGTCTATGTCCTTATATAGTCCTCTCTGACACTGATTCTAGACTTGGCCATGTGACTTGCAAATATGAAGGGAGTACAGGCATGGTACTGCATATTGAAGCTTGCCCTCTTCAAACATTTGTTCTGTTGTGGGATGCAGCTCAGTTTAGCATACTAAAAGTTGAGAGGCCATGCAGAGCACAGCCTGTCAACTTACAGAACAGTGAAAAGTCATAAATCTTATTTTAAATCACTGGGTTTTGGGGTACTTACTTATGCAACAATGGATAACATGGTAGTTAACCTTATCTAGGTGGCAGAGCAAAACAATTAAAAATTAAATAAAGCTATGCTTCATCTGAAAGACAACCAAGATCTCTGAGCAACTTTAAGACTATTCAACCTGCTATACTTCCTGCTTTGCATAGACTCAGATATTTAGTCCATTTAAATAAGTATTTACAATACTCAACATTTCAACTGTTAACCTAAACATTCTACAGACGTACCAACCTAATCAATGAAAAGTACATGATATATATTTTTATTTTAAACACTGAACTACACATGTTTCATTTATAAAATATGAGATTCTAGCTTGTTTTTTTAAAATAATTATACTTGCCAATACTACATTTTTTTTACAGAAGCCAATGTTTCTAAATCTGCAGTTTCATTCCATAGTTTTTACAGTATCATAATCTTTTAAATACATTTCTAATATCCTTTAAAATATAAAAATCCATATGAGATATTTTTAACACATTAAAACTTAACAGGTTATGGTGTAATTACCCAGTCCTTTAGTCACTGCTGAATACTTTCCCAGTACAGAGAAGTCAACATGTTGGAAAAATTAATTCTCTGTATTTACTTTTATTAAAAAGAGGTTTTTGGTAGTGAGAACAAATAATCTCTCATTTGTTGCCTGAAAGCCTAAAATAGGATCATAAAATAGGATCCTAAAATAGGATCATTAGTTTCTTGGCTAGCTACTTGCTGCTTAGCAACCTGCCCTACATGCCTGCCTTCCTTTCTGTTGTAGAGCACAGTGGACATGGGAGTAGGCTGACGATAGATGAAAACTCGACGAATGCACTCACAAAGGGCTGCATAGGAGTAATTTGGAGCACAGGCAAAAAAATTTTTGTCTCTTTTTGATGCTTGGACATAACCTAGAGCATTGAAAGTTGCAATGTGTTCCCACATATCATCTTGTTTGCTGGAGTGTGGCTGCCAGAGTAGGGCGTCAACATCATGGTGCAAACAGAAGCAGGGCATTTCTTTAGGATCTACTATGACAGAGAAAAGGTACTGGTTGCTTCCAAGGTTTACCACATGAGTAGTTTTTAATGTACTGCCATCAAATCTGCATAAACTGGAACTCTCTTTAAAAAATGTCACATTCTTCTAACTCTTGAGCATTACAAGGAGGTTTTTCTTTATCTGGATTTGGATTCAGTTCTTCAGAAGTCAAATGCATCAAACGTTCAGCTATGGCAGCACATTGGGCTGAGTCTCTTATAAGTTCCCCTTGTTTATCACCAACCACTAGCTCAGGCCATGTCAATCCTTCGTTCTTTTTAATCAAGAAAATCTCCAAGCTATTATTCTCTTTAATTATCCAGGTACTGCTTTCATGATCAATAGATGAATACAGCTTTCCTTCCAATAACTGGCAATCCCTCAGCATAATGTTGATGTGATCAGGTAAAAACTGCACATGAACATCTTCTTTAATGCTGTTTTCTGGAAGCCGTACTGTGACTGTCAAATCATCTTCAGTTTGTTGCCAATAATACAGAGGTTCTTGGATTTTCTCTGACATATCTTCATTCATATTTTCTTCAAGATATGATCAACCTGAACAAATTTGAAGGACTTGTAGGAGACAATCATTAGACCATTTCCATTTGGCTCAATAGCAGCATAATTTGTCACCGATTTTCCATGGAGAATATCACGCTTAGTAATTTCATACTTTTTACCATCTTTATTTTTCTTACTGATAGTGACCCACTCCAGAGAAACATAGAAACAACTTCCTTTCATATCCAATTCTTCTTTCTCTATTCGAAGAATTAAGATAGCTATGGAATGTTCTTCAGCTTTTAGTAAAGAGATACTGTGAATTATGATAAAAGGATCCCCAAGCTCTTCATTAAACATAATCTCCCATTTTTCAGAAGCACTACTTCCACGTTCACCTGTTCCAATAACATATAATCTTCCAGTTCCATCTGACAAGGTAACCCAGGTGGATGATGTGAAATGGATGGATGCACAAAGGCGATTATCGCATGCTGTCAAATCTGTAGGTAGTCGAAACACCTCTCGTGGTTTTCCTAAGGCAGTATCCAGCATCACTGTTAAATTCATTATTCTTCCAAGGTTATCAATATAGTAGACACTGTCTTGATACCATGAATCACAGTGTAGGTAATTATACATCCCAAAAGCATGCATGGGTTCCAGTGTATATTGATCATCACAAAGTTTTACCTCTGCCACAGCTGCGTCAAGTTCCAGCTGGTAACAGGGCAGTGGCTCGAGAGAGAGCTTGTAACCCTCGAAGCGGGGGTCCAACAGAGGTCTCTTCACCCGCAGGGAGCAATTAGCCGCCACCTCCATCTTTTTCCAAGATCCAAGCGTGGGAATTAATAAAGCTCTTGTTGAAAGGTCTGCGCTTCACTCCTGGAACTGAGGCTCTGTTTTTTATTTTTTTCCATGTAGGTCTTTGAGATGTAATTTTAGGTCATTTATTTGTTGACTTTTTCTTTTATTAAGGAATGAACTCCATGCAATGAACTTTTTAGTAATGCTTTCATAGTGTCCCAGAGATTTTGATATGTTGTATCTGTATTCTCATTCACCTCTATGAATTTTTAATCTCCTCTTTGATGTCTTCTGCAACCCATTGTTCATTCACTAGCATATTATTTAGTCTCCAGATGTTGGAGTAGCTTCTATTTTTATCATTGATTTCTAATTTTATTCCATTAAGATCTGACAGAATGCAGAGTAGTATATTTACTTTCTTGTATTTGCTAAGAGTTACTTTGTTGCATAATATATGGTATAATTTAGAGAATCCATTTGCTGGTGAGAAGAAAGTGTCTTTGCTTGTTGAAGGATGAAATATTCTGTATATGTTAGTGAAATATAATGTATTGATGGTATTAGTGAGTTCTATAGTTTGGCTTTTGTTTGGAAGATCTATTTAGGGGTGAGAGAGATTTGTTAAAGTCACCTAGAATTATTGTGTTGAGATCTATTTGACTCTTGAACTTTAGAAGAGTTTGTTTGAACATAGATGCTCCATTTGTTTGGGGCATGTATATTTCTAATTGTTATGCCTTGTTGGTGTGTGGTTCCCTTAAGCAGTATGTAGTGTCCTCCTTTATCCCTTTTGATTAACTTTCACTTTAAGTCCACATTATATGACATAAGGATGGAAACCATTGCTTGCTTCCACAGTCCATATGAGTGATAAGATTTTTCCCAAACTTTTACCTTCAGTCTGTGGATGTCTTTTCCTGTGAGATGAGTCTGTGGAAGGCAGCACATTGTTGGGTCTTCTTTTTTTCATTCAATCTGCCAGTCTGCCTTTTGATTGCTGAGTTGTAGATATTAACATTCAGGGTTATTTTTGAGACAAGATTTGTATTCCCAGTCATTTTTGTTTATTTTTGGTATTTTACTTAACTTGTTTTCTCTCTGATAGTTTTTTCCTTTAGAGTGATACCTCCATTTTCTGAGTTTCATTGTTTTTCATTTTCTCCTCATGGAATATTTTGCCAAGGATCTTCTGTAGTGCAGGCTTTCTAGCTGTAAATTCTTTTAACTTTTGTGTATCATGAAAGGTTTTTTATTTTGTCATAAAAATATCATCTAAATTGAAATCTAAATTTTAATTTAGCTGGATATGATCCTTGGTTGGCACCCATTTTCTTATAGAGCTGTGTATATCTTGTTGCAGGATGTTGTAGCTTTCAGGGTCTCGGTTGAGAAGTCAGCACACATCCTAATTGGTTTTCCCCATAAGTAATCTGATTCCTTTCTCTGTGGCTTAAAAAATTCTCTGTTATTATATATGCTAGGCATTTTCAGTATAATATGCCTTGGTGTAGATCTGTTGTGATGTACCTCCTCCACTCCTTCTCTGTAATTTCTTCTGCTGTTCTGACCATGGATTCAAATAATGTAGTATCTTTGTTTGAGGCAAATTCTTCCCTTGGTTTTTCATGTTGTTCATGCAATCTTACCTTGAAACAGGGCTAGAGGGTGTTACAGTTTTTTTCCTATAGGCTGATAGTGTCCCTGACGGGTTCCAAAACCTCTCTTTTAAGTGGAAGATGAGTATTCACAGTTCCCAATACAAACAATATGCAGCCTTAAACCAAATAGCCCTTATTAAGCTGTTTATGGCTTTGTCACAATATACAGAAAAGGCAAGTCCAATCATTATCTACAATATAAACAGTAGGTTTCAAAAGGACCTGCAGTTTCTAGTGTGGACAAAGAGAGAACCAGGAATGGGGTATAGGATGAAATGTTGAGGGGTTAGGAGGTGAAGATACAGAGTTATTAGATCTTAGGAAGGGTGAAAGAAATCAAAAGAAGTTGGATAGTAGCAGGAGAAAAGAGAGAAAGTGATTTTGAGGAGACATTTAGGTGGGAAGACAGTAGAGAGAACAAAAAACAAGCATAAAAATTAAATTAAAAATGTAGAAATAGGAGATAAAATAATATACAACACAACTATAGTATACTATTCAGACATCCCAGACCTTGGTAGCCTAATCCATGAGAAGTTTTTGGTTTTACAAATGTTGGATGTGAGGGTGGAAGAAGAGGGAGAGAGAAAAGAAAAAAAAGAATATCAAAGGAAGATACAAGAATTGTTTTTGTTGGGTTGTTTTTGTTTGGTGTGAACGTACACACCTCACCAAAAAAAATAAAAAATAAAAAACCTTTAATAACCTAATTTAAATATGGTAAAATACTTAGATTCTGCCCTAAAAATTAAACAAGTGTGTAAAGACATATAAAAGCGACTGAAGATCACTTATTAGGCTAAATAAAATGATAATTTTGCTTTTCTGCTTCATTTGTCTCACAGTATTATGGGTGCACACTCTCCATCATTCACAGGGCATCCTGAGACATTGGTCAATTCACAAAATGCCAGGTTCTCATTTCCCCACATTATGCTTGCTCATCATTCCATCTTAATTGCCAAGAAAGTCTTGAGCCTGGAAAACAACAAAATATAGATAAATTGCTAGATAATCATGAACTTTGAAAATTACCTCAGGAATCAATAGAATACATTAGTAGAACCAGATGTGAAGAAATATAAAATAAACCTACAAATCAACATTTAGCTTAATTGCAAATATTTTTGAGAAGTTGAAAAGCTGATATGGGAGCACATGCCACTAGTCCCAGCTACCTGTGAGACTACAGCAGGAGGAGGATTTGGGCTAAGGAATGTGAGGCCAACCTGGAAAAAACCCAGCTCCAAAAACCAACCCACCAAAAAAAAAATACAACAGTAATCATATTTTAAAAAGACGCCTTCACAGTTCATTTCTACCAAACATGTAATAAGGAATCAGTAACAGTAATTCATGATTACATCTAAAAATAGAAGAAAATTGACTAATTCTTTTTGTGAGGGCAGAATTACCAGATAACACAGCATAAGAATAGAAATTGCTGACCATCTTAGATGTTGACCCAGATATTCAAACGCCTAGCAAACTGAGAATAACAACGAAAAAAAAGATTGGACTTCATGACCAAGAGGGACAATATGGTCAGTTTCCAAAAAAAAAAAAAAAAATCATTTTCATAGAGAAAAGTTTTTGCCAGATCACTTACCAAATTACTGTAAAACCTATGGCAAATTAAGACCAGAGAAAAATTCTTTTTTCATTCACTAAAGGACAGATATGAACTGTTTTCATATTTAATGGTTAGAACCTAAGTATTTCACAATTTAGTTTTAGAAAAAAGAAAAAAATAGTAAGGTTTTCTGACTTCTAATTATTGTTCTGAGAACATTGAATAGGATTTTATACATCAAAAGTCAGCATATGCAGATGAGTCTATTATTTCTCTGTTTCTAATCAATTTTCATGTACTAATGAAACATAAGACTTAAATTGGTTCAATAATGTCATGGGTTAAATGGTCAACATTAAGTCATGTAAATTATATATACTAGCAATGGGCAGAGTTAATATCAAGGCATAAATCCATTCACAACTATAGGAAAAATAATTTAAAATGAAATTATTAACAAAAGAACTGTTCACTGCAATGTAAATGTGAAAATACAAAAAAAAATACGGAAACAAAATTGGAAAACAGCTAATATGCAATGATCAAAAGTTTGATTTTGTTAAAACCACAGTGTTTCACAGTGGGTCTGCAGATTCAATATAATTAAGCCAAAATCCAAAAGTCATTTTGTAAAAAATTACCCAGCTGACTCTAAATATCATAAAAATTCAAAAAATTAAATAACCCAATGTTGAAGTAAAAAATTGTGATCTTTTAAAGAAAAATGCACATTGCAAGCAAAATATATTGTGCATGATATTAAATTTGGGTAAATATTTCTTGATGGGAGTCTCCCCGGCTCCAAAGACTAACTTCCCCATCTCCCAAGAAGAGCCGTCCAATGGTGAGCCCTGCTGGGCTCACATGATCCTTACCCACCAATCAGACTAGCCTTCCTGGCTCTCATGATCCTTACCCACCAATCAGAAAGCACCCCATGCCAACTGTCAAACCCTTCAACCATTAAACTCTCATAACTGTAAAACCACCCCTGGCTATATAAATATGCAGAGCTGTTCCTCAATAAATGGGAATTTTCTCCAATGATGAGCTTTGATCATTCTTTCATTTCTTAAACTGCTGATGAGCAGTATTCCCCATGCATGAAGTGAGGGTCTGTGTTAACTTAGGAAGAATTGGCCTGGATTGACATTTGTCATCACAGCTACTACCTGATGAGCTTGAGGGAATTTTGATTACTTTCATGATAACTTTCTTCCTCCCAGATTTTCTGCACGTTTCCTACCATCGATGTTTTGTCTCGTATTTCAACCAAGTATATCCCAGTAGGTATCATTATTGAAATTCACATATATTCCTGCTCTTCCTGCAGCTAACCTCTAGAACAAAAATGCAATTTAATGTCTTGGTGAGTGGTTGAAAATATTCATCTTTTATCCTCATGCAGGCTGAAGTGTATTTATTTTATTTTTATTGATTTTTTAACATAAATCACAACAGAATGCATTACAATTCTTATGAAAAAGTTTTGCTGTATACGTGTAATATCTAAGGTTGTATAAAATGTATGTTGTCACCAATTCATGTGTTCATACATGTACTTTGGATGATGATGATGTCCATCATATTCCACCATTCTTGCTAACCCCCTGCCCCGTCTTTTCCCCCCACCCCTGTTCCCTATATAGAATTCGCTATTTCTCCCATGTTCCCCCTCTCTACCCCACTTTGAATCAGCCTCCTTATGTCAGAAAACATTCGGCATTTGTTTTGGGGGGGGGGGTTGGCTAACTTCATTAGCATTATCTTCTCCAATGCCATCCATTTACCTGAAAATGCCATGATTTCATTCTCTTTTATTGCTGAGTAAAATTACGTTGTGTGTGTGTGTGTTTAATATATATATATACACACCACATGTTTTAATCCATTCATCCATTGAAGGGCATGTAGGTTGGCTCCACAGTTTAGCTATTGTGAATTGTGCTGCTGTAAAATTGATGTGGCTGTGTCCCTGTAGTATGCTGTTTTTAAGACTTTGGTGTATAAACTGAGGAGTGGGATAGCTGGGTCAAGTGGTGGTTCCATTCCTGGTTTTCCAAGGAATCTCCATACTGCTTTCCATATTGGCTGCACTAATTTGGAGTCCCATAAGGAATGTATGAATGTGCCTTTTCCTCTACATTCTCACCAACACTTACTATTGCTTGTCTTCATAATAGCTGCCATTCTTACTGGAGTGAGATTATATCATAAGAGTAGTTTTGATTTACATTTCTCTAGTTGCTAGAGATAATAAACATTTTTCCATATATTTGTTGATTGATTGTATATCCCCTTCTGAGAAGTGTCTGTTCAGGTCCTTGGCCCATATTTTTTTATTGGGTTATTTGTTTTTTTGTTTGTTTGTTTTGTTTTGTTTTTTGGTGCTTGGCTTTTTGAGTTCTTTATATACTCTAGAGATTAGTGCTCTGATGTGTGAGGGGTAAAAATTGGCTCCCAGCATGTAGGCTCTCTGTTCACCTCACAGATTGTTTTTTTTTTGCTGAGAAGAAATATTTTTAATTGCATTCCATCCCATTTGTCCATCCTTGGTTTTATTCTTGTGCTATAGGAGTCTTATTAAGAAAGATGGGGCCTAATACCACATGATGGAGATTAGGGCCTACTTTTTCTTGTGTTAGATGCAGAGTCTGTGGTTTAATTCCTAGGTCCTTGATCCACTTTGAGTTTTGTGCGTGGTGAGAGAGAGGGGTTTAATTTTACTTTTTTTGCATATGGATTTCCAGTTTTCCCAGCACCATTTGTTGAAGATGCTATCCTTTCTCCAGTGCATGTTTTTGGCACCTTTGTCTAATATAAGATAACTGTAATTTTGTGGCTTAGTCTCTGTGTCCTCTATTCTATACCATTGGTCTACCATTCTGTTTTGGTACCAATACCATGCTGTTTTTTTTTTTTTTTTTTTACTATTGCTCTGTAGTATAGTTTAAATTCTGGTATACTGATGCCACCTGCTTCTGGTATACTGAAGTTCCTGCTTAGAATTGCTTTAGCTCTTCTTGGTCTCTTATTTTTTTCAGATGAATTTCATGATTGCTTTTTCTATTTCCTTGAGGAATGCCATTGGTATTTTGATCAGAATTGCATTGAACCTGTATAGTGCTTTTGGTAATATGGTCATTTTAATAATAGTAATTCTGCCTATCCAAGAACAAGGTAGATCTTTCCATCTTCTAAGGTCTTCTTTGATTCCTCTCTTTAGGTTTCTGTAGTTTCCATTGAATAGATCTTTCACCTCTTAAGTTGATTCCCAAGTATTTTTTTTGAGATTATTGTAAATGGGGTAGTTTTCCTCCCTTCCTTGTCAGAGGATTTGTCACTGATATACAGAAATGCCTTTGATTTATGGGTGTTGATTTTATAACCTGCTACTTTGCTGAATTAATTTATTAGTTCTAGAAGTTTTCTGGTGGAGCTTTTTGGGTCTTATACGTATAGAATCATATGGTTGGCAAATAGTACTAGTTTAAGTTCTTTTCTATATTGTATCCCTTTAATTTCTTTCATCTGTCTAATTGCTCTGGCCAGTGTTTCAAGAACTATGTTGAAAGAAGGGATGAAAGAGGGCAGCCCTGTCTTGTTCCAGTTTTTAGAGGGAATGCCTTTAATTTTTATCCATTTAGAATTATGTTGGCCTGAGCTTACAATAGATAGCCTTTATGATGTTGAGATATGTTCCTGTTATCCCTAGGTTTTCTAGTGTTTGGAACATAAAAGGGTGCTGTATTTTGTCAAATGCTTTTTCTGTATTTATTGAGATGATCATGATTCTTATTTTTTAAGTCTATTGATATGATGAATTACATTTATTTATTTCTGTATTTTGAACCAACCTTGCATTCCTGGGATGAATCCCACTTGATCATCGTACACAATCTTTTTGATAAGTTTTTAAATTCTATTTGCCAGAATTTTGTTGAGAATTTTTTGCATATACATTCATTAGAGATACTGGTCTAAAGTTTTCTTTCTTTGTGTCCTTGCCTGGTTTTGGGATCCGGGTGATATTGGCTTCCTAGAATGAGTTTAGAAGTACTCCCTCATTTTCTATTTTCTGAAATAAATTGTAGCGTATTGGTATTCATTTTTCTTTAAAGAACTTGTAGAACTCGGCTGTGTATCCATCTGACCCTGGGCTCTTCTTGGTTGGTAAGCTTCTGATGGCTGCTTCTATTTCCTCACTTGATATTGGTCTGTTTAAATTGTGTATGTCTTCCTGATTCAATCTGGGAAATCATATGAATTAAGAAATTGGTCGATGCCTTCAATGTCTTCTATTTTATTGGAGTATACATTTTCAAAATAATGTGTAATTATCCTCTGTATTTCTGTAGTGTCTGTTGTGATATTGCCTTTTTCATCATGTATGCTAGTAATTTGGGCTCTCTATCTCCTTCTCTTTTTTTAGCAAGGCTAAGGGCCTGTCAATTTTATTTATTTTTTCAAAGAACCAACTTATTATTGTCAATTTTTCAATTGCTTTGTTTTGATTTCATCTCTGATTTTAATTATTTCTTGCCCTTTACTGCTTTTGCTGTTGGTTTGTTCTTCTTTTACTAGGAATTTGAGATGAAGTGTGAGATCATTTATTTGTTGACTTTTTCTTTTTAAGGAATGAACTCCATGCAATGAATTTTCCTCTTAGTACAGCTTTCATAGTGTCTGAAGGATTTTGCTATGTTGTGTCTGTGTTCTTTTTTACCTCTAAGAATTTTGTAATCTCCTCCTTGTGTCTTCTGTAACCCATTGATCATTCTTAAGCATATTGTTTTTTTTAGTCTCTAGGTGTTGGCAAAATTTTTATTTTTAATTTTGTCATTTCCAATTTTATCCCATTGTGGTATGACAAAATGCATGGCAGAATCTCTACTTTTTTATTTTCTCAGAGTTGCCCTGTGTCATAGTGTATGGTCTATTTTTGAGAAGGATCCATGTGCTGCTGAGAAGAATGTGTATGCACTTGATACAGGTTAAAATATTCTATATATGTCAATTAAGTCTAAGTTATTGATTGTGTTATTGAGCTCTATAGTTTCTTTATTCAACTTTTGTTTGAAAGATATGTCCAGTGGTGATAGAGGTGTGTTAAAGTCACCCAACTTTATTGTGTTTTGGTCAATTTGATTCTTGAACTTGAAGAGTTTGCTTGAACATAGCTGCACCATTATTTGGGGCAATTATACACCAACAAGACATAACAATCATAAATATGATTCTCTTGAGCAGTATGTAGTGTCCTTCTTTATCCCGTTTGATTAATTTTGGCTTGAAGTCAGAGTATGGACACCCTTGCTTGCTTCCACAGTCCATGTGAGTGGCATGATTTTTCCCAACCTTTCACCTTCAGTCAGTATATATCTTTTCCTGTCAGATGTATCTCCTGTAGGCAGCATATTGTTGGGTCTTTTTTTTTAATCCAGTCTGTTAGCCTATGTCTTTTGTTAGGTGAGTTTAAACCATTAGCATTCAGGGTTATTATTGAGACATGGTTTGTATTTCCAGACATATTTCTGTATTTTTGTTTAACTTGACTTGATTTTTCTACTTTGATTAGTTTTTTTTTCTTTAGGGTACCACTTCCCTCAGCTGATTTTCATCATTGTTTTTCATTTCCTCTTCATGGAATATTTTGTGAAGTATGTTTTGTAGTGCCAATTTTCTAGCTATAAGTTCTTTTAACTTTTGTTTATCATGGAAGGTTTTTATTTCATCTTCAAATCTGAAGGTTAATTTTGCTGGATAAAAGATTCTTGGTTGGCACCCATTATTTTTCAGAGCTTGATATATGTTGTTTCAGGATTTTTTATCTTTCAGGGTCTGTGTTGAAAAATCTGTTATCCTAATTGGTTTTCCCCTATATGTAATATGATTTCTTTCTCTTGGAACATTTAAAATTCTCTCCTTATTCTGTATGTTGGGCATTTTTATTTCAATGTGCCTTGGTGTGGGTCTGTTGTGATTTTGTTCTTTGGTTTCCTGTTAGCTCCTTGAATTTGGATTTCCAATTCTTCATGTTTGGAAAGATTTCTGGTATCATTTCACTGAATAGATTGTTCATTCCTTTGGTTTGGACTCTATGCCTTCCTCTATCCTGATAACTCTTAAATTTGTTCCTTTTATGCTATCCCATATTTGTTGAGTGTTCTGCTCATGGTTTCCTGCCATTATCACTGTGTGGTCCATGTTCTTTTCAAGGTTATTTATTTTATCTTTATTGTCTGATGTTGTGTCTTCCAAGTGGTCTACTCTGTTGGTAATGCTTTAATTTGAGCTTTTAAATTGGTTTATTGTTTATTTAATTTCAAGGATCTCTGTTTGGTTTGATTCTAGAACCTCTATCTCCCTGTTGAGGTGATATTTTGCTTCTTGGAGTTGTTTATGTAGCTCCTTGTCAAAGTGACCTTTCACTGCTGTATCTGCTCTCTCACATCTTCTCTGAGGTCACAGAACATTTTAATCATGTATATCCTGAAGTCTTTCCTCTGTCATTTTTTCTGCTCTGGCTGCCAATGATTCTAATGATATGTTGTCTTGATTTGTTTAGGGTACTTTCTTTTCTTGTCTTTTCATGTTGCTTGTGTGTTCCTTTCCAGCTCTGTGGGTCTGCCAGTTGGGCAGCTGTTCAGTGTGACCAGGGCACACCCACTTCTTGTGAGCAGTCCCACAGTGGGGAACTGCTAAGTGAGAGGGGATGGGAGTAAAGTTTGGAGTCCTACAGAGAGACCAGGTGCTGGGAATTCTCCAGGCAAAAGAGGGAGACAATACTGGGTGCTCAAGTCAGACAAGCAGTCCCAAAAAGAGACCCATGAGGTGCAGTCTCTCTGCGGGGATTGGTGGGTAGCACTACTCGCTTCCAGACATCCTACACCAGGAACAGATTTCCAACCCTGGTTACTTACATCATCCAGAGACACCAGCTTAAAACAGACAAACTCATCTATTGAATAAGACAAACAGAAAAGAAATGGATCTCTAAAACTAGCAACAACCCTAGTTTCTTCTTTTGATCATTTTTGTTTTCTGTTCTACCCCTCTATCCTTCCACCTCACATCCCCAACATATGTGAAACCAGGAACTTTGCATGAAGTAGGAGGACTGAGTCATCTGTATCATATAATATAGAGGTATTGTATAGCTCTTTTGTTTTTTCTTCTTTCATTTTTCTTCCCCCCTCAAATTTGACTATTTAACATCCTGTATTTTAACTACTATTATATTTAGATAATAATTGAATCCAACATTTTTGTACATTGAGACTAAATGGTAAATGTCTTAATAAAAACGATTTTTCCATAGGCAATATATTGTGGATATTGGGATCAGTTAATATTGTCCTTCCCCACCAAGGAGGGATCTTGGAACTCTACAAGAGCACTACAAACTTATAGAGTAACAACACCCCAGATCCACAAGTGGAAGGGTATTTAAACACTGTTTTCTACATTAAAATTTTAGGTTTTGGTGGGAATTGGAAGTTTGTAGGGATCCAGGCAATGGCCTTATTCTCACATCCTCAACTGTAGCGAGTTTTCTCCAAGTTCCCTTTGGCCTAGGTTTGGTGCTATTTCTTTGCAGGTAAAGATTTTTTAAATGCTGTAGGAAATATGTGAGAGATTACTCCAGAGATCTAGTAGTCAGTAGTGGTCTTTACATAAGCACCACGTGGGAAATATTCTTAAAGTTTCACTCCATTTTTCTTGACATATGTTCTGTGATTCCTGAGGAATAGCATGGATGGTCATGGGAAACATACACATGCTAGGCTCAAGGATTTCAGTTTTACTCTCCCAGATATATATATTTCTGGACTGGCTGAAACATATTGATATAACTTTACTAGTTTATATAGTTTTCAGGGAGAAGTCAAAGATATGGAGCCTGTTTTCATAAATCCCCTATCTTCAAAATGCCAGGTTGTCTTGTGATATCATTCCTCTAATGGGCTAAGAAAAAATATTTTTCATTCATTTACATTTTTTATCATTTTTGAAGTTTCATGTGTAGGTGCATTTTTTTTTTTTTTGAAATTCTCTACCCCTACAAAATTAACTCAGAAACTGACCAATATTTTTAGGTATACATTTTTCTCCACTATACTGTGGAAGTTATTTTAGGTCCTCATTAGTGCCATTCTCCCTAAACTAGTTTCTATTAAGTATTTTCCATGTTTTTATCCTATTTTTTTTCCATTTTGAAACATGATTTATTTCTTTGTTAATATAATTTACTACATCTCACAGGAAGTCAGATTCACCCTTTAAATTTATTTTACTAATTAAATAAATAGTTACTTACTCAGAACCCCTGCTTTGACATAGCTTTGAATCACTGTGACCAAAGAACCTGAGAAGAACAACTTGGAGGAAGGAATATTTTATTTTGGCTCATCATGGTTTTTGTCCAAGTGTTGAAAATAAAATACAAATAAACTCATTCATGTTGATTTTGTGTCAGAGACAGAGAGAGTGTGAGAGAGAGAGAGAGAGTCAGAGAGACAGAAAAAGTGAGAGAGACAGAGAGTGTGAGAGACAGAGAGAGAGTATGAGAGAGGGAGACAGAGAATGTGTGAGAGGGTGAGAGGGACAGAGAGAGTGAGAGAGAGACAGAGACAGAGTGTGTGAGAGACAGAAAGAGTGTGAGAGACAGAGTGTGAGAGATAAAGAGACAAAGAGTGTGTGTGTGAGAGAGACTGAGAGAGACAGAGACAGAGAGTGTGAGACAGAGACAGTGTGTGTGTGAGAGAGAGACAGAGAGACAGATTGTGTGAGAGTGTGAGAGTAACAGAGAGACAGAAACAGAGAGAGTGTGAGAGAGACAGAGAGACAGAGACAGAGTGTGAGAGACAAAAAGACAGAGACAGAGTGTGAGACATAGACAGAGAGTGTGTGAGAGAGAGACAGACAGTGTATGAGAGTGTGAGAGAGAGACAGAGAGTGAGAGAGACAGAGACAGAGAGTGAGAGACAGAGACAGAGTGAGAGAGACAGAGAGACAGAGAGATAGAGTGTGTGTGTGAGAGAGAGAGTGAGAGAGAGAGAGTGTGTGTGAGAGACAGTGTGTGAGAGAAAGAGAAAGAGACAGAGACAGAGTGTGTGAGAGAGACAGAGAGTGTGTGAGAGAGACAGAGAGACAGAGTGAGAGAGAGACAGAGAGAGTGAGAGAGAGTGTGAGAGACAGAGTGTGAGAGAGAGACAGAGTGTGAGAGAAAGACAGAATGTGAGACAGAGTGTGAGAGAGACACAGAGATAGTGTGAGAGAGACAGAGTGTGATAGAGACAGTGAGACAGAGAGAGTGTGAGACAGAGAGAGTGAGAGAGACAGAGTGTGAGACAGAGTGTGAGAGAGACAGAGACAGAGTGTGAGAGTGTGAAAGAGACAGAGAGAGTGTGAGAGAGACACAGAGTGAGAGACAGAGACAGATACAGAGTGAGACAGAGTGAGAGAGAGACCCAGAGACAGAGAGAGAGAGACAGAGACACAGACACAGATACAGAGTGAGAGACAGAGACAGAGTGAGAGAGACAGACACAGACACAGAGAAAGAGTGAGACAGAGACACAGAGTAAGAGAGAAAGAGACACAGAGACACAGAGACACAGACACAGTGAGAGAGAGACAGAGACAGACACAGAATGAGAGAGTGAGAGACTGAGACAGTGTGTGTGAGAGAGACAGAGTATGTGAGAGACAGAGACAGAGCTGAGACAGAATGAGTGTGAGACAGAGACAGAGGTTTCAGAGACTGAGATTTCATAGAGAAATTGATTTCAGAGAGATTTTAGAGAGGGATATATATTTCAGAGAGGGAGAGAGATTTTAGAGAGATGGAGAGAGATTTCAGAGATATATATGGAGATACTTCAGAGAGAGGGAGATAGATTTCAGAGAAAGAGATATTTCACAGAAGGAGATAATTCAGAGAGAGATTTCAGAAAGACGGAGAGAGATTTCAGAGAGGGAGAGAGATTTCAGAGAGGGAGATAGAGATTTCAGAGAGAGAGAGATATTTTAGATAGATATTTCAGATATTAATCATTTGTTACAGTAGTAAATGACAAAAATTTCTCTTTCAACATGTTGTCTCTTTATGCTGTTATTTTCCCCTTTGCTGTGCATAGCCATAACCAGTATTAGTCCTTGATATTATTTGCTGTGCTCTGAGTATTTTTTAGAGAGTCACTGCCTCTCACCACGGCCCTCACAGGCAATGGCAGCTGGGTTCTCCTGTGTGGAGTGAGCTGGCTGTAAAATAAAGCTAAGCAAAGGAAGGCATCAAAGCCACATGACACAGGAAGTAACTGTAGAAAGTGGAAATGGGATGGCACTTAGGGGTTGAGCTTCCAAACTGGAAGGAGAGCATCAGATTTGGTTTGTTTACTGGGGGAACAGCAAAGGTTTTTCCATAGAATGTTCTTTGGCCACTTAAGGTAGGAGGTAGGCTGTCCAGGCCCAATGGGTGATGCCCAACTCCAGGGCCACCAGAGCAGCCTCACTGGCCCAGCAAAGACTGAGGTCCCTGCTCTGCATAATGCATTAAGTGGGAGGAGCCACCAAATCGCTTGCAAAGCCAAACCAGAATCCCCTGGGCTCAGGGCCAAGTGAACAGGCTGCAGGAGCTCAGGGTGGCTGCCTACTCCAGTGTTTCCCTTAGGTTTCATTAGCAATTTTAAAGTTCTGGGGCATATTCTCTGGTCTTCAATCCAGTGTGGTTGACATTGACCTGTGACTGTTCTATTTTCCCAGCATAACGTGTTAAAGAGGATTTCTTCTCTCCAACACATACTTTGGAACCTTTGTCAATAATCAACTAAAGGAAATTCTGTAGGTCTCTGTAGCTTGTATTGTCTCACTGGTCTCTGTGTCTCTTCCCAGAAGGACTCTGCTTCTGTCCCTATGGTGCGGTCATATAATTTGAAGTCAGAAATAGTGATTCTCTGTCAGGCAGTTGTATGTAATGACTGCCATTTCTACATGTGTCATCGTTCATATCTGAGGCTTCTGCCATCCCTCCAATGGCTTGGTAACTTTGGGGCTCATTCTGTGATAATTCCTTCCCTTGATTGCTAGTGGACATCTTGGCCTTGTCCCATTTACTACTCAGCTTGTCTATTTCCTCATATCTAAAAGATAAGTTTTCAGTATACTCAGAGAATTTAGAATTTTTTTCTTCTTGTTCCCTCAACTCTGTTTTTTGTGAAGCTAAATCTCTCACTTCCTGCCACTTTTCCCTGCTACCACAGTGCTCTTTATCTTTTGTTTCAGATATCTTACTTTTTACTAGCATTTCTTTTAGGTCATTTTTCAGGGTTTCCCTCACCTCAAAAAACATCAGGTCCTGCATTTCCACGAAGACCTTAAATTTCTCCACAATAGTTGTTGATATATAATCTTTGTACTCGAAATCTAACATCTGAGGTATCTCCTCATCAGTACCTCTTACCTGATTCCTTTTGACACAGTTTGTTTTTTCCTCTTCCTTTGCAAATCTAGACATTTTTGACTGTACAGTTGACAGGGTATCTATATTGTCCAGATCATATTGTTTTCACTTTTGAAGAGTAATTTTAGTTCTTGCACAATGGTTAGGCTGCAGAAACTTAATATCCTTAAAAAACTCTCATCCACTTGGATGCCTCTGCCAGGAACAGACCAGTTTCACAGACATGTGGTCTACACGATGTGTGCAGTAGTCTCTACCTGGGAGGAGATCGCTACCTCAGTGATGCTCAGTGAACAAAGGTGGGAGACTAAACACACATATTCTGCTTATTACTATTAACAATTCTTGACTAAATTTTATTCCATTTTCTGTGTGTTGGTTTAGTTCAGTAAACTTCTTTTAAATGATAGTTTACTATTCCCTTTGAGTAATTCATAACTTATTTTCTTACAGTAGATTTAGCCATATTTTTTTTCTGTTGATAAGCAGGAATCCCTTTTTGAACAGTTCCCAAACATTTGCATGTTTCATATTTTCCTTTTTAATGAAACAGAAGAAAGTTGGTAGATTTTTAAAATATATTGTGAAAAAGGAAAGGCTTTGTGTAACACAATGTATTTTCCTCTACTATATTGCTCTCCATAGTAATGTACTCATCTTGGATACTGTGAACACTAAGATGATTTGGAAAGTTCTCAAAGTAATTTTCTGTATACATTTTCATTTGATTGATATGTTTCTGCATTAACAATGGGCTTAGATTTTATAACCTACTCCCATGCTGCTGTTCCTTTATTGCTGTAATTTTCTATGTTTGCAAAATATACTCAGCCCAGTACAGTAAGTAAACATGATAATTATTTTTATTTCAGCCATGACTTCTCATCATCCTCGAGATATTTTACCAGAGCGGGGAATAAAAGAAAGAGAGGGAAGATATGGAAAGTATGACCTTGACCATTTACAACTAAGAAAACAATGGGAAAATACAGGTGAGAGTAAAGTTCAAAAATCGTATTATAATGGACAAAACCACTTAGTAGTCCCTATTTATGATAAAAATTTTATGGTCAAATGACACCAGAAACAATTAATATCTGAAAAAATTCAATTTATTTCACTTATTTCTGAGGAACTGTGTGTCTGTAAGAATATATCCACAGCCATTTTTTAAGTGAAGGGAAATATGGAAAATTTGAAATCTGGTCCATGCATCAGTTTTTAACTTGGCCAATTATAAATGTAGCACTGAGTTAAACTACCACTCAAACATTTGCACAGAGAAGATATTTTTAAAAGTGATAATTTGAGAGTTTCTTTGCAAAATGTCCATTTTTCTGCAAAAAAACAGTAATTTCTCCTTGTGCCCAAGTAGACAATATTAAGAATTGTAGAAATGTTTCTACTTCCCAACTATTGCTCAATGATAATTCTGATATAGATTTCTGGAAAGTGCACTATATAGATAATGCTATAAGTAACACCATTAGCCATGTCTCTACCCTGAGTAATTACCAGTATATTGACATTGGTGATAAAAATTATGAATATAGAGCAACTCTTGGTAAATTTCCAATGAAATACGTGGGAAAGTTTGCTTCAGTGCTCAAAAACTATTACTCATCCAAATATTCATAGTCAAAACAAAACTTGCAAATATAAGGTATGTGAAACTGCTCTTAATCACAGTGCAGAGCTTGCTCAATACAAGATAATTTATAGAGAAAAAGAGTCCTATAACTTTAAAGAATATATCAAAGCATCAGCTTGCTCAACATCTTCTAAACACAGTAGATATTATGTCAGTGATAAACCCTATAAATTTAAAGAATGCAAAAAAAACTTTTAGTGAAAGGTTACAAGTTGTTAAGTATCAGAGGATTTGTACTGAAGAAATGACCTGTAAATGTAGAAAGTGTGCCAAAGCCTTAAAAAATTTTCAACTCTTACTTAACACCAAAAAATTTATTCTGCAGAGAAGACCTACCAATGTGAAGAATGCAATGCACTCAAGAACTTTACTCAACATCACAGTGTTCATACAGGAGATATGACATGCAAATGCAAAGAATGTTTCAAAACTTCTAATAAGAGCTCAATTTTTTTTGTCACCAGTGGACACACCCTGTAGAGATGCCCCACATATTTAAATGATTTTGCAAAGCTTTTATTAAAAAACCAAGCCTTAAAAATCACCAGAGAACTAATACTGGAGAGAAGCCCTACAAATGTAAAGTGTGTGGCAAAAGTTTTAATACAAACTCACATCTTGAGTGCCACAACAGGATACATAATGGAGAGAATCCCTATAAATGTAAAGTGTGTGGCAAAAGTTTTAATAGAAACTCAAATCTTCATTGCCACAGCAGGATTCATACTGGAGAAAATCCCTACAAATGTAAAGTGTGTGGCAAATGTTTTAATAAAAACTGGAATCTTGATTGCCACAATAGGATTCATACTGGAGAGAAGCCCTACAAATTTAAAGTGTGTGGCAAAGGTTTTAATACAAACCCACAGCTTGATTGCCACAACAGGATACATAATGGAGAAAGCCCTACACATGTAAAGTATGTGGCAAAAGTTTTAATAGAAACTCACATCTTGATCGCCACAGCAGGATTCATACTGGAGAAAAGCCCTACAAATGTAAAGTGTGTGGCAAGAGTTTTAATCAATCAACATCACTTACAAAGCACCAGCGAATCCACACTGGAGAGAAGCCCTACAACTGTAAAGAATGTGGCAAAGCTTTCAATAGCATCTCACAGTGTAATTGCACAAAAGTATTCATACTGGAGAGAAGCCCTACAAATGTAAAGTGTGCCACAAAAGTTTTAATACAAACTCAGAGCTCAATCGCCACAACAGGAATCATACTGGAGAGAAGCCCTACAAATGTAAAGAAGCCCTAAAAATGTAAAGTGTGTGGCAAGAGTTTCAGTCAAAAATCATCACTTACTCAGCACCAGCAAATCCACAGTGGAGCGAAGCCCTACAAATGTAAAGAATGTGGCAAAAGTTTTTATCACAAAGCATCACTTACTCAGCACCAGAGAATCCATACTGGAGAGAAGCCATACAAATGCAGAAAATGTGGAAAAGATTTTAATCAACAATCATCACTTACTCAACACCAGAGAACCCACATTAGAGAGAAGTTCTATATATGTGAAGAATGGCAAAGCTTTTAAAATTGAAGATCACATCTTACTAAACATTATGATTTTACACTGCAGAGAAGTTTTACAAGTGAAAACATTGCATCAGTGTCTTTAAGGATGAATCAACCCTTATTTCACAATAGTTCATCACTATTTCATACCAGAGATATGATAGCACAGAAATAACACAAGTGTAAAATAGGTGACAGAGTCTCCAAAAGTTGTTCACACCCTACTCAGCACCTCAGAATTCATACGAGTGAGAGGACATGTGGAAAAATTTTTGCAAAACTTTTGGCCATTGATCAAAAATTTTTTAAACACTGGAGGATTTAAAACATATAGAAACCTAAAGATTATGTCCAAGACTGTATTCAAATTTCATACATTTTTAAATTTCTGACCTCATATCTGCAGCAAGTGTGGAATAGCATTTGTCCAAAGTGTGTACCTTAGATAACAGCAAAATATTTACAAAAACACCTTGACAAATATAAAGATTGTAGTAAGTTTCTTATGTATAGCCCATCCCTTGAAGTATTTGGGACCTAGGAGGGAAAAATCATTTAAATGTAGAAAATGGATAATTGCTTTTGACATTTGCTGAAAATTTTCTTAACATCTTTAACTGATATTGTAGAAATAAGGAAATACAAATATAGAATAGTGCATCCCTAAAAGGATATACTTTTACAATAAATCAACAATTACTAAAGAGTCTCATTTTTCAAAACTGGAGAAATAATAATTCTCAGAGTTGATTATTTCAGAAGTTTCTTATGATTTATATGAAATTCTAAATTTTTAGTTTTTATTTTTGTACTTAAACTTAGGGGTACTTAATCAGTAAACCACATCCCCATATTTTTTTTTTCATTTTTTTAGAGATAGGGTTTGCTAAGTTGTATAAGGCCTCACTAAGTTATGGCGCCTGGCTTTTAACTTGCAAAGCTTCTCATGTCACAGGCATGGACCACCATGCCCGTTTTACAGAGCATTTTTACTTATATTTTATTAAGGATGCAACTTGTTACTAAATAAAGTCTGAATTTCTTAATGATAACCTTGTCATGCATTTAATGATGTTATTAGGTCACACATCTCCCACTATTCACTTTGCTAATGGATGGATGCAATAGTAAAACATTCTATTGGGTAAATAATGCTATAAAGTCTCCATTAATTATTTCATACATTTAATCAAGTTTTATTTAGGGAATATTATTTATGTAAATTATATACTCTCTTATTTGTAATTAATGAAAAATTAAGACAGTTATAGGAAGGACCTAGGGATACTAAAATTATGCCCAGATATCCCTAGTTTGAATTACGACGTTAACATTTCACTTTATAGAGGTGTAGTACTCCCTAAGGGATCTACAACTTTGGAGAGTTATACAAGCTCCCAATCAGGGAGAAGAGAAAGACCCAAGAGACTAGGAGCCAATGTGCATATTCAGGTAAAAAAGGAGGGTTGCTGAAGGGGAAATAGTCTCAATGTTTCCTGTGGAAACCATGTGGTCCACAGGCCCATCCTGACACTTGAACTGAAGAAACCATGCAGTTCCTCATGAATCCATGACATTCATCACTGAGGAGACTGGACTGACCTCAAGTGTAGGAAAACATCCCAATATAGGACCACCTCTTTAGTCTTGTATACCCAGTAGAAAAGTGTAACCAGAAACATGTAAAATGATGACTGTAAAAAGAAAAAGACATTCTATAGGAGCATTTATGCCCCCACATTTTTTATTTCATTATATATTTTGATTTTGTAGACCTTTTTAGTTCTACTTAATAACTTTCAATATAATGTTTGTTATACTTATTGGATTATATGATAGATAGCATGTGTCATGGTCTCCCAGACCCCTCTGCAACCCAGTAATTGTAAGATACTATAAATTAACCCTGTCCCTCCTCAGATCTTAAAGCTCCAAGAGCCCATGACATCACAGAGAGAAAAATACAATTTTGATTGAAATAAACCTCTAGACTCTAATCTACAAGTCCTGTTCTAAAAGTAAAAACACAATATTCTCTTTATATGTGAGCCTTTTGGGTCAACAGAACACCAACCACAAACATTTCATTTAACTTTATTTAGGAAAATAAATATTGAAATATAATGATAAATTCTAGGAGAATAATATTCATGTCATTCTTTATTCTAAAGGGTAAATCTCTAAGTTTCATGCTTAATTCCACATTATTTTATGCAGAAACTGTCTTTATTTTACATATAAGTTTTAACTATTTATAAAGTCCAGATTGAATATTGAGTACTAGAGGTCTAAGGAAAATACTAAAGATCTTTCCTTTCCATGTGCCAGCATGAGTCTGCATATCCTTGATTAAACAGCTAAAGAATGCCAATTTATCAATGCATCTGGCTCAGTGGCTCACTCATTGGAACCCCAATTTATTTAGTCATCTAGAGGCTATCACTCCCTCCTCGAGGATCTGACCTGCTCTTGGGAGGACGTAGTGTTCTTCAGGGAATCACTAGGTCACGCAAGCTATTAGAATGAAGCTTTCTTTGCTCTAAGTTTTATTTATTCAGCCACACTTTAAATACAAGTTAGAACAAGACTTCAGACTCTCACCTGTGGAGTGGATGCTCTGCCCAGCACTTCCCAGTCAGGACCCTGAAAAGCTGTTTGGGACTCCCCAGTACATAGGTTCAGTGTTGGGATTTTCCTAGTCTAGCAATACAGTTGCCTGTGTCTGTTACTTTTGCTTTCTCTCTTGTTTTCATAGTATTACTCAAAGAAACACTGTCTTGTGTGAAGAGAGTGTCTTCCTTATCTATTGCATCTGACATGCCAAGTTGAGCAGCTTCCCATATACTTAATGTCACAAACACATGTATATGTTATCAGTAACTAGCATATCTTTCAACTGCATGATATTTATTGAATGGGGGAGAAAATTGAGAATGCTTTATTTGAGTGCACACAGCACTATTAATAGTATTCATAACACTGCTATGTAATATTTCCTCTCTGCTCAACTTGCAAGTATTGCTCTTGTGCTGACTTGAAACAAATAGAAAAGAGTTGCAAATCAAAAATTTTGTGATTATAGATAGTTGCACAGACTGACTTAGGCAACTCTATTTACCACTCTTATTTTGTATGGGCTCAAAGTAGTCTTTTATAATTTTATTTAACCTTAATGACACTAGCATTTATTGAAGAGATTTTAACTCACAAACCTTCTCTGTATACAAATTTTCCCTTACCGTTTTTAAAATTTCTTACTTTTTTTTGGGTATACATGACAGGAGAGCAAATTTTGACACATTATACACACATGGAGTAATATTTTAGTTAGCCATTCCATTCTTGAGGTGTACATGGTGTGGACCTTCCCTGGTGGTGTATTTATACATGAACATAGAAAAGTTGTGTCTGATTCATTCTACTGTCATCTGTATTCCTATTTCCCTTTTCTTCCCTTCATTCCAACTTTGTCTAATCCATGCAATTTCTATTCTCTTCCCCTCCCTTATTGAGTGGTTTTCATCATCCATATATATTATGTATTATATGTAATGTCTGTTCCATTATACTATGCTTCCTGTCCCCATATCCCCTCCCCACACTCCTCTCTACTTAACCTAAAGTAACTATTCTTCCCCACCCCCCAATGTGAATTAGCATCCACTTATCAGAGAAAATATTTGGCCTTTGTGTTGTGTGTGTGTGTTGGCTTATTTCACTTTGCATGATATTCTCCAACACCATCCATTTACCACCAAATGCCATAGTTTCATTCATCTTTAAAGCTAAGTAATATTTCATTGGTGGGGGGAATATATATATATATATATATATATATATATATATATATATATATAAATATAAATATAAAATCACATTTTATTTATCCATTCATCTGTTGAAGGGCACCTAGGTTGATTCTATGGTTTAGCTGTTGTGAATTTTGCTGCTACAAACATTGGTGTGGCAATGTCCCTGTAGTATGCTGTTTTGAAGTCCTTTGGGTACAGAACTAGGAGAGGGAGAGCTGGGTCAAATGGTCCATCCTGGTTTTGTAAGGAGTCTCCATACTGCTTTCCATGGTGGTTGCACAAATTTGCAGTCAGTCCCATGAGCAATGTGTGAGTGTTCCTTTCCCCCCGCAACCTCTACAACATTTATTGTTGCCTGTATTATTAATGATTGCAATTCTGACTCAATGAGATAAAATCTTAAAGTAATTTTTATTTACCTTTTCCTATATGCTAGAGGTGTTGAACGTTTTTTTCATGTATTAGTAATGGATTATATTTCTATTGTGAAGTGTCTATTCAGTTACTTAGCCCATTTGTTAATTGGTTTTTGTTAAGTTTTGAGTTCTTTGTACACCCTAGAGATTAATGCTTTATCTGAGGTATGTGTGGTAAAGGCTTTATACAAACCTGTAGGTTCTCTCTTCACATTATTGTTTATTTTGCTGAGAAGCAGCTTTTTAGGTTAACTCTATCCCATTTATTGATTCTTGATTTTTAATTCTTGTGCTGTAGGGGTCTTGTTATGGAAGTCAGATTCTGGATGAACATTCACCACAGATTTTTAAATGGCATCCCAAGTTCATGAATATTTCACTTTTATTGTTTTACTTACCATCTTGCCTCATAGATGTACATGTTCTAAAGAGTCATGAAATGATCTAGCATCATATGCATGGTTTTGATGATTGTTATTTTTCAATATGTAGCTGCAGATTATTTAAAATATATATCTACTATTTCAGACACTTGAATTAAAGCACATACATGTCCTGTGTAGGAAATATTCCATCAGTAGATCAACATCAAATCTATAATATATATAAAAGCCTGGATTCAAATGCATGCATATCCACTCCAGAGTTTTGCCCATCACACTTATTCTATACTAGTTCTACATTTTAGAACCTCCATGAAAGAATGACCCAGACTTCTTTTTTTGGGGTGGGGGATGATGAAGATGGAACTCAGGGACACTCAACCACTGAGCCACATCCCTAGCCCTATTTTATGTAGAGACAGGATCTCACTGAGCTGCCTAGTAAATCTTTCACTGAGGCAGGCTCTGAGTGCTCTACTGCTGAGCTACAGCCACAGCCCCAGAGATTTTAATCTATTGTTCTTGTTGTTGTTATTGTTGTTGTTGAGACTATGCTATGGACTTTGAAATACTTTGTTCACATTATCTATGCTTTTTTATTTTACTAAATAAAAGTAATAATTAATGTGCTAACACTGCTCTGTATAGAATCATCATGTCATAGATATCAAACTATTCTACTTTGGTAATGTTCTTAGTAACAGGTAGTAAAAACACACTATTGGGTAAATAGTGGCATAATATCTCTGTTAATTATTAATTATTCAATTTATTTGGAGAATATTATTCCTATAAGTTGTATTTTTGTTCATTATTTTTTTCTGCTTGTAATCATTGGAAAATAAAGACAGGTGTAGATAACGTATGGAGATATGAAAGTAAGCCCCAGATTTCTGTATCTTGAGTATCAAATTTTTATCCTGCACTTCCGGAGAGTTACACAACCTCCCAAACAGGGTAATTATGAAGACCTCAAAGGCTGAGAGCATCTGGCACATTATCAGGGAAGAGGAGGGCCATTGGGAGAAATACTCCCAATATTTTCAAGAGAAATATGGTCAGTTACATGTTGATTCTTCCTGGCTCTTATCGCTTCATGTACAGAAACATTCTGAAAAAGTCAGGCCATCCCAAAAAGGAACCTCAGAGGATACTTGACTGACTTCAAAGAATGTAGGAAAATATTTCCCCCAATATTGATTTTCTATTTATTCTTGAATCCCTAGCATGGACATATAACCAGGATGGGTACAATAATTGGATAAGAAAGAGACATACAAATGGAGCACTTAAAACTCCCACACAATTTACTTATAAGTCTCATGCTGTACTGACTGAGCTAGCCAGGCACATCACAATTTAGTTAATTAAATATCTCTGTACTTTTCCTACCTCTTTTATTGTACTTTATAATATATAATGGTAATTATACCCTTGGGATGGCAGGGTAGACAGTATATAGCATAGACCCCCAAATTTCTCTGAAACACTGTTTAAAAGATACTTTTTTTGGTTATACAGGGACAGGAGCACATGTCCTCACACTGAGAAAAACAAAATTCTTATTCACATAAGCCACTATCTATGTTCAAACCTGTTCAAAAGTTAAAGCACATGATTACCCTATATTTTTTCATGTGTTACTGCTTTGGCTCAAAAAAATTCTACATGTTGATTTAAGTTGACTGGAATATGTAAATGTTGCAATACAATAATCAATTTTAGGGATAAGAAAACCAAGGTAATGGTAATGATGTTTCTGAGATCCTTGAGTTTTGGTTTCAGATATGGATGTACCTTGGCCATTCTTTTGTCTTTCAGGGGTCATGCCTGTAACTTTCCTCTTGTATTCATTCCATGTCATTACACACAGGATAACTTAGTTCTGAGGAGTCATTTTAATTTTTTTCTATGTTAAGTGTACATTGTAATTTGTGAGTCACTGGGGAGCTCCTGCATTTTTAAATTTTCAGTCTCACAATAAGATGTATTGTGGGGAGCCACACTGATTGACGATGCCTTCCAGTTCTGAAGCAGGAGGCTCTGATCAGTCACTACATTTGTGGTGGCTCATGGGCCATTACCCCGATACCACAGGCCTAACATGGGCTGAAACCATTTAAAAACGGAATTCAAGTACTGCCGGGAGTGATTGATTAAAATTTTTGAGATGAGATTAAAATAGCTGCGCAATCAGAACATGCCATCCGGCTTTCTACAAGAAACTATCATGTCATTCAAGGGACTTAATTAAGGATTTACTCCTAGGGAAATCGAGGGAGATTTACAGGAAGAGTACCTACCTGTAACCCAATCTGACCAACAGAGATTAACTAATTAACCCAGGCCAAATTTTTGGAAGGTGCCCTGACCTTATCCCTAACCAGAGAACAGCAAATAATAATAATAATAATAATAATAATAATAATAATAATAATAATAATAATAATAATAATAATTTGCTCACAGAAGAGCTAATGTGGGTTTTTCAGTGACCCCTAACAGTGGAAAAGTTAAAATAGCCCACATGTTAGTTGAGGAACAACTTCAGGCTGGTCATTTAGAGCCTATGCTCAGCCCTTGGAACACACCCATCTTTGTAATTAGGAAAATATCTGGTAACTGGAGATTATTACAAGACCTAAGATCTATTAATTGTGTTATAGATCCCATTGGAGCATTACAATCTGGGCTTCCTTCTCCTACAGCTATTACTTTAGATTATTATTTGATAATAATAGATCTGAAAGATTGCTTCTTCTCTATACCTTTGCACCCAGATGACTGTAAAGAGTTTGCTTTTAGAGTCCCAGCAATTAATTTTAAAGAACCAGTTAAAAGGTATCACTGGAAAGTGTTGCCTCAGAGAATGCATAACAGTCCTACCCTATATCAAAATGTTGTGACACAGGCTATCACGCCTGTGCATGTATTATTCATTTTATGAAAGACATACTCATGATAACCCAGATGTACTCTTAAAACTTTTTGCCCAATAAGGGACGTAACTCACAGCAATGGGTTTGTTCATTGCACTTCCAAAGGTGTTAAAGACATCTCCTTTTCAATATCTAGGTCATGTGATTAGAGGACATATAATGAATCCTCAAAACTTACAAATGAGAAAGGTCAATCTCTTGTAGAATGAGCTCATTTATCTATTAAGCTACAATTACAAAAGCTAAAAGGGGAGATATGACTAGGACTCCCCAAAATAACCTCAATCATGCTCTGTTTTTAACTAATTATACTGTTCCTGGAGACTAAAAGCCTTAGATCAGATCAGTTATTAAAATGGGACTTTCTCATAACCAGTCATCTCAGCAGAACATCCATGTATACCTCCTTCTACTAACAATTTGGCAATAGAAAGTTGCACCTTTCCTAAGTGGATGCAATGTATAAATACTTTTCCAGTACAGCATAAGGTGTGTAGAAATGGTGGGTATATTTTGGACTGGTCTCCTAAAACTGACAATAGGCAGTTATGCAAGGGTAATGCCATGAATCCTGGAGGATTTGTTAGTAGCATCCTGACCTTCATCAAGGATGGCATTCAGAAAGATGTTTGGTACTTAATTGCTGCCTCAGAAATCTTACATTTTACTGACAAACATTTACCAGACTCTGTAGGCAAGAACTGTAACAAGAAGGTTCTTGCTATGGCTTATGGGCCTGTGTTCATTCTCCTTATGTTTTAATTACAGGAAATGTAAAAGTTAAAAGGAAAGATGATAGATATCTTGTGACACGTAGTAAATGTAATTTAACTAATTGTATCACCAGAAATAATAGAGAAAAAGGAACGATGATGCTCCACCAGCCCTCTTGTGTCTTATTACCAGTAAATATTTCAGAGCCATGGTAGGCTAATGCTGGTTTTCAAGTCTTACTACAAATACACGCCCACTAGCAAGACCTAAATGTGTTCTTGGGCTCATAATAATGGGAGTCGTTGCCTTGGTTTCTTTCATTGCTTCCATGGTCACAGATTCGGTGGCCATATTTCAAATATTCAACACGCAAATTTTCTTAACAATTTGGCTCAGAATACTTCCAAGGCTCTTCAAAATCAAATAAATGTTGATGAAAGGATTGAGACAAAGCTACATGCCTTAGAGGCTGCTGTCATGAATATAGGTAATGAACTTTCCACTTTGAAATTCAAGGAAAGACTTAAATGTCATGCTAGCTATAGGTATGTGTGTGACTGATGCCAAATGCAATTCTTCTTAATGGTATTGGGAGAAGGTTCAAAACCATTTGTTGGATATTTGGCAGAAAAATGATAACAGCTTAGATCTTTAGGAGCTGCATCATCATATTCAAGACATACAAAAAAAGTAAGATTTATTTTTCAGATCCTACTTCTTTAGCTGATCAAATACTTAAAGAATTAAACTGCTTTAACCCTGGAAACATTCTTAAACACTCTGCATGGTATATCCTTGTATTGTTCTCCTTGCTACTAATTCTCTTTTGTGTTATAATTGTGGGATGATGTGCCCCCAGAAGAAGAATTCAGGGACTCAAATGATGACCCATCACCTGCTTTTTCAAAGAAAGAAAGACGGATATGTGGGAAGCCCTTCTGAATGACCCATGCCTTCCAGTCCTGAAGCAAAAGGCTCTGATCTGCCACTACATTTGTGGTGACTTGGGCATTGTCCCAGCTCAGATAGAGAGGCGGGTCTTCAGATGTAGGCATTACCCATGAGGGTTGACTTATCCTCACGTGTCCCTTGTAACCCTGCCCCCTCTGGCCTTTTTTGGGTAGAACTTTCTAAGAACAAGAGTCCTCCAATAAAAGCTCTCTTCTGAATGTGGTCACTTTCTCACCAGCCTCTCCCTTTTGGGGAGCCTGAGGTGAAGAGCAGAGAAGCAGTCCTGAAGCTTGTGTAAAAGTAAAGTGTGTCTGTGTTTTATTTGGTGTCCCTGGAAATTCACATGAGTGCCCTTAAGTTCAGCTGACTGTGCAGATCGGGGGTGGCAATTTGCCTGACCTGCATGGGCAGCAATTTGTAACTGGTGTTCAGAGGGTTTACACACACACACACACACACACAGAGAGAGAGAGAGAGAGAGAGAGAGAGAGAGAGAGAGAGCGAGAGCGAGAGCTTATATTTTTGAAGAGTAAAAGCAAAAGCAAAAATTGCCCTGGGATGACTAGATATCCACAAGAAGAAAAAAAAAATTATTTGGATATGTACCTCACATCATGTACAAAAGTAAAATTTTTTTAAAAAGGATCAAAGTCCTTTGTGAAAAAGCTAGAAGCATAAAACTCATAAAAAAAACGTTGAGGAAATTTTGGTTACTTTGGATGTGCTGATGGCTATTTAATATTTTTATTTATTTTAATCAGAATAATCCCCATTTAAAAGTGGTATGATTTCATGTCAAAATAAAACTTAATGTTACATGTAACTGAAATTAACTAAAAAAAAAATAGAATTTAAAAATGAGCAAAGGCATTGGAGATGTAGCTCAGGGGTAAAGCACCCCCAAGTTCAATTTTCAGTACCAACAAATAATTATTAAAGGAACAAAGACATTTCTAAATGTAATAGGCTTAATATTGACTCTGTTGACACTTTTTTGAGTTTGGTGAAAATGAGAGCCATTTTCATGAAAATACATAATTTGTTAAAAAAATATGCCCACAAAATTATGATTTCTCTTTTTTGTGACTCAACAATATGTTCCTGACTACATGAAAAAGCAACAAGTATACAGATGTTAGTTTGGAGTCAGAAGGTAATTAGTTAATGTTATTTGTTTGACAGCCCTTCAGCTAATATGATTCCACACAATGCTAGGGATCATTTGGCTTCAGAGGAATAATCTTTACTCTTGAGAAATTTAAATTTTATTTAAGTCTATAGATTAAGAAAATTGGATGTCCAGGTTTGACTTATACAAGATAAATGTGGTTGGAGATTTTCAGATAGAAGTCCCTGATGGGGGACAGTGAAGTTTCAAATAGCATATACAGAAGCCTAGATGAAGTCTATTGCTTAAAAAAACATAGTGACTAAATTGTAAATATATTAATCTTTACCCTTCAAAAAATTTATTATGCCACATCATAAACCTCATATCTAAAATCCTGTAGATACTTTCCAAATATATGGCATTATAAGCAGTATCTTTTGGCACATGCCTATAATCCCAGCAGTTTGGGAGGCTGAGGCAGAAGGATCACATGTTCAAAGCCAGGCTTAGTGATTGGCTTCTAAATAAAATTGTTAGAAGGGCTGGGAATGTTGCTCAGTGGTTAAGCTCCCCTGGATTCACTCCCTGGTACCAAAAGAAACAAAGAAAAATAGTGTTTTCTAGGAATTTCTTGTCCAATGCAGGGTCAT
Source organism: Marmota flaviventris (assembly GCF_047511675.1). Taxonomy (NCBI): domain Eukaryota; kingdom Metazoa; phylum Chordata; class Mammalia; order Rodentia; family Sciuridae; genus Marmota; species Marmota flaviventris. The sequence goes on from NC_092517.1 coordinate 21,168,118, forward strand.
GAGATTTTATATGTTTTCTGCTAAGAATCTTGTAGTCCATCATTTGTGCAATTTGATTACAGCTTGCTTCTCTTCGTCTAGTTACTGTGTAAAATTATGTTTTTGTTTGGGTAGTTTTTCTTTTATAATGTAGGCTTCTGTAGTTATGAATTTTCTTCTGGGGGCTACTTTAGCTGCACTGCATAAGTTTTGGCATGTTTGCTTTAATTTTATTTTCTATTTTTTTCTTTTTGTTCTTCCTACAGAGTATACTGTCTAATTGCTACATGTTTGCAAATTTTTTAATTTTCTGTTTTTTTAACTTAATTTCATTGTAGTTACAAAAGATACTTGTACTGATTTCAGTGCTTTTAAATTTATTGACATTTTTATGGCTTTAAAATGGCAAGTTCTGCACAATGTTTCCTACACACTGGAGTAAAATGTGTATTTCACCTTTTGGGCAGAATATTCTTTATAGTCCTCTAGACCTAGTGTAGTTATATTATTGTTCAAGTCATTTTGTTTTACATGGACTTTTTGCTAGTTATTTCATTCTTTCTTGAAAGTGGGATATCACAAATTATCCTCCCCTTTTTGTAGAAATTTTTCTTCCTTTAATCCTGGTAGTTTTCATTTCATGCATTTTGGAACTCTGTTTTTAGACATGTATACATTTATAACTTAGCTTGTGACACTGCCCACTCTATTGATATGTAATGTATATTTTAACTTTTATCATAAATATGCATATATATATTTAATATATAATTTAATATATACAATTACAAGTATATATAATGTTCTTGCCTCTATATAACAATTTCTGTCACAGCTGATTTTGTCTGACATGTGCATGGCCCTCCAGCTGTTTTCTTTGTTGTTTTTTTTTGTTTTTTCTTATATTGGGGGTTTTACCCAGGAGCACTTTACTACTGAGACCGGTCCGCAGCCATTTTTATGTTTTATTTTGAGGTAGGGCCTCACCAATTTGCAAGGAGCCACCCATGAATTACTTGAGGGTCTTCTGTCACTATGGAGCCATGGGGATTTAGATTTAACCTTGGAAACTATGGAGGCACCCTCAAGAACATTAGATTGCCCAAGGCACATGACCTATAAAAGTTACTAGGTGATATTAGTTAGCTGTGACCAAGTTTAATCCTACCCAGTGTAGATTTGATTCCTTTGTTTCAGATTGTACAGGGAGATCCTTCACTACCTTCTCATCAACTTATGGCAGAAGAAAGGATTGCCATAACAAAGGTTGAATCTGCCATGAAGACTGCACAGCTTACTAGAATTAATCCACAATAGCCTATATCTTGATTAACATTTCCCAATGTTCATACTCCTACAGGAGCAATGTGGCAATAATTGGGAATTATTGAGTGGCCTTGCCTACCTCATTCTCCTAAAAAGTTATTGACTCCGTTTCATAGCTTTATTGTGCAGTTTTTAAAGGAAGAGCACGAGTTTTGCAGATAGTTGGGTCATAGCCTAATATTATTGTTACCCCCTTTTCTACTCAAGAGCATGATTGGCTTTGGCAATCTTCTAATACTTGGCAGATAGCTTTTGCTAATTTCCCTGGTCAAATGGAAAGCCATTACCTTCATGATAAAATTATTCAGTTTGCTCTTGTGATTACATTTATTTTTCCCAAAAGTGTACGTGCTTAACCAATAGTTGGAGCATTAACAATTTTTACTGATGGATCGAGTTCAGGAAAAGCAGGTTTCTATAGCCAGACTCATACAAAGATAATACAGACATCTTATACTTCTGCACAATGAGCAGAACTTCAAGCTCTCATTTGTGCTTTAACTCATTTTTTAAATGTGCCAAGCATTACTTATTCAGATAGTTCACATGCAGTTCATATTACAAAAAATATTGAAACATCAACTACTGGGAACACACTATTTCAAGAGTTATTTAATTTGTTTTAGATCTTACAAAAGACAATTCAAATGTGTCACCATCCATGTTTCATTAGCCATATAAGGGCACATTCTAATCTTCCAGATCCTTTAGCATCAGGTAATGATAAGATTGATAAACTTGTTGCTGTTTGTGAATAAATATCTTTATATGATTGTGCAAAAGCATCACTTTCTTTACATCGTCAGAATGCTACTACTTTACATAAAAAATTAATATTCCTGGGGAAAAACTTGTCAAATTTTACATCAAATCTCACAATATTTTATTCATATTTTATCTTCACCAACTAGGGTTAATCCCATGGTTTATGACCAAATGAGTTATGGCAAATGGATGTAACTCGCATCCCTCAATTTGGCAAACAGTGTTAAGTTCATGTTATTGTTGATACTTACTCTAGATATATTTTTGACATTGCCTGTGTAAGAGAAAATACTCAGCATGTTATTTCTCACTGTCTAGCTACTTTTGCAGCATGAGGATGTCCTTTACAGATTGAAATTGACAATACTCCAGCTTATACCAATTTTTGTTTTCAACAGTTTTGCCATCAATTTTATACTGATCATAAAACAGGTATTCCATAGAAGCCTCAAGGTCAAGTCATTGTAGAATGAACTCATGTGTCTATTAAGCTACAATTACAAAAAAGGGGGGGGAATAAGACACCACACACACACACACACAAACTTTAATCATGCTTTGTTTTGATTTTTTTAAATTGTGACTCTGAAAGTCACACTGCAGCCAAAGGACACATTTCTTCTACTGCATCCGGTCCCTTGAGCCAAGGTTGGTGGAAACATTTACAAACGTAACAGAAAATATCAGATCCAGTGATAATATGGGGTAGATGTCATGCTTGTGTTTTCCCAGAAGGTACCTCTCATCCTATTGGGGTACCTGAATGAGCTATCAGACATGGAGGACCTAGAACCAAGGTTCAGCTAATGAAGATTGATCCAGAGATGTCAGACCTGACCCCCAGCAGGAAGTGAAAGCTACAAAGGAGGAAGAGGATGAAGAAGGCCCAGAGAGACTGAAATTTGAAACTGCCATCATGGAGGCAACTGTAGAATCTAGCGCCACAGCCTGACCACATAGTTTGACACAAGGAGGAACTAACCCTGCAGCCACAATGTTTGTGGCCATGTTAGCTCTGTTGAGCTGTCCAGTAAATGGGGTCCAGAAAGAGACCAATTGGACATATTTTCCAGACCCACCTTTGGTACACCCAGTGGTGTGGACCAGAGAATCCATCCCAGTATTTACCAATGATATTCATGTAATGTGTGTTTTTACAGATAACTCTGATTAAAACCAATCCCTGTGATTGGATTTAATTATACTGGTTATAGTGGACAACTACATATATATTGGTCCCATGATAAGCATGCTGGCTATCCAGGGGTATCTTTTGAAGAAAATACAGCATATGGGGGGTGTAGACCAGCCAATAGTACTGGACCCTGGGACTGTAAGCAATATGTCCAAACAGTTATTAAAATTGGACTTACTCATAATAAGCCAGTATTTGCCACAGAACTTCTGCCAATACCTTACTGTCCTAATCATTCTGCAATAGAATTTGGCACCTTTCCTAAATGGATAGACTGTGCAAATGTCTTGCCAGTGCAACAAAAAGGTTCTAAAAATAGTGGATATATTTTAGACTGGTCTCCAAGAATAGACAAAAGAAAATCACATAAGGATGCCATGATCCCTGGAGGTTTTGTTGGTAATATCCTAACCTTTAGTGAAGGCGGTATCCAAAAAGATGTTTGGTGCTTAATTGCAGCCTCAGATTTCCTATATTACACTGACAGCCCTATGCCTGACTTTGTAGGCAGGGGGTGTAAAGAGGGTTCCTGGTATGGCCTGCAGGCCTGTGTTCAATCTCCTTATGCTTTAATTACTGGAAATGTGAGAGTTAAGAGAAAGGATGATAAATATCTTGTAGCCTGTAAAAAGTGCAGTTTACCTAATTGCAGTTCTAGATATAACAAGGGAAAGGAGCAGTAATCCTTCACCAGTCTTCCTTTGTCTTACTGCCAGCCAACATTTCAGAACAATGGTATGCTGCTGCTGGTGTTCAGGTTTTACAACAGACACATGCTCAGGTGAGAAGACTCAAGCAAGCTTTTGGACTCATAATTCTTGGTTATAATTTTTCAAATTTTATTTAGTTTTTTATTGTTGGTTGTTCAAAACATTACAAATTTCTTGACATATCATATTCCACACTTTGATTCAAGTGGGTTATGAACTCTCATTCATCAGTCTACAGTTACAGTTTAGTGGCTTGATTCAGAACATTTAACATGCAAATTTTCTTAATAATTTGGCTCAAAATACTTCCAAGGCCTTCAATAATCAAAAATATTGATTTTTGAAAGTATTGAAACTTGAATGCCTTAGAAACTTCACTCCTAAATATTGGTAATGAGCTTTCTGCTCTCTCATTTAAGGAAAGGTTTAAATTGCATCTGACTATGAAGGTCTCTGTTACTGTAACCAAATATAAGGCTTACCAATGGGATTTGGAGAAGGTTAAGTCATCTAATGGGTATTTGGCATAGCAATAATAATAGACTGGATCTTATGGAGTTACATCACAACATCCAGGATATTCAAAAAAGCAAAATCGATCTTATGGATCCTACCTCTCAAACAGGAACTACTTCAAGAATGGAATGGCTTTAACACTGGAAACACACTGAAACACTCTGCATGGTATATTATTGGAATGAGATGTTTGCTACTAGTTCTTTTTTGAATTGTGATAATAGGTTATCACACCCTCAAAACAGGAATCCATTAACTTAAAATAACGGCTCATCTTTTTCTATTGCAAAGTAAAAAGGGGGAATATGCAGGGTGCCACCCATGAATTACTTGAGGATCTTCTCTGAGTATGGAGCTATGGAGATTTAGTTCTAACCATGGGAACTATTCACAGCTCCCCAGAGTGCACTAGATTGCCCAAGGCAGATGACCCTATCCCTGCTCTACCAGGAAGACCCCTCTTCTAGCTCTGAAGTTGGGCATAACCCACTGGGATATGCAAAGCCCACTTTCTACCTTATTTGGCAAAGAACATTCCATGGAAAACCTTTGATATTCCCTGATATAATTAAAGCAAACATGGGCTCCATTTTGCTCTTTTGAGTGTGGAAGCTTTATCCTGAAGATTGGCTAGCCCATCCCACCCCTGCTTTTAAAATTACTTTCTGTATCCTGTGGGTTATTTTTGTCCCCTGCTTCACCTTTTTTAGCTTTTATTTTGCAGCCAGACCATTCCACCAAGAGGAACTCTATTTTTACCACCTGCAGTTTTGAATTCACAATACTCTTGCCTCAGCCTCCCTAGTCACTGAACTACTTTGGTGGGCTCTTGATTGCTATTTTAATGTTTTTTATATTTATTTTTATTCTCATCCCATCTTTGTTTTGGAATCTAAAGTGAATCTGATGTAGACAGCAGAAAAATTTTGTTGGATTCTAGGTCTTTTACCCAAGGGTGCCTAAACTCTGGGCTATATCCCCAGCCACTTTTTAATATTATTATATTTTATTTTCAGACAGTGTTATGCTAAGTTGCTGATGCCAGCATCAAACTTGTTATACCCTAGCCTCAGTCTCAAAAGTAGCTTAGTGACATCATTTCACCACTGTGCCCAGATGATGATGACTTAGACAGGCTCTCCGTAAGTCACCGAGTTTGCCCTCAAACTTGCAGTCCTCTTACCTTAGCCTCCTGAGTTTCTAGAGTCACAAATGTGTGCTGCATGCCCAGTTTGATCAATATGTTTTCTAAAATTGGAATAAATTGGATCTATATGTAGTAATAGTAATGAAAAAAGTAATAATAATGAACCAAATGCTTCTTCTATGTTGCCTCTTGGTTTCTACGTATACGTTTTGGGTTTATCAATATTTTCCATTATTGCCTATTAATGATTCATTTTTCTTGTGTACCATTTTAATTTTATTTTCTTCTTTTGGTACATGTTTTAGTTTTTCCTTAGTGATTGTGCTGGGAGCTCTAACATCTTAAATTTATGACAGTTTTTATACATGCCAAATTAGTTTCAATAGTATAGAAAAATTTTGCTAATCTTACAGATTTGTCCCTCAGTCCTGGTTTTTATCTTTGTCATAGACTATAACTTCATGCATCGTGTGTCTTCTATGGCTTGGATATCATTTGTCCCAAACAAGCTTAGGATCTGGACACTTGGTCCTCATTATGGTAGCACAGAGGCAGGGGAACCTTACAAATGTGATGTCTACTTGGTGTTAATTCAGACATTGGGGACACCACTTTTAGGATGAATGGACGCTAGTCCCTTGGAATGAGTTTTTGAGAAAACGAGTTGTTATGAAAAATCAAGACCTCCCCTCTCTGCTCTGTGGCTTGTATTGGTCCATATGATTTTTCCTCTTCCACTTGTCCCCACTCTGATGACAGCCACCATGCTGGAATAGAGCAAAGTGGGTACTCCCCAGAAGCCAAGTGGATGGGATCCCTTTATCTTGGACTCTCATACTCTAACATTCTGACCTAATTGACTTTTTAATCACAAAGTACTCAGCCTTAGGTATTTTCTGATAGCAATTAAAAATTGAGTCTTGTAGTCATTCAGCATCAATGTTTGTTTAGTTCTAAGTGTTATTTTTGTGTTCTAAGTGTTATTTTTGAACTCATTTATTTTTTAAATTTTTTAAAATTTTATTTTTTAAATACACAACAGTGGAATGCATTGCAATTCTTATTACACATATAGAGTACAGTTTTTACACTTATATTTTTAAAACAAATAGAAAAGGGTTAGAAACTAAATACTCCATAATACTGGCTATATTTAGCTACCATATATAGCTACTGAGCTACATTATTTCTCATTATTTTATGAAGCCTGAAGGTTCTGTTTTTATCATTTGCTTTAACCTTGATGGCTCTATTGGCATTTATGGAATTGTTTACTCACCACAAACACTTAATTGCACAAATCTCCATTTATCTTTTGAACAATAGTTTAGCAAGGTATAAAATTATTGATGGTTAAACAACAAGTTTCATCATGTCTTCCCACTGACTTCCAGAGTCTTGGATTCTCTAGGGAAACCCACTAATGCTGTCTTGTACCTGAACAACTGTGTCTCTCTGACCACTCATGAGATTGCCTCTTGGTATTTGTTTTACAGCAATTTGACTGTCATAGTTCCTCTTATCCATGGTTTCCCTTTCTGCAAGCTATCGAAAATTCAGAATGAGCAACTCATGAGTTTTAAATTGCAAAGTGTTCTGAGTAACATGAGGCAATCCCACACCACCCCACCCCAGCCCTCTAGGGCATGAGCCTCTGCCTTCTCCAGCAGTTTCCCAGTTGGTATACTGTTTTTGAAATACCTTCCTGTTAGTGCTGAGTTGCCATCTTTGTTGAGAGACTGACTGTCGTGATAGTGCTCCACTTGTGTAGAAGAGAACATCTCTCCAATTAATCAAGCACCACATTCTGTTTGTGCCCATGTTGCATTGTTAGCACCTTGGAGCTTAAGAATAGAAGACACACCTTGACCCTTCCTAATGGCAAACATGATTTCCCATGAGACTCTGACCCAAGAAGTTGATATGTGTTTAATAAGTTTAGGATGAACCTCTTTCACGAATAACCTCAAGAGAAAGTACCAGTGACTAGGAAGTCTAGTCTACTTCATTGTAATGCTAAAATGTCCACCAGGAAGGAAGTTGAACCTCATTACCATAGTATATGGTTGTATGCCAAACTATCTTTAAGAATAACTCATGTGTAACCAAGGGAGTCTGGTGCATGCCTAACTTCCATGATTGAACCTGATTTCATCTGACAATGCAAGGTAAAAGCCTCCCCCCCAATGCCACCATGATCTGAGGGATGAGGTATCAGTCCCTGGGCATAATGAGGAGCCACTGGAGGCTCTTGTTCTCTCCAAAAGGAAAATGCTATAGTCATCATCCATGGAAGAATTTAAGCCTCATTCTCACACCATGTAATGCATGCAGAAGCACATATTTCTCATGATCCTGGGCAAACATTTCTCAACCTCCACTGATAACTAGGTTGTGGGAGTTTAAAAGCTTCTTAGAAGGAATTTCAGTGGTCAATTCTGCTCATTATTTATTTATTTATTTTTGGCACCAGGGATTGAACCCAGGGCTGCTTAACCACTGAATCACATCCCCAGCCCCTCCCTTTTTAAATATATATACTTTATTTAGAGACAGAATCTCACTGAGTTATTTAGTCCTCACTAAATTTCTGAGGCTGACTTTGAACTCATGATCCTCCTGCCTCAGGCTCCCAAGTTGCTGGGATCATGGGCATGCAACTCTCTGCCTGGCTCAGTTAATTTTCCTTAATGATAAAAATAATGATTCTTTTCTATTATAAGGGTTGAAGTCTAGAAGTCAGAAGTTGTTTCTGTTTTGTTTTTTCCCCCACCAGTTTAAGCAAGACCCAGTAAGCATCTGTACCAGTGCTGGATGAGAAGAGAGTTACAGAAAAACTTCCATGTTAAGTTGATTGCAAGTAATAGAATGGATAGCTGGCCAAGGACAAGGAGTCAAAGGCCACTTCAAAGTTCTTGGTGTCAAAAATTGAGAATTCAGATAAAAAACATGTTTGTGGGAGGAGAAAAATGAAGACTTAGTCCAGCAGTGGAGATGTCTTGCAGTTTTCATTCAGCATAGGTGGGTGGCTTGTTCCAGGCCAGCAGTCCCCAAGAGATTGCAAAGTGCATCAATTTATGTATACAGTTTGCAGACAGCTTGCTCATCTCCTCTGATAATCTCTGGATTACTAATAAAATTTGCTTCAGGGCTGGGGCTGGGCCTCAGTGGCAAGAGTGCTTGCCTAGCACTTCTGAGGGACTGGGTTTGATCCTCAGCAACACATGAAAATAAGTAGAAAAAAGGTATTGTGTCCATCTACAACTAGAAATATATATATTTTTAAAAACTGATACAATGTAACCGCTATGTAAGTAGACATTATACCATTGTCATTATTTGGGAGAAAGTCTGTACATTTACTAGGTACACGTGCAAATCATTTTCCAATCCTTCCCATCCACCAGGGTTTGAGACCTTGGGTGCAGAATCCAGGCATGTGGCCACAGGTATTTCCAATCCCTGGAGAATACCAAGGGCAGGTTGTCTGGAAAAGGCTTAGAAATATGTTGTAGGAATTCCAATAACATCTGGAGCAGAGAGAGAGAGAGGCAAGTAGAGGGTCAGAGATGACACCTGGAAAAGCAGCAGGTGGCAGGCAGAGCCGTGAGTGGTGGGATGGCAAAGAGGACAGGCAGAACCTCTAGGGACACAGGGGCGGTGGGCAGATGTTTGGATGGGGAACACTGAATGCTTGAGGAAGCAGATGGAGAAAGAAGATGTCACCGTTAATAAAATAAATAAATGGGGACAGAATAGATTTAGAAGCTCAGAAATTCTTGACCTTCAAACTCCTCCTTTATTCCAGAAGATTGCATTCCCCTTTCTGAACAGAACGCACAGTGGGATTTTTTGTTTTTGTTTTTGTTTTAGAAAACTGGTAAAAGTGTTCACTGGGTTTGAAAGATGATTTATGGCCCTCGAAAAAGGTTCTCTCGAGTTTCTGTTCACACAGTATTGGTCTCTACTTTTTTCCATTTTTGATGAATATCTAACACCTGGCCTACCAGTGGATACTAAATTTTATAAGCCAATGATTGTATTTTTAAAATGCAAAATTATTAGGGAACTCTACGGGGTGATACATAATTGGTTCTCCAAGATGCAGCTCATCCCTGCCTTGATCTATCTATCTATCTATCTATCTATCTATCTATCTATCTATCTATCTATCTATCTTCAGTGCTCATGGTGGATCTACCACTCAGCTACATATTGATAGTGATGGGTAGCATGCAGATGTGATTGATGGGATCATGAAGGTCAGGGAGTCATTCTATGAATCTGGCCCACTGTACAGAGACCTCCACATGGGTTTTCTTAGAAAAGTAATTTATCTAGAGCCCTGCCTGGGCCAAGTCAATGTGCTATATTCCATCCCTCAGCCAACAACCTGTGATTTCTGTGAGCAGTGATTTATTCTCTGCCAGTGATTATACAAGTTAACCTGGAGGGGACAAGTTCTGGGACACTTTCACAGACTGGATTCCAGAATTCAAGGAGATAGGATGATTTCACCTAACCATCAAATATGTAAGAACCATTCCAGATCAGCATGAGCCAAAGCGACCTAGAGTTGTCCTGGATCTTTGGCATGTGAACTTCCTGTTCCTATCTCTAGTGTGCATCTGCTAACGACTATTTCTATCAGGTATTAGTTTATTTAAAGACATAGGGAAAGTAAAGAGGGACACTATCAAGAGGGAGTGTCCTCTCTGATAGTATGGTCCCAGAAAAGTTCCAATTAGAACCCGTCAGTGCAGACCAAAGTGAATTAAGAATTGCATTTATATATTTAGAATATCATGTTAAACTTTTCATAACAAGTTTTTTTTTAAAAAAACCTAAATGACAGCAGAATGCATTTCAATTCCTATTACACATATAAAGCACAATTTTTCATATCTCTGTATGTAACATATATTGACACCCAATTCAAGTCTTCATACATGTATTTTGGAAGATGATGTCCATCACATTGCACCATCCTTACTAATCTTTTGCCCCCTTCTTTTCCCTCCCACCCCTTTTCCCTATCTAGAATTCATCTAATCCTCCCATGTTCCCCCTGCCTACCCCACTATGAGTCAGGCCCCTTATATCAGAGAAAACATTCATCATTTTTGGGGGGGGTATTGGCTAACTTCCCTTAGCATTATCTTCTCCAATGCCACCCATTTACCTGCAAATGCCATGATTTTATTCTCTTTTGTTGGTGATTAAAATTCCATTATGTATATATAATGCATATTTTTTCATCCGTGCATTCACTCAAGGCATTTTGTGGGCATTCCTGCATTCTGGTGATTTATGAACCTTCTCCTTTGAGTTTCAGTGAAACTTTCTTCTTGGTATCTCAACATTTCTGCCCCAACCAGACATGTTCCATAGTTCTTTATGGACCTGAAGTGTTGCTAGAGGAATGCTTAAATGATCATTTAGTTATCAAAGCAAATAGGGCAGTGTTTTCAGGACAGAAGACTTAAGAGAATGCTCATTATTAGATTTATATTTTTACTTATGTATTTAGCCATGGACTCGTGGTTTTTGCAGTGATCCACAAATGTGGTCCACAAACCAGCAGATTTCAGAAACTTTTCATGTTGACAGCTCTTTTCAAATGGTTTCCTTCTGATTGAGGCCCATTTGACAGAGGGTAAACATTAAGATGCTTTTAAAGTGCTTGTGAATTTTCCTGGCTAGAATATTACAGAGAGTTTTGCCAGTTTTCTTGCCACATTGTTTATCTCATTTGTGTTGAAAAACATCTCAAATGCAAGGAATGCACCTCAGAGGCAATCTCGTGCAGCTGGCCACCCACAGACCCCCACACCCACCCATCCAATTCTCCATCCCCCTTTAATTGGGTGTCAGGTAGTGTTGGATTGTTAATTATTGGGTAAAACCTAGTGTTTTGTCCTCAAGGACCCCAAGGTCTAGCTTGCTGGTTATTGGAACCACTGGGTTGGTTTTTCACTTTTACTTGCCTCTCAAGACAAATCTGAGCTCCATCCAGGGACCTATATCTAATGGCACTGGTAGTTTGGAAAAAATTTCTAATTTCGTTTAAGAGAACTAACAGCAAGAATAATTTCCCTCATGAGGGAAGGAGGGGTTCTGGCCCCAGTGTGTCCTCGGCTCTTTCCTTCTTCTCACCCACATAATCTTCTCATCATAGGCCAGACAACTGTGTACTGCTTACCCCTGGAGTCCTGGGCATGTGCCTTGACCTTCTAATTCTTCCTTCAAGAGAAATGTTCCCATTTAACAAATGCAGGAAAACTGGTCCCCCAAATACCTGGGCTGCTGTTACTGAGAAGCAAAACAAAAAAAAAATACTGAAGATGGGGACTGGGGCTGGGGCTCAGCCGTAGAGTGCTCACCTTGCATGTGTGAGGCCCTGGGTTCCATCCTCAGCACCACAGAAAAATAAATGGATAGAATAAAGGTATTTGGTCCAACTCCAACTAGAAAAAATATTTCAAAAAATAAACACTGAAAAGGCAATGTATCTAGCAATTAGGGAAATGCAAAATAAAACTGAGATTCTCTTTCATTCCAGTCACAATAGCAATTATCAAGAATACAGTAACAATAAATTGGTGAGAATGTGGGGGACAGGGAATGCTCACACCTTGTTGGAGAAACTGCACATTGGTGCAACCCCTCTGGAAAGCAGGATGGAGATTCCTCAAGAAACTTGGACTGGAACCAACCTCTGACTCAGTTATCCTACTCCTCAGCATAAAGAGGATTTAAAATCAGCATACTGCAGGGACACAGCCACATCGATGTTTATGATAGCACAATTCACAATAGCTAAGCTTTGAAGCCAGCCTAAATGCCCATCAACAGATGAATAGATAAAGAAATTGTGGTATATATACATGGTGGAATATTACTCAACTTTAAAAAGGGATGACTTCATAACATTGGCCAGTAAATGAATGGATCTGGAGATTATCATGCTAAAATAAAATAAGGCAATCCCCCAAAACCAAATCTATATCACAAGGAAGGTGGGGGGCAAGAAGTAAAGTTCTGTAGATGAGACAAAGGGGAGCAACAGGAAGGGAGGGGAGATGAGAACAGAAAAGACAGTAGCATGAAGTGACCATAATATTTCTATTTAAATATATGAAAATACCTCAGTGAATCCACCCATCATGCCCACCTACAAGAATGGGGTCCTAAGGAGAATAAGGCATATTTTATGTTTGGATAAGTTTACCACAATGGACTCTATGATCATGTATAACTAAGAAGAACCAATAAAATAGAAAAAGATTTAAAAGTACTGAAAAGGACCATGGGACCAAATTGATAGCATCATAGCCGGATATGGAAATGTCTTTAGGTACATTCCAGAATTTTCTAAACCGCTCCCCCATTGGATGCTGCCAAAGGTGTTGGAGCCTATGGGAAGGTGGAGGTTCAAGGCTCTGCGTTCATCTGCAGGTTCAGTGATCCCAGGGGACAGGTAATCTCGAGGCCTCCATTCACCTAAGGCAGAGAGAAACAGGGTGCATTCGAGTCTATGGAGTTATTTACCAAATTAGGAAAACCTGGAATTGACCTTCTTGGACTCCAAATCAAACCCAAATTATTTTCCCTTAAAGAGACAGACCCTTGAGCCCCTCTTAAGGAGAAGTCTTCTCTGTATTATGTGACTTTTTGCACCACTGAATTGGGGGGACAAGACGCAGAGCTCTCTTTGGAAACACATTGGCTTTGTTTGCATCAAGACAAGCAGGTAGGGTCTCTCTTTTTTCTTGCCAAGTGCAGAGTATTTAGCTGATACTAAGGATGCGCACTTGGGCAGGGTGTCTCTGGTTTTTGGAGGAGGCAGGATCCCATTGCCTCCAGGGAACCAGGGAGAGTATCCAGGGTGGCCTTGATCTGTGCAAGGCTGTTATCCTGTGGCCACTGCAGGTATTTCTCTCAAAAAAAAAAAAAAAAAAAAAGAAAGAAAAAAAGTGGCACACGCCTGTCATTGCAGCGGCTGGGGAGGCTGAGGCAGGAGGATGGCGAATTCAAAGCCAGCCTCAGCAAAATCAAGGTGCTAAGCAACTCAGTGAGACGCTGTCTCTAAATAAAATTCAAAATAGCGCTGGGGAAGGGGCTCAGAGGTCGAGTTCTGAATTCAACCCCCAGTTGCCAGAGAGTGAGAGAGCCTGGGTGCAGCTGGGGTTTACCCAGGTCTGCGCTCTCCTGGGTCTCTTCTGTGCTGTTCTCCTATTCTGCCTCCAGCTCAATGTGGACTCAAGATACAGATTCAACTCAGCTGGAGGAAAATCAGCTCTCATGCTGCCAACCAGGTGGGAGTCTCCTCCAAGGCGCCTGCCAGGCCCCCTGTGAGCCTCTAGCAGCAGTTCCCAAGGGGCAAAAGGCCAGTTCTGCTTGGAGAAATTTGCACAGATGAACAGAGGACAAGTCAACATCCCGAAGACACTCTGAGTGGTCTTATTATAGGAGGAGGCCCAGGTGGTGAAACGTTCAAGAAATGACTTCAATTTCCTAACATCAAAACCCAACAGAACTTAGAATTCTGGTCAACCTAACCCTGACCAATGCCCAGACCGCAAAAGGAAAAGAAAAAAAAAACCAAAAAACCCTGCCATTGTGGCCTCCTTTTTGCCTGGAGTAGATATCACCCCCCTATCACTCAAAAAGAAGGCTCGCTGGGCTCAGGCTGGGCAGAGCGGAGACTGACTGATGCCCTGTCCATTCAGAAGCACCTGTGTTGAGCGTTGTCCAATCCAGAGCGCAGGCAGAGAGCAGGGGGCGGGCTTCTGCGCTCGGGATGGGATTTATTTCTCCTGGATTCGCGGTTTCATGATTCCTGCAGTTTGACTCCAGGCTTCGCTCCATGCTCAGGATCCTGGGTGGCCCTGCCATGCACGGGCGGAAGCTCTTCAGGGCAGGCTTGGCTGCTGGGCACCAGGAAATGGTGAGTGTGTAGTGACACCTAGTGCCTGGACAGGGAGGCTTGAGAGGGAGGCCAGGCAAGGAGGCCGTCTGGCGGGATTGGCTGTGGGGGAAACCCGAGCTGGCCGACCCCAACCCCAACTCTGGGCGCTCTCTGCGTCCACAGGCCTTAGCCCCTCTGGGAGAGCGCCCCTCAGTCCCCCTGGCCAGCTGGGTGGGGAGCGTGACAGTGGCGGAGACCCCTCACAGCCTCCCCATCCCCTGGGGCAGCCTCAGCCCCTGCCAGAGTCCTGTCTGGCAGGTGAGCGCGACTACCCAGCGTCTTCCCGGGCTGTGGTGATTGACAGGTGGGACCACTAGAAATCCGATCTCCAAGTCGGGCGATGGCCCACACCTGTCATCCCAGTGGCTGGGGCGGGGGCCTGATGCAGGAGGATTGCGAGGTCAAGGCCAGCCTGGGCAAGTTGGCAAGGCACTTATAGACTCAGGGAGACCCTGCCTCAAAATAAAATGCAAAATAGGGCTGGGGATGGAGCTCAGTGGTCGAGTGCCTCTGCGTTAAATACGGACGGACGGATGGATGGATGGATGGATGGATGGATCAAACCTCCAAACATGGTTTTCCTGCAGGAGGGGAGCTGAGGTTTACAGGGACCTCGCTTATTCCTGTGGACTTTATTTGTTTTTTGTTTGTTTGTTTTGGTAGTTAACAGAAGAGTGCTTTACCACTCAGCTATGAGCCTGGTAGTTTTTAGTTTTTATTCTGACCGAGGGTCTAGCTAAGTTGCTGAGATTGGCCTGGTTAGGGTTTGATTGATAATGACTTTTGCATTGCAATTAAGTGTATGATTTTTATATCCTCTGGGTGGACTTTGTTGACATCATGATTTCTTGATGACAATTGTAATAGTACAGCTTCACAATGCACATGTTAGGTAATAAATCCTTTTTTTTCCTCTTATAATTTTTTGCTCTTATAATTCAAAAGTTTCTTGGTTAAGTTTACATATATTTAACTTTGTGGATGAATTTTAGGACTGGATGCTTCCATTAAGAGTAAAGCATGCTGGATTGTTTATTAGTGCATCATATTTATACATAATACCACATGCATATGGCACCCGTGTAAAACTTACCCGTGGTATTTTATATTATTTTTAATCTGAATATCCCATGACTATTAATGTATTATCCTGGTCCTATGAACTGATTGCAGCAAGTCCCTGCAGCGGGGGACTATCATGTGTCTTTAACAGCAAAACAGTTTCCACAAATAGTTAAGAAGCAGTTAAACTCCTTGAGTTTGTTAGAATTCTTTTGTTTCCTATCTTCATTGATACTATTTAATTTTCTCTCTGATAGGGTTTTAGTTTACATTTCTTGGGTTTCTAAAGATGTTGGATTCTTTTTATTCTTATTATTGAACACGTGGGTATCTCCTGTACAAATTGGCAGCTCAAGTCTCCTCCCTGAATTTCTACTGTGGTGGATTTCAGAGGGTTGGGACTGTGAGAATCGCCACTCAGTGAGCCCTTTTCAAACCTAAGGGGGCTGGGATCTGCAGGGGTCTCAGGTTTTTCTTCCTCCTGAGCTTTTGTTTATTTTGGGTGGCAGGGGGGCATAGTGGATTGAATGCAGAGCTCCTTTCCCACTGAGCTACATCCCTCACACTTTTTATCATTTAGCTTGAGACAGAGGCTGAGTCTGGCCTTGAACTTGTGCCTCAGCTTCCCGAGTGGCTGGGATTACAGGTGTGGGCCTCCTGCCTGGGTCCCCCTGAAAGTTTTAAATGTAAGGGAAGCAAAATGTCAGATCCAGAACCTGGTCTCCCAGATGAAACCTTTACACGTGTATCAATGAATTCCTAAAATTCAAGTCCCCTGTCCCCATTTCCAGTGACAATTTTCCTCCCCAGTGTAATAAAATAAGAAGCAAAAGTTTTGTTTTCTGTTTGAGCATTTCACATGAGAGAAAAGTACACTAAAAACCACTTGACATTTGTAAAAATGTGTGTGTGTATTTTCCCTTCCTCTCCCAGGCCAGACACCTTGTCAGAATATCTTTGGGCTGAGTGTCCCCCCTGTGGACTGCATGTCCTAGGGGTCTCAAGCCCTCTCTGAGATTTTCCTGGTCCTGTTTTGGCTCTGCCTGACATGAGAATCCCACACCTGGCACATCTGAGGTCTCTTGAGCATCTGGTAAATATCAGCCACCACCTGTTGACCTATGAGCAGGTGCATTTCGGGGAAGTAGTTTCTCAGGGGAGTAGGTGATGTCCCTGTGACTGGGAGGAGTCTCCTTATCCAGAAGCCACTTCAGATGTTCCCTCCTCCTGGCTCCTGTGGATCCTGGAGTAGCGATGGGCATGCAGCCATTTATTAACACACTGGTTCAAGTTCCTTTGGAAATGCGTCCAGAGTGGTTGTTACTCTGTTAGCTTTTAAAGAACTCCATGCTATTTTTAAAAATTGTCTGCACTAAGCTTATATTCTAGCCCCATGTCATCAGCATGTCTCTTGCTCCATATCTATGTCATTGGAGGACTAGTTCCTTCACCTCTTTGATAGGAGCCTTTCCCATAGCTGGGCTCAGGCTGCAGAAACTCTCCTACTTGGCTGGTGACTAAATTCCTGATGCAATTGGTTAGAACCCAGGCTGCCTGTGCTCACTGTAAGAAGGTGGTGTGAGCCTATTCTAGAAAGAAACAGGGAGCTGTGGTTTTCATCATTTTCCTTCACTCCGGGGTGTGTGGGGGAGTGATAGTAGTCCCTGGAAGTGCTTGAACATCAATGTGAAGCCACTTGTTTTTGATCCAGGGGGATTTGCACATGCACAGTTGCCATTGCTCCCAAAGCTTGGTGGGTTAGGATGGAGTCCCTGGAATGGAAAAAAAAATGTTGGGACCCTGAGTGCCTGGACATACTCCTTCCAGAAAGAACTGGTCAGGACTGGAGTTATTACTGAGGTAGGGGGGAGAGGGCTCAGGCAGGGCTGCTGGGTGGACTGCATTTCTCCTGTCTACCCTCAGGGACTGGCTAGAGTGGAACTCGACTGTTAGCAACCACAGTTTGCAGATCATGAGGTGCAAATCCCTTCTAGGGATAAACTGGGACCCTTTATCTCATTCCCCTTCTGCCCTGGTCCCATGGATAAAGATCATTATGCATCACAGCCATAGAAAACCACCCCTTTTCTCTACTCCTGATACTTGTGTATACCCAGTTCGTTCTTCTATAAGCACCAGCCAAATTGTGTTTCCAGCGACAAGTCATTTAGTGTCCAATGTGCTCCATTTGTGACCCCAATAAGTCTTCATCTACTCTGGGTGACACTGGATTGGGGTATTCTGTCCCAATTATGTGGCACATTGCTCAAGGCAGGTCTAATGCCCAAGTGTCCCCCAACTTTGCCTGCCCTTCAGATGGTAGATATTTTCTCAGTGGTCCAATGCCTAGGTCTCTCAACCCATGTATAACTTTATTTAAGAGGGACTCCAAACAGAAGTAGGTGTTTATTTGGTGTAGTATAATCCAGTACCATGCATGTCCTGTACCCAAGCCCTACCAGTGCTCTGCACCTCCAGTTCCCATACCTCCCTTCCTGTTGGGTTGTCTTGTTCATTCACATCAAATCCTCTGCTGGAGATGGTTGCATTTATCTAGGCCTTTTCATTGCACTTCATAATAAAATTGACATTTACATACATATGGAGTCATCTATGAAATTTCTGCATTGTGATTTTTTTTGGTCCTCAAATTACTGCAATATGATAATTTTATAACATGCATTAGTGCCTGGTAATGATAGCTCCTGCTTTTGCACTTAGAGTTCAGAATTCCTGGCTAATTTCATATCAATTCAACCTTCTAGGAGAATTTTCAAACTGTTTGCTTTGGTCCCTTCTTCAATGAAAAGAAAATCATGGTGAAATTTTGATGGGGTGTTTTCATAGATGAACCTGAGGGAAGCTGTCCTCTTTATAATGAGGAGTCCTATCATCTATACCCAGGATGTGTAATTCAGTCTTTTATGTGCTTATCTGTATTTGTATTTTTTCAAATTCTGCAGATGTACTATTGAAGTATGCTTATATGTGAAATGTGACATTTATGTGACAGCTATATAAAACTGACATGGCATTTCATAGTATTTGTCAAACTGTATGCAATATGGCAAACAAAATGTGGCTGATTGCCAGAAATTGTTATTTTCCATAGTTTATTATTTATTCCCAAATGGACATCCTCTTTCACCAGACCCCAGGTCTCGGCTCTGGAGGAGCATGCTGTGTCCCCATATGAACAGGTGCTGTAGGGTCCACATCTGTTTCTGTGGACCTTCATGATAACCCCACATATTCTTCAACACTGTCTCAATTTGTGTTCAATGTGACTTTATTGTACAGTCCCTCCTTTCTAAAGGCGTTGATTGCTTTGTGATGAAGGGACATTTAGATACCTGCTATTTGAAGGGGCTGTTCACGGCTCTTGCCTGTGTTTCTCTTGTAGTCTCTGTTCTCCTTTCTTAGAAGAGTTTGGTTAAAGGTGAGGCAATTTGTTTCTTTCATCTGTCACTTCTCCTTGTTCTCTTTAATGGAGTCATTTGAGGAATAGAATTTTTGTTTTCATATATACAATTTATAAATTTAAAAATGTTTCCTGTAACTTTGAAAAGGACTTTTTTTTCCTTTTGTGAAACTGGGAATTGGAACCAGGGTGTCCTATTACTGAACAATATCCTCAGTTCTTTTAAAATTTTTATTTAAAAAAATTAATTTTTTCTTAATTTTTTAAAATTACTACTGACTTTTTTTTTTTTTTAATTTAGGCAGGGTTTCACTCAGTTGCTAGGGTAAGCTTCACAATTGTGATCCCCCCTGCCTCAGCCTCCAGACCACTGGATATATCAGGTATGTAGCACCAAATGCATCCTATCTCAGTTAGTTTCTTTCTTTCTTTCTTTTTATCTAGATGTTTTTTTAGATCTTGTTTTTTATGGTTTTTATTATTTTTTAAAAATAGATGACAACAGTGGAATGCATTATAATCCTAATTACACATAGAGCACAATTTTTCATATTTCTGTATATAAAGTATGTTCACATCAATTTATGCCATTATACATGTACTTTTTTGCATTACAACTCTTAATACACATATATATCACAATTTTTCATCTCTCTTTGTATATAAGGTATGTTGACACCCAATTCAAGTCTTCATACAGGAACTTTGTATAAAGATGTCCATCACATTCCACCATCCTTGCTAATCCCCTGTGCCCTCCCTTTCCCTTCCACCCCTCTGCCCTATTTAGAATTCATCTATTCCTCCCATGCTCCCCCTCCCTAACCCACTATGATTCAGCCTCCTTATATCAGAGAAAACATTTGGCATTTTTTTGGAGCGGGGGGATTGGCTGACTTCACTTAGCATTATCTTCTCCAACTCCATCCATTTACATGCAAGTGCCATGATTTTGTTCTTTTTTAATGATGAGTAATATTCCATTTTGTATATAAGCCACATTTGTTTTTATCCAGTTATCCACTGAAGTGCATCTAGGTTGACTCCATAGTTTATCTATTGTGAATTGTGCTGCTATAAACATTGACCTGGCTGTGTCCCTGTAGTGTGCTGTTTTTAAGTTTTTTGGTATAGTCTGAGAAGAGAAATATTTGGGTCAAATGGTGGTTCCATTCCCAGATTTCCAAGGAATCTTCATGCTGATTTCCAAATTGGCTACACCAATTTGCAGTCCCACCAGCAGTATATGAGTGTAACTTTTCCCCATATCCTCGCCAACACTTATTGTTGTTTGTCTTCATAATAGCTGCCCTAATGGCTGGAGTGAGATGGTATCTTAGAGTGGTTTTAATTTGAATTTCTCTGACTGCTAGAGATGATGAGCAGTTTTTCATATAATTGTTGATTGATTGTATATTCTCTTCTCAGAGTGTCTTTTCAGGTCCTTGGCCCATTTATTGATTGGATTTTTTTTTGTGTGTGTGTTAAGACGTTTGAGCTCTTTATATACCCTAGAGATTAGTGCTCTATCTGATGTATGAGGGGTAAAAATTTGCTCCCAGAAAGTAGGCTCTCTATTGGGTTTTTTTAATAAAAACCTTTAGTTTCAATCCATCCCATGTGTTGATTCTTGGTTTTAATTCCTGTGCTATAGGAGTGTTATTAAGGAAGTTGTAGCTTAATCCCACATGATGGAGATTAGGGCCTACTTTTTATTCTATTTGGAGAGTCCCTGGTTTAATTCCTAGATCCTTGATCCATTTTGAGTTAACTTTTGTGCATGGTGAGAGAGAGGGATTCAATTTTATTTTGCTGCATATGGATTTCTAGTTTTCCCAGCACCATTTGTTGAAGATGCTATCTTTTTTTCCAGTGCATATTTTTTTAGTACCTTTGTCTAATATAAGATAATTGTGGTTTTGTGAGTTGGTCTCTGTGTCCTCTATTTTGTACTATTGGTCTACCAGCCTGTTTTGATGCCAGTACCATGCTGTTTTTGTAACTATGGCTCTGTAGTATAGTTTAAGGTCTGGTATAACAATGCCACCTGCCTCCCTTTTCCTGCTAAGGATTGCTTTAGCTATTCTGGTCTCTTGTTTTTTCAGATAAATTTTATGATTGCTTTTTCTATTTCTATGAGGAATGTCATTGGGATTTTGATCAGAATTGCATTAAATCTGTAGAGTGCTTTTGGTAGTAGGGCCATTTTGATAATATTAGTTCTGCCTATTCAAGATCAAGTTAAATCTTTCCATCTTCTAAGGTCTTTGATTTCTCTTTAGTGTCTCGAAGTTTTCTTTGTATAGATCCTTCACCTTTTGTTGATTCCCAAGTTTCTTTTTATTTTTTGAGGATATTGTGAATGGGGTAGTTTTCCTCATTTCTCTCTCAGAGGATTTGTCACTGATATACAGAAATGTCTTTGATTTGTGGGTGTTGATTTTATATCCTGCTACTTTGCTGAATTCTAGTTCTAGAAGTTTTCTAGTGGAGTTTTTTGAGTCTTCTAGGTACAGAATCATATTATCAGAAAATAGTGCTAGTTTAAGTTCTTCTTTTCCTATACATATTCTTTTAATTTCTTTCATCTGTCTAATTGCTCTGGCCAGTGTTTCAAGAACTATATTGAATAGAAGGGGTGAGAGAGGGCATCCCTGTCTTGTTTCCGATGTTAGAGGGAATGCCTTCAGTTTTTCTCCATTTAGAATGATGTTGGCCTGAGACTTAGCATAGATAGCCTTTAAAATGTTGAGGTAAGTTCTTGTTATCCCTAGTTTTTGTAGTGTTTTGAACATGAAGGGGTGCTGTATTTTGTCAAATGCTTTTTCTGCATTTGTTGAGATGATCATAAGGTTCTTATCTTTAATCTACTGATGTGATGAATTACATTTATTGATTTCTGTGTGTTGAACCAACCTTGCATCCCTGGGATGAATCCCACTTCATCATGATGAACCATCTTTTTGATATGTTTTTGTATTTGATTTGCCAGAATTTTATTCAGAATTTTTGCTTCTGATTTTTAGAGGTATTGGTCTGAAGTACACTTTCTTTTCTGTGTTTGTTTGATTTTAGAATCAAGGAGATATTGGCCTTATAGAGTGAGTTTGGAAGTTCTCCCTCTTTTTATATTTCATGGAATAATTTGAGAAGTATTGGTGTTAGTTCTTCTTTGAAGGTCTTGTATCCATTGAGTCCTGGGATTTTTTTTTTGGTAGGCTTTTGATGGTGTCTTCTATTTCATTGCTTGAAAATGATCTGTTTAACTTACTCAATTTGGGTAAGTCACATGATTCTAGACATTTGTTGATGACTTCAATATTTTCTGTTTTATTGCAGTACAAATTTTCAAAATAATTTCTAATTATCTTCTGTATTTCTCTAGTGTTCATGGTGATATTTCCTTTTTCATCATGGATTTTAATAATTGGAGTATTTCTCTCCTTCTCTACAGTAGCATGGATAAGGTTTTATCAAATGTATTTGTTTTTCAAAGAGACAACTTTTCATTTTGAAAATTTAAAAAAAATTAAAAATATATGGCAGCAGAATATATTACAATTCTTATTATACATATATAGCACAATTTTTCATATCTATGTATATAAAGTAGGTTGACATCAATTCCTGTGTTCATACGTGTACTTTGGATAATGATGTCTATTATATTCCACCATCCTTGCTAATCCCTTTCCCCTCCCTATTCCTCCCACCACACTGCCCTAAATAGAATTCATGTATTCCTCCCATGATCCCCCTCCCTACCCCACTATGTTTCAGCCTCCTTATATCAGAGAAAACATTCAGAATTTGTTATTTAGGGTTTGGCTAACTTCACTTAGCATTATCTTCTCCAATGCCATCCATTTACCTGAAAATGCCATGATTTTATTTTCTTTTATTGCTGAGTAATATTCCATTGTGTACAAATGCCACGTTTTCTTTATCCATTCATCCACTGAAAGGCATCTATGTTGGCTCCACAGTTTAACTCTTGTGAATTGTGCTGCTAAAAACATTGTGACTGTGTCCCTGTAGTGTGCTGTTTTTAAGTCCTTTTGGGTATAGACTGGGGAGTGGGATAGCTGGGTCATATGGTGGTTCCATTCCCAGTCACTTTGTCAATTTTTATTTGCTTCTTTTGTTACAATTTCATTGATTTCAGCTCTGATTTTAATTATTTTCTGTCCTTTACTGATTTTGGTGTTTCTGTCCTTCACTGCTTTACTGCTTTTCCTAGGGCTTTGAGATGTAATTTTAGGTCATTTATTTGACTTTTTCTTTTTTAAGGAATGAACTCCATGCAATGAACTTTCCTCTTAGTAATGCCTTCATAGTGTCCCAGGGATTTTGATATGTTGTATCTGTGTCCTCATTCACCTCTAAGAATTTTTAAAACTCCTCTTTGATGTTTTCTGCAACCCATTGTTCATTCACTAGCATATTATTTAGTCTCCAGGTATAGGAGTAGCTTCTATTTTTATCATTGATTTCTAATTTCGTTCCATTATGAAATGATAGAATTCCATTATGAAATGATAGTATCTTTACTTTTCTGTATTGCTTAGAGTTCCTTTTTGGCATGACATATTGTCTATTTTAGAGAAGGATCCATTTGCTGCTGAGAAGAAAGTGTCTTCGCCTATTGAAGGATGAAATAGTCTATGTATGTCAGTTAAATCTAAGTTATTGATGGTATTATTGAGTTCTATAGTTTCTGTATGGATATTGTTTGGAAGATCAATCCAGTGGTAAAATAGGTGTGTTAAAGTCACCCAGAATTATTGTCTTATGGTCTACTTGGCCCTTAAACTTGAGAAGAGTCTGTTTGAACAAAGATGCTCCATTGTTTTGGGGGTGTGTATATTTATAATTGTTCTGTCTTGTTGGTGTATGGTTCCTTTAATCAGTATGAAGTGTCCTTCTTTATCCCTTTCGATTAACTTTCACTTGAAGTCCACATTATTTGATATAAGAATGGAAACCCCTGCTTGCCTCCACATTCCATGTGAGTGGTATGTGTTTTAATATTTATTTTCTTGTATATGGACACAATACCTTTATTATTTAGTTTTATGTGGTGCTGAGGATCGAATACAGGGTCTCACATGTGCTAGGCGAGTGCACTACCACTGAGCCCCAGCCCCAGCCTGAGTGATATATTTTTTTTCCAACCTGTCACCTTCAGTCTGTGGGTATCTTTTCCTATGAGATGAGTCTCTTGGAGGCAGCATATTGTTGGTTTTTTTTTTTTTTATCCAATCTGCCTGTCTTTTGATTGCTGAGTTGGAACTAAACTTTCATGGTTATTATTGAGACAAGATTTGTATTCCCAGTTATTTTTGTTTATTTTTGGTATTTAACTAAGTCAGTTTCTCTTTGATAGGTTTTTCCTTTAGAGTGATACTACCCTTTTCTGATTTTTTATTGTTGTTAATTTCCTCCTCATGGAATATTTTGCCAAGGATGTTCTGTAGTGCAGGTTTCTGGTTGTAAATACTTTTAAATTTGTGTATGAAGGAAGGTTTTTATTTTGACATAAAATAACATCTGAATCGAAATCTAATTGCTAATCAAAATTTAATTTTGCTGGGTATGATTCTTGGTTGGCATCCATTTCTTTCAGAGCTTGGTTTATATTGTTGCAGTATCTTGTAGATTTCAGGGTCTCAGTTCAGAAATCAGAGATCCTGATTTGTTTTCCCCATATGTAATTTGATTCCTTTCTCTTGTGGCTTTTGAAATGCTCTGCTCCTCCTGTATGCTAGGTGTTTTCATTATGGTGTGTGTTGGTGTAGACCTGTAGTGATCTTGTTCATTTGGTGTCCTATATGATCCTTGTATTTGATTTCCCAATTCACTCTACATGTTTGGAAATTTTTCTGGTATTATTTCATTGAATAGATTGTCCATTTCTGTAGTTTAGACCTCTATGCCTTCATCTATCCCAATAGTTGTTAAATTTGGTCTTTTCATATTATCTCACAATTCTTGAATCTTCTGCTCATGGTTTCTTACCATCTTCATTGGGGTCAACTTTATTTTTTCAAGATTATATATTTTGCCTTCAATGTCAGAGCTTCTGTCTTCCAAGTGATCTATTCTGTTGGAGATGCTTCCTATTGAGTTCTTAATTTGGTTTACTGTTTCCTTCATTTCAAGGATCTCTGTTTTTTTTTTTTTTCAAAATCTCTGTCTCCTTATTGAAGGAATCTTTTGCTTTCTGTATTTGCTTATGTAGCTCTTTATCAAAATGATCCTTTGCTGCCTGTATTTGCTCTCATATCATCCTTTAATTCACAGAAAATTATGTACCTTCTCCCATTTATCCTGATATTCTGACCATGGGTTCTAATAATGCAGCATCTTTGTTTGGGGCACATTCTTTCTTGGTTTCTCATGTTGTTCATGCATCTTCCCTTCCAGCTCTGTGTTTTTAAGATATATAGCCATATAGGCTTATAGTGTCCCCAATGGGTTTCAATACCTTTCTTTTTTTAAACATTTATTTTTTTAAATACACAACAACAGTGGAATGCATTACAATTCTTATTACACACATAAAGCAGAATTTTTCATATCTCTGTATAGAAAGTATATTCATGCTAATTTATGCCATTATATACGTACTCATTTCTTTCTGCAATACAACTCTTAATACATACATATATCAGAATTTTTCGTATCTCTGGTTGTATATAAGGTATGTTGGCACCAATTTGTGTCTTCATACCTGTACTTTGCATAATGGTGTCATCACATTCCACAATCACTGCTAATCCCCTGCCTCCTCCCCTCCCCTCCAACCCCTCTGCCCTATGTAGAATTCATCTATTCCTCCTATGCTCCCCCTCCCTACCCCACAATAGTCAGCCTCCTTTATCAGAGAAACCATTCAACATTTATTTTTTGGGATTGACTAACTTCACTTCTCCAATACCATGCATTTACCTGCACTTGCCATGATTTTATTATTGCTGAGTAAAATTGCATTGTGTATATATGCCCCATATTTTTATCCATTCATCCACTGAAGGGCATCTGGGTTGGCTCCACAGTTTGCTATTGTGCATTGTGCTGCCATAAACATTGACATGGCTGTGATCCTGTAGTATGCTGTTTTCAAGTCCTTTGAGAATAGTCCGAGAAGAGGAATAGCTGGGTCAAATGTTGTTTTCATTCCCAGATTATGAAGGAATCTCTATACAGTTTTCCATGTTGTTTGCACCAATTTGCAGTCCCACCAGCAGTGTATGAGTATGCCTTTTCCCCTACATCCTTGCCAACACTTGTTGTTTGTCTTTATGATAGCTGCCATTCTGTCTGGAGTGAGATGATATCTTAGAGTGGTTTTGATTTGCATTTCTCTAATTGCAAGAGATGATGAACATTTTTTCAAATATTTGTTGATTGATTCTACATCCTTTTCTGAGAAGTGTCTGTTCAGGTCCTGGGTCAATTTGTTGATTGGATTATTGGGGTTTTTGGTGCTTAGCATTTTGAGTTCTTTATATACTAGATATTAGTTCTCTATCTGATGTGTGAGGGGTAAAAATCTACTCCCAGGATGTAGGCTCTCTGTTCACCTCAGATTTTTTTTTCTGAGAAGAAATTTTTTAGTTTGAATCCATCCCATTTGTTGATTCTTGGTTTTAATTCTTGTGCTATAGGCATCTTATTAAGGAAGTTGGGGCGGCCTAGCCCCATGTGATGAAGATTACGGCCTACTTTTTCTTCTATTAGATGCTTAGTCTTTGGTTTAAATCCGAGGTCCTTGATCCACTTTTAGTTGAGTTTTGTGCATGGTGAGAGATAGGGTTTTAATTTCATTTTTTTTTGATAATGGATTTCCAGTTTTCACAGCAAAGATGCTATCTTTTTTCCAATGCATGTTCTTGGCACCTTTGTCTAATGTAAGATAATTGTAATTTTGTGAGTTAGTATATGTGTCCTCTATTCTGTACCATTGGTCTACCGGCCTGTTTTAGTGCCAATACCATGCTGTTTTTGTTACTATTGCTCTGTAGTATAGTTTAAGGTTTGGTATAGTGATACAACCTGCTTTGCTCTCCCTGCTTATAATTGCTTTAGCTATTCTGGGATTCTTATTTTTCCAGATGAATTTCATGATTGCTTTTTCTATTTCTATGAGAAATGTCATTGGGATTTTGATCAGAATTGCATTAAATCAGTATAGTGCTTTTGGTTGTATGGTCGTTTTGATAATATTAATTCTGCCTATTCAAGAGTAAGGTAGATCTTTCCATCTTCTAAGGTCTTCTTTGATTTCTTTCTTTAGGTTCTGTAGGTTTCATTGTATAGATCTTTCACCTCTTTTGTTAAGTTGATTCCCAAGTATCACATGTTTTCTTTTTTTTTGAAGTTACTGTACATGGGGTAGTTTTTCTTATTTCCTTCTTGAGGCTTTGTCACTGATATACAGAAATGCCTTTTTTTAATGTGTGTTAATTTTATATCCTGCTGCTTTGCTGAATTACTTTTTAGTTCTAGAAGTTTTCTGGTGGTGCTTTTGGGGTCTTCTAGGTATAGAATCATATTGTCAGCAAATAGTGCTAATTTAAGTTATTGTCCTGTAGTTATTCCTTTAGTTTCTTTTGTCTGTCTAATTGCTCTGGCCAGTGTTTCAAGAAATATGTTGAATAGAAATGGTGAGAGAGAGTACCCCTGTCTTGTTCCAGTTTTTAGAGGGAATGCCTTTAGTTTTTCTCCCTTTAGAATGATGTTGGCTTTAGCCTTAATGTAGAGAGCCAGTATGATGTTGAGGTATGTTCTTGTTATCTCAAGTTTTTCTAATTTTTTGAACATGAAAGGGTGCTGTATTTTGTCAAATGGTTTTTCTGTGTCTCTTGAGATGATCATATGATTCTTATTTTTAAGTCTATTGATGTGATGAATTACCTTTATTGATTTCTATATGTTGAACCAACCCTGTATCCCTGGACAAACCCCACTTGATCTTGGTGCACGACCTTTTAAATATGTTTTTGTATTTAATTTGCCAGAATTTTATTCAGAATTTTTGCATCTATGTTCATTAGAGATATTGGCCAGAAGTTTTCTTTCTTTCATTTGTCCCTGCCTGGTTTTGGGATCAGGGTGATATTGGCCTCATAGAATGAGTTTGGAAGTGCTGCTTCTTTCTGTATTTTCTGAAATAAATTGAAGAATATTGGTATTTTTGAATTTCTTCTTTAAACGTCTTGTTTAACTCGGCAGTGTATCCATCTGGGCCTGGGCTTTTCTTGGTTGGTAAGCTTCTGATGGCATCTTGTATTTCATCATTTAATATTGGTTTGTTTAAATTGTGTATGTCTTCCTGATTCAATCTGGGCATATCATATGACTTAAGAAATTTGTTGATGCCTTCAATGTCTTCTATTTTATTGGGGTATACATTTTCAAGATAATTTCTAAATATCCTCTGTATTTCTGTAGTGTCTGTTGGGATATTGCCTTTTTCATCATGTATGCTGGTAATTTGAATTTTCTCTCTCCTTCTTTTCATTAGCATAGCTAGGGGTCTGTCAGAGAACCAACTTTTTTCAAAGTTTAATTGTTTTTTTTTAATTCAATTTCAGTTCTAATTTTAATTATTTCTTGCCTTCTACTGCTTTTGCTGTTGATTTGTTCTTCTAGGGCTTTGAGATGAAGTATGAGATCAATTGACTTTTTCTTCTTTTAAGGAATGAACTCCATGCAATGAAGTTTCCTCCTAGTATTGCTTTCATAGTGTCCAAGAGATTTTGATATGTTGCGTCTATGTTCTTGTTTACCTCTAAGAATTTTTAAATCTCCTCCTTGAAGTCTTCTGTAACCCATTGTTCATTCTATTGTACCAAATTGATTCACTCATTGAACTGCTTATAGAACTTGAAATGTTTCAAGTTTGTCTTTTCACGAGGTGGAAGTGTCACTTTACATGTCTCCAAATATTAATATTTTATGAATATTTTATGCATTGGGAATGTGTTATGGATGATACTTGAAACTAATTGTATTGGGGATCTCAATCTATCTCATGGATAGAAGGCAGAGAGAATAGGAACCAGACTGTTTTCAAAAGCTTTTTTTTTACCAGTCTTTTTGTCTCCCGTGTGCACAATCACCTTATGAGAATATCTTTGACAAATCTTATTTGCATCTGGAATGTCCGCCAAATTTCACATTCACTGATGGCAGAAAAGTTAGGAGTTGGGCTTTTATTCAGTGCTTGGGTTATGGTATATATCCTTCACTTCACTCTGATATGGAATATATATACTGTTTTTGGACTTATGTATTTTCCTCTGAATTAGATAATGAAAAGTATCTTATGTCATAATTAAAGTCACTCTCCTACATGACAGTCAGTTCTACAAACTCTTAATTCAAATTAAAAACTGAATAATGGTTTGGTCCATGTTCTTTTGATCTAACAATTTTTATTTCAGGAGCCATTGACATTCGGGGATGTGGCTATTGATTTCTCTGAGGAGGAATGGGAATGCCTGGATCCTGCTCAGCAGAATTTATATAAAGAAGTGATGTTGGAGAACTACAGCAACCTAGTCTTTGTGGGTGAGCATAACTTCCCTTCAAAATTCCTAATTATCATTATTTAGTTTTCTTCCCTTGAAGTATATCTTTTGGGAACTTCTCCACAAGAATGTGTTGCAGATTTATGCTTTCAATAAAAAAGACGTGGTAGTTCTTGGTGCTGACAAGAAAATGTTAATGATGTTTACTTTCATCCTTAATGTTTTCCATTGGTGGCATGATATATATCTTTCACTTGACATATGGTTGACTTAGAGGAATGCAGTGATGTCAAATCCTGTGGCCCACATATAGCAGAGGACATAGTTGAGGTAGAGGAGGAAGCCTAAATTCAAAAAGGTTCATTGAGACATTATCCAGCAGAAAATATTTTTGAGAAGCTTTGAATTCTTTCTCTTGTTATCATAGAAAAACCTGTCCTATGTTTTGTCCTTTAAAATTATGTAGTATCCTGCTTTTCCTCCAGTAATGTCTCCATACATTCAAATTAACAACAAAACACTCCCCTTGCCTTGTGAGTGTCAATATTATCTGATAGCTCTTCCATAATTTAAAAAATATTTTTAGTTGTTAATGAATTTCCTATTTATCCATATATGGTGCTGCGAATTGAACCCAGGGCCTCACACATGCTAGGCAAGCTCTGTAACACTACTCTACAACTCCAGCCCTTATTCCATTATTTGCAGGAAAGTTTTGCACATTTCTGGAGACCTCTAGGTCCACCCATTGTAATACACTACTATCATAAGTCAGTTTACCTAATCTTATTTGTACATTTTTTCACTAAAATTTCCTTATCAGTGTTCTTTCTGATATGTGTAATGGATTTTCTGTGAAATTATCTGCCATGGAATGAATGTCAAGTTGGACAAAGACTGCTGTTTTGAGAGATGGTGTAAGTTTATTTGAGTTAGATGATTTGTAAAATAATACATCTGTGGATATTTACAATTTGGTTGTTGTTTTTTCTTTTTTTATTGTGTACAGAGTGTTCCATGTTATAGACTGGGTTTCCTCATATCAGTTAATTGCTTTACAAATTAAGATATGCATGACTCTGGTTTGTATTGCCAATCATATTATATATGCTTTTGCTTGTATAAATATTAAGCCTCTTTTGTCTATGACTTTTGTATTTTATCTTGATTGGCTTTTTATTCTGCCCATGTACTTAGAAATTGAAGTTTTCTATATGTAAATGTAATGGGATTGATGGCAGTGATACTGAACTACACCCCAAGCTCCTTTTCATTCATAGTTGGAGAGAGGTTCTCACTAAGTTATTGAGGATGTCTTGAATTTGCAATTCTTCTGCCTCAGACTTCCTAGTAACTGAGATTACATGCATGGCTGTCATTTGTATATTGATTTGTTTGTTCTTTTTTATAGGATAAAGACCTTAATAAATAATAAAAACATTATTTTAAATGTAGCTTTGAGAAATGTTGCAATTCTCTTTTATGAAATTTTGTAATTTTTATTATAATCAAAACTACAAAATAAAACTTACTGCCTCCAAAATTTTAAATATACAGTTCAGTAACATTAATTCAAATTGTTATGCAATATATCTCTAAAAATTTTACATTTCAAAAAAAAAAAACAAAACAAAAAAAACCCCACAATGCCTAGGAAGCAAGTGCTCATTTCTGTCCCCCCATCACTAAACCATTCTCTTTGTTTTCAGAAAGCTGCTTCTTTAGTTTAGAGATGTCATGTTCTAGAATTCTGCAGTATTCTTTCTGTGACATTCAGTTAACCTAATGTACATACATTTTGTAAAATATATAATTAGAATAAATTCCTTGACTTCAAATTTTATAGTTTCTATATTTCAAATTGGCTCATCCATTCTTTTCAAGGGATATTTGGTTTGCATCCCCCATGATGGCTGTGTTGAAGAACATTGTAACAACACTGATGTGTAATGTTTTTAATTTGCTATTGATGTGAGGGCTTATTGCCACACTCACTAAGAACTCCGTTTACCTAACTCCATGTCTGCATTTACAATTGAATGCTGTAACTTTTAGTATATTTTTTTTAGCAGTGAAAAGTTTTCTTATTTGTATTTTGGGAGATATTCATATAATTTAATGGATAGATTTCTCTGAAAAAAAAACAAAACTTTTTAACAATGCAAGTTTGATGAATATTACCTGGAGCTTCTATTTAACTTTAAGTAGTATAAACATCTTTTAATTTTTATCTTTCAATTCTTAAACAACAGCATGCCCAAGAGTGTTCAATCAACTGACACATATTGAGTGATTTTTGAAAATCCCTACCACTTTTGACTTCAAATATTTATTCCATGTTGGTTAAAAAATAACTATCACTTAAATATTAATTAAGAGGAGCAGTCGCCTGCTGAGAGGCTGAGCCGCCCCCTCCCCCTGCGCCGGCATAGTAGAGAGAACTGGGACCAAACACAGAGCAGGCCCAGCAGCCTGCTGAGGGGCAGAGCAGCCCCCCACCCCCCTCGCCTGCCAGGTAGGGGAAGGGTGACCACCAACAGAAAAGGCCCAGTGGCCCAGGGCGGGACAGAGCTTCCAATCACTCCTGCAAGGTAGGCGGGCCTGCGACCCACTGGCAGAAGAGGAGCAGCCACCTGCTGAGAGGCTGAGCCGCCCCCTCCCCCTGCGCCAGCATAGTAGAGGGAACTGGGACCAAAGACAGAGCAGGCCCAGCGGCCTGCTGAGGGGCAGAGCCGCCCCCCACCCCCCTCGCCTGCCAGGTAGGGGAAGGGTGACCACAGACAGAAAAGGCCCAGTGGCCCGCGGCGGGACAGAGCTTCCAATCACTCCTGCAAGGTAGGCGGGCCTGCGACCCACCGGCAGAAGAGGAGCAGCCGCCTGCTGAGAGGCTGAGCCGCCCCCTCCCCCTGCGCCAGCATAGTAGAGGGAACTGGGACCAAACACAGAGCAGGCCCAGCGGCCTGCTGAGGGGCAGAGCCGCCCCCCACCCCCCTCGCCTGCCAGGTAGGGGAAGGGTGACCACTGACAGAAAAGGCCCAGTGGCCCGCGGCGGGACAGAGCTTCCAATCACTCCTGCAAGGTAGGCGGGCCTGCGACCCACCGGCAGAAGAGGAGCAGCGGCCTGCTGAGAGGCAGAGCCGCCCCCTCCCCCCCGCGCCTGCAAGGTAATCGGAACTGAGACCACCATCAGAACAGGTCAGACCTGCAACCGAGAGACAGAACAGGCCCAGTGGCCTGAGGAAGGGTAGAGCCGCCCCCCCCACGCCTGCAAAGTAGGCGGACCTGCGACCCACTGGCAGTACAGCCCCAGAGGCCTGCAGAGGGGCAGTGCCGCTGCCTGCGCCTGCAAAGTAGGCAGAACGGCGACCACCGACAGAACAAGCCTAGCGGCCCGCAGAGGGACAGAGCCGCCGCCCGCGCCTGCAAGGACGGCGGACCTGCTACCGACTGGCAGAGCAGGCCCAGCGGCCTGCCGGCGTGGTAGGCACATTGCCCCAATTGGCGGAGGGGCAGAGCCGCCGCCCGTGCCTGCGAGGGAGACTTTGCAACTATACAAGACCAATATAAATATATAGGGGGAAAATTCAATAGCACAACAGTTTCACCAAGAAGAAAGGAACGCGAACAGTATGAAGAGACAAGGAAAGAAAGGACCACAAGCATTGCAGGTCAACTCAACTTTAGAAGAGGTAATAGCTGCAGCTGATGGAATGTCAGATAAAGAATTCAGGATATACATGCTTCAGATGATCTGGAGTCTCAAGGAAGACATCAGACAGCAAAATCAGACAATGAAAGATCACTTCAACAATGAATTACATAAACAAATCCAGGAAGCAAAAGATCAACTATACAGGGAAATAGAGGTTATAAAAAACAAACAAACAGAAATCCTAGAAATGCAGGAAGCAATAAGCCAACTTAAAAACTCAATTGAGAATACTACCAGCAGAGTAGAACACTTAGAAGACAGAACATCAGACAATGAAGATAAAGTATTTCAACTTGAAAAGAACATAGACAGCTCAGCAAGACTGTTAAGAAACCATGAGCAGAACATCCAAGAAATATGGGATAACATCAAGAGACCAAATTTAAGAGTCATTGGGATACAGGAAGGAACAGAGTTTCAAACCAAAGGAATGAGCAATCTATTCAATGAAATAATTCGAGAAAACTTCCCAGACCTGAAGAATGAGACAGAACCCCAAATCCTAGAAGCCTACAGGACGCCGAATGTGCAAAATCATAAGAGACCCACACCTAGACACATTATAATGAAGATGCCCAACATACAGAACAAGGAGAGAATTTTAAAAGCTACAAGAGAAAGGAAACAGATCACATTTAGGGGTAAGCCAATCAGGATAACAGCTGATCTTTCAACACAGACTCTGAAAGCTAGAAGATCCTGGAATAACATATTTCAAACACTGAAAGAAAATGGGTTCCAACCAAGAATTGTGTTTCCAGCGAAATTAAGCTTCAGGATGGAAGATGAAATTAAAACCTTCCACGATAAACAAAAGTTAAAAGAATTTGCAGCTAGAAAACCATTTCTTCAAAACATCCTTGGCAAAACATTACAGGAAGAGGAAATGGAAAATAACAATGAAAACCAACAGTGGGAGGTAGGACACTAAAGGGGGGAAAATAATCAAAGTGGAAAACAAACCATGTTTAGTAACATAAATAAACAAATATGGCTGGAAGAACAACCCATATCTCAATAATAACCCTAAATGTTAATGGCTTAAACTCACCAATCAAGAGACACAGGCTAGTAGAATGGATCACAAAACAAGACCCAACAATATGCTGCCTACAGGAGACGCATTTGATAGGAAAAGACATACATAGGCTGAAGGTGAAAGGTTGGGAAAAATCATATCACTCATATGGACTTCGGAAACAAGCAGGAGTATCCATA
Source organism: Marmota flaviventris (assembly GCF_047511675.1). NCBI lineage: Eukaryota > Metazoa > Chordata > Mammalia > Rodentia > Sciuridae > Marmota > Marmota flaviventris. Next base: position 21,202,678 of record NC_092517.1, read on the forward strand.
CTCATATCAAATAAAATAGATTTTAAGCCAAAGTTAATCAAAAGGGATAAAGAGGGACACTACATACTGCTCAAGGGAACCATACACCAACAAGACATAACAATCATAAATATATATGCCCCAAACAATGGTGCAGCTATGTTCATCAAACAAACTCTTCTCAAGTTCAAGAGTCTAATAGACCACCATACAATAATCATGGGAGACTTCAACACACCTCTCTCACCACTGGACAGATCTTCCAAACAAAAGTTGAATAAGGAAACTATAGAACTCAATAACACAATTAATAACCTAGACTTAATTGACATATATAGAATATACCACCCAACATCAAACAGTTACACTTTTTTCTCAGCAGCACATGGATCCTTCTCAAAAATAGATCATATATTATGTCACAGGGAAACTCTTAGACAATACAAAGGAGTAGAGATAATACCATGCATCCTATCTGATCATAATGGAATGGAACTGAAAATCAACAATAAAAGAAGGAAGGAAAAAGAATATATCACTTGGAGAATGAACAATAGGTTACTGAATGATCAATGGGTTATAGAAGACATCAAGGAGGAAATTAAAAAATTCTTAGAGATTAATGAAAACACAGACACAACATATCGGAATCTATGGGACACATTGAAAGCAGTTCTAAGAGGAAAATTCATTGCTTGGAGTTCATTCCTTAAAAAAAGAAAAAAACCAACAAATAAATGATCTCATACTTCATCTCAAAATCCTAGAAAATGAAGAGCAAAACAACAGCAAAAGAAGTAGAAGGCAAGAAATAATTAAAATCAGAGCTGAAATCAATGAAATCGAAACAAAAGAAACAATTGAAAAAATTGACAAAACTAAAAGTTGGTTCTTTGAAAAAATAAACAAAATCGACAGACCCTTAGCCATGCTAGCGAAGAGAAGAAGAGAGAGAACTCAAATCACTAACATACGGGATGAAAGAGGCAATATCACAACAGACACTTCAGAAATACAGAAGATAATCAAAAATTATTTTGAATCCTTATACTCCAATAAATTAGAAGATAGTGAAGGCATAGATAAATTTCTTAAGTCATATGATCTGCCCAGATTGAGTCAGGAGGATATAGACAACCTAAACAGACCAATATCAATTGAGGAAATAGAAGAAACCATCAAAAGACTACCAACTAAGAAAAGCCCAGGACCGGATGGGTATACAGCAGAGTTTTACAAAACCTTTAAAGAGGAACTAATACCAATACTTTTCAAGCTACTTCGGGAAATAGAAAAAGAGGGAGAACTTCCAAATTCATTCTACGAGGCCAACATCACCCTGATACCTAAACCAGACAAAGACACTTCAAAGAAAGAAAACTACAGACCAATATCTCTAATGAACTTGGATGCAAAAATCCTCAATAAAATTCTGGCCACTCGGATACAAAGGCACATCAAAAAAATTGTGCACCATGATCAAGTAGGATTCATCCCTGGGATGCAAGGCTGGTTCAATATACGGAAATCAATAAATGTTATTCACCACATCAATAGACTTAAAAATAAGAACCATATGATCATCTCGATAGATGCGGAAAAAGCATTCGACAAAGTACAGCATCCCTTTATGTTCAAAACTCTAGAAAAACTAGGGATAACAGGAACATACCTCAATATTGTAAAAGCAATCTATGCTAAGCCTCAGGCTAGCATCATTCTGAATGGAGAAAAATTGAAGGCATTCCCTCTAAAATCTGGAACAAGACAGGGATGCCCTCTCTCACCACTTCTGTTCAACATAGTTCTCGAAACACTGGCCAGAGCAATTAGACAGACGAAAGAAATTAAAGGCATCAAAATAGGAAAAGAAGAACTTAAATTATCACTATTTGCAGATGACATGATTCTATACCTAGCAGACCCAAAAGGGTCTACAAAGAAACTATTAGAGCTAATAAATGAATTCAGCAAAGTGGCAGGATATAAAATCAACACGCATAAATCAAAGGCATTCCTGTATATCAGCGACAAATCCTCTGAAATGGAAATGAGGACAACCACTCCATTCACAATATCTTCAAAAAAAATAAAATACTTAGGAATCAACCTAACAAAAGAGGTGAAAGACTTATACAATGAAAACTACAGAACCCTAAAGAGAGAAATAGAAGAAGATCTTAGAAGATGGAAAAATATACCCTGTTCATGGATAGGCAGAACTAACATCATCAAAATGGCGATATTACCAAAAGTTCTCTATAGGTTTAATGCAATGCCAATCAAAATCCCAACGGCATTTCTTGTAGAAATAGAGAAAGCAATCATGAAATTCATATGGAAAAATAAAAGACCCAGAATAGCAAAAACAATGCTAAGCAGGAAGTGTGAATCAGGCAGCATAGCGATACCAGACTTCAAACTATATTACAGAGCAATAGTAACAAAAACAGCATGGTACTGGTACCAAAACAGGCGGGTGGACCAATGGTACAGAATAGAGGACACAGAAACCAATCCACAAAACTACAACTATCTTATATTTGATAAAGGGGCTAAAAGCATGCAATGGAGGAAGGATAGCATCTTCAACAAATGGTGCTGGGAAAACTGGAAATCCATATGCAACAAAATGAAACTGAATCCCTTTCTCTCGCCATGCACAAAAGTTAATTCAAAATGGATCAAGGAGCTTGATATCAAATCAGAGACGCGCCGTCTGATAGAAGAAAAAGTTGGCTACAATCTACAGTCGGTGGGGTCGGGCTCCAAATTCCTCAATAGGACACCCATAGCACAAAAGTTAATAACTAGAATCAACAAATGGGACTTACTCAAACTAAAAAGTTTTTTCTCAGCAAAAGATACAATAAGAGAGGTAAATAGAGAGCCTACAACCTGGGAACAAATCTTTACTCCTCACACTTCAGATAGAGCCCTAATATCCAGAGTATACAAAGAGCTCAAAAAATTAGACAATAAGAGAACAAACAACCCAATCAACAAATGGGCCAAGGACCTGAACAGACACTTCTCAGAGGAGGACATACAGTCAATCAACAAGTACATGAAAAAATGCTCACCATCTCTAGCAGTCAGAGAAATGCAAATCAAAACCACCCTAAGATACCATCTCACTCCAGTTAGATTGGCAGCCATTATGAAGTCAAACAACAACAAGTGCTGGCGAGGATGTGGGGAAAAGGGTACACTTGTACATTGCTGGTGGGACTGCAAATTGGTGCAGCCAATTTGGAAAGCAGTATGGAGATTTCTTGGAAAGCTGGGAATGGAGCCACCATTTGACCCAGCTATTCCCCTTCTCGGTCTATTCCCTAAAGACCTAAAAAGAGCATGCTACAGGGACACTGCTACATCGATGTTCATAGCAGCACAATTCACAATAGCTAGACTGTGGAACCAACCTAGATGCCCTTCAATGGATGAATGGATAAAAAAAATGTGGCATTTATACACAATGGAGTATTACTCTGCATTAAAAAATGACAAAATCATAGAATTTACAGGGAAATGGATGGCATTAGAGCAGATTATGCTAAGTGAAGCTAGCCAATCCCTAAAAAACAAATGTCAAATGTCTTCTTTGATATAAGGAGAGTAGCTAAGAACAGAGTAGGGTCGAAGAGCATGAGAAGAAGATTAACATTAAACAGGGATGAGAGGTGGGAGGGAAAGGGAGAGAGAAGGGAAAATGCATGGAAATGGAAGGAGACCCTCAGAGGTATACAAAAGTACATACAAGAGGAAGTGAGGGGAAGGGGAAAAATAATACAAGGGGGACAAACGAATGTCAGTAAAGGGGGCAGAGAGAGAAGAGGGGAGGGGAGGGGAGGGGAGGCGAGGGGAGGGGGGATAGTAGAGGATAGGAAAGACAGCAGAATACAACAGACACTAGTATGGCAATATGTAAATCAATGGATGTGTAACTGATGTGATTCTGCAATCTGTATATGGGGTAAAAATGGGAGCTCATAACCCACTTGAATCAAATTGTGAAATATGATATATCAAGAACTATGTAATGTTTTGAACAGCCAACAATAAAAAAAAAATAAATATTAATTAACCTTTTTTTTAATACATAAAATTGGTCTATCCAGCATAATATCCCATTTGTGATTAAGAACAGGGATTCTATAAGTCTACAATAGTTTCAAAATATTTTCAAAGTCTTATGCTTTGTAATTACAGTTTTGCTTCACTGTATTTCCCTTTTCAGTAAGTGGGGATTGGTGTCTCTTAATATGATAGTGATTCTTGGTTTTCATTCAACTCTCTCAATGTTTTCTTTATGTGTTTGGGAAGTAGGATGTTTGTTGTGAATGTATTTACTCTTAATTCAGAACCTAGGGAAAGGTTCCTTTTCTCTATTTTGCCTCTTTTCAAAGGTTATTTTTAAATTTAAAACGTCTTCTATGTCCTATTACTGACTTAAACTATGTTTTGTGTACAATAATTTAGACAGCCAGATTGTGTTCGGTCACTTTTGTATGTGTCCTTCTTATATCCTCTTGCTTTCCATATGTGTGTGTCCTTAGATTTAGAGTATCCTGTGGACTACCAACAGTTGTAATTTTTAGAGTTAATTCAGATAGCCAAGGTTTGTTTTGATCAGAATTTTGTAATCTTGCATTTGTCAACAAAAAAAAAAAATCTAAAAACTGAATTATCTTCTTCTCATACTTTGTATGAGTTTCAAATTGACTTCACTTTATTAAAAATTGAATATATTTATGTGTCCTTTCAAAATTATATTATTGTTACAGATATATATGCCTATTTACAGTTTTTTTTATGCTTTTGTCTTTCAAATTATATTGCAAAATTGCATATTTTGTGACCCATCATTACAATACAATAGAATTGTTTGTGCCAAGACATGTTTAAAATTTCATATGACTTGTGTTGCTGGGCACACTTACATTTTAGTATGAAGAATTTCCTTTAGTACTTTGTGGAGAACAGCTAGTGTTGATGAGTAGTGTGTGCATTTTTATATCTTTAAAGTCATCATTTCCCTTCTCTTTTGAAATATAGTAGCTGTGAATATAATGTCTTGGTTGATAATTTTATTCTTTCATTTTTTGAAAGTAGCCCTGAATTCCTTTCTGTGTTGTGAAGTTTCAACTAAGGATTTCACAATTATATAGTTACACATTTCTAGGTGACCCATCTTTTTCTCTTGGATGCTCTCAATATTCTGAGTTTAAAAACTTAGTTTAATACCTGCTTTGAGTCTTTACAACTTGGTGATAATTGAGTTGCTTGGATTTTTTATTTTTCCTATTTTCTGAGATGTGTTTATTAGTACTAGAAAGAGAACTTAAGGATTATTTGCCACTTTTCATTTTTTTTTTTCATTTTAGTTTGGCTGGCCTTGAAATTTTTATCCTTCTGGCTCAACATCCTATGTTGCTGTGTACAACCACCCTTGACAATTTCAGACATTTTCTAAAGAAATTCTTTCAAGACACATTTTATGCTTATTATTATTAACAATTCTTTTTTTTAAAAGAGAGACTGGGAGAGAGAGAGAGAGAGAGAGAGAGAGAGAGAGAGAGAGAGAGATTTTTTAATATTTATTTTTTAGTTCTCGGCGGACACAACATCTTTGTTTGTATGCGTTGCTGAGGATCGAACCCGGGCAGCACGCATGCCAGGCGAGTGCGCTACTGCTTGAGCCACATCCCCAGCCCCTATTAACAATTCTTGACTAATTTTTATTCTGTTTTTGTGTGTTGGTTTAGTCCAGTAAACTTCTTTTAAATGATAATTTACTATTCCCTTGGATTAATTCATAAATTTTCTTACAGTTGACTTAGCCGTGTTTTTTTTCTGGTGGTAAGCAGGAACCCCTTTTTGAACAGTCTCCAAGTATTTGCACGTTTCATATTCTTTTTAATGAAGCAGAATAAAGTTGGTAAATTTTTAAAATATATTGTGAAGGAGGAAAGGCTTTGTGCAACACAATGTATTTTCCCCTACTGTATTACTCTTCACAGTAATGTACTCATCCAGGATACTCTGAACAGTAAGATGATTTGAAAATTTCTCAAAGTATTTTTCTGTGTACATTTTTATTTGATTCATATGTATTTCTGCCGTAATGATGGACTTGGATTTAATAATCTACTCCTCTGCTGATGTTCCTTAATTGCTGTAGTTTCTTATGATTGCAAAATATACTCAGCCCAGTACAGTGAGTAAACATGATTGTTTTTATTTATTTTTTATTTATTTCAGCCATGACTTCTCATCATACTCAAGAAATTTTACCAGAACAGGGAATAAAAGAGAGAGAGAGAAGATATGGAAAGTGTGACTTTGACTATTTACAACTAAGGAAACAATGGGAAAATATAGGTGAGAGTAAAGTTCAAAAATCGTATTATAATGGACAAAACCAATTAGTAGTCTGTATTTGTGATAAAAATTTTATGGCCAAAAGACACCATAAACAATTAATATCTGAAAAAAGATTTAATCTATTCCAATTAGTATTAAGGAGCTGTATGTATATGTGTGTGTGTGTATATATATATATATATATATATATATATATATATATATTTAAGAATATATCCACAGCCATTTTTGATGGCTATATTTCCTCTAAAAGGAAATGTGGAAAATTTGAAAAGATATCTGGTCCATGAATAAGTTTTTAACTTAGCCAATTATAAATGTAGCACTGAGTTAAACTTCCAGTCAAACATTTGCACAAGGATGATATTTAAGACAAATTTCTAAAAGTCATTCTTTTGAGAGTTTCTTTACAAAATGTCCATTCTTCTGCAACAAAACTTGTGCTCAAATGGACAATATTAATAATTGTAGAAAGGTTTCTACTTCCCCACTATTGCTCAATGACAATTCTGATACAGATTTCTGGAAAGTGCACTATATAGATAACGCTATAAGTAACACCATTAGCCATGTCTGTACCCTGAGTAATTACCAGTATATTTACATTGGTGATAAAAATTATGAATATAGAGAAACTCCTAGTCATTTTCTAAAAAAAATTTACCAAGATGAAAAATGTGGGAAAGTTTTGCTTCAGTGCTCAAACACTATTACTCATCCAAATATTCATAGTCAAGACAAAACTTGCAAGTGTAAGGTATGTGAAAGGGCTCTTAATCACAGTGCAGAGCTTGCTCAATACACGAGAATTTATAGAGAATGAGTGCCCTATACTTTTAAAGAAAATATAAAAGCATCGGCTTGCTCAACCTCTTCTAAACACAGTAGATACTATGACACTGATAAACACTATAAATTAAAAGATGGTGGAAAAACTGTTAGTGAAACCTTACAACTTTTTAAGCATCAGAGGATTTATACTGAAGAAAAGACCTGTAAATGTAAAAAGTGTGGCAAAACTTTAAAAATTTTTCAACTCTTACTCAACACCAAAAAATTTATTCTGCAGAGAAGACCTACAAATGTGAAGAATGCAACACACTCAAAAACTTTACTCAACATCACAGTGTTCATACAGGAAATATGCCATGCAAATGCAAAGAATGTGACAAAACTTCTAATAAAAGCTCCGATCTTATTTGCCACCAGTGGACACACACAGAAGAGATGCCCCACATATGTAAACAACTTTGTGAAACTTTTAGTCAAAAACCAAGCCTTAAAAATCACCAGAGAATTCATACTGGAGAGAAGCCCTACAAATGTAAAGAGTGTGGCAAAACTTTTAAAACAAACTCACAGGTTGATTGCCACAATAGGATTCATACAGGAGAGAAGCCCTACAAATGTAAAGTGTGTGGCAAAAGTTTTAATACAAACTCGAATCTTGATCGCCACAACAGAATTCATACTGGAGAGAAGCCCTACAAATGTAACGTGTGTGGCAAAAGTTTTAATACAAACTCGAATCTTGATCGCCACAACAGAATTCATACTGGAGAGAAGCCCTACAAATGTAACATGTGTGGCAAGAGTTTTAATCAAAAATCATCACTTACTCAGCACCAGCGAATCCACACTGGGGAGAAGCCGTACAAGTGTAAAGAGTGTGGCAAAGCTTTTAATAGCATCTCACAGCGTAATAGTCATAAAAGGATTCATACTGGAGAGAAGCCCTACAAATGTAACGGGTGTGGCAAAAGTTTTAATACAAACTCGAATCTTGATCGCCACAACAGAATTCATACTGGAGAGAAGCCCTACAAATGTAACATGTGTGGCAAGAGTTTTAATCAAAAATCATCACTTACTCAGCACCAGCGAATCCACACTGGGGAGAAGCCGTACAAGTGTAAAGAGTGTGGCAAAGCTTTTAATAGCATCTCACAGCGTAATAGTCATAAAAGGATTCATACTGGAGAGAAGCCCTACAAATGTAAAGTGTGTGGCAAAAGTTTTAATACAAACTCACATCTCCATTGCCACAACAGGATTCATACTGGAGAGAAGCCCTACAAATGTAAATTGTGTGGCAAGAGTTTCAGTCAAAAATCATCACTTACTCAGCACCAGCGAATCCATACTGGAGAGAAGCCCTACAAATGTAAAGAATGCGGCAAAAGTTTTAATCAAAAAATAGTACTTATTCAGCACCTGAGAATCCACACTGGAGAGAAGCCCTACAAATATAGAGAATGTGACAAAGATTTTAATCAACAATCATCACTTACTCGACACCAGAGAACCCATACTAGAAAGAAGTCCTATAAATGTGAAGAATGGAAAAGTTTTTAAAATTGAAGATCACATTTTACTAAACATTATAGATTTTATACTGGAGAGAAGTTTTACAATGAAAACATTGCATCAGTGTCTTTAAGGATGAATCAAACCTTATTTCACAGTAGTTCAACACTATTTCACACCAGACATATGATAGCACAGAAATTATATGAATGTAAAATAGGTGACAGAGTCTCCAACAGTTGTTCACACCCTACTCAGCACCTCAGAATTCATACGAGTGAGAGGACATGTGGAAAACATTTGCAAAGCTTTTGGCCATTGATCAAACATTTTTAAAACACTGGAGGATTTATAGCATATAGAAACCCAAAGAATGTGTCCAAGACTGTATTCAAATTTCCAATATTTTTCAATTTCTGACCTCATATCTGTAGCAAATGTGGAGTAGCATTTGTCCAACGTGTGTACCTTAGATAACAGCAAAATATTTACAAAAACACCTTGACAAATATAAAGATTGTAGTAAGTTTCTTATGTATAGCCCATCCCTTGAAGTATTTGGGACCTAGGTGGAAAAAAATCATTTAAATGTAGAAAATGGGTAATTGCTTTTGACATTTGCTGAAAATTTTCCTAACATCTTTAGCTGATATTGTAGAAATAAGGAAATACAAGTATAGAATTGTGCATCCCTAAAAGGATATAATTTTAGTATAAATCAACAATTACTAAAGAGTCTCATTTTTCACAACTGGAGAAATAATAATACTCAGAGTTGACTATTTCACAAGTCTCTTAAGGTTTATGTGAAATTAAAAATTTAAATTTTTAAGAGCCTCTTAATCTTAGCGGCACTTAATCAGTAAACCACATCCTCAGATTTTTTTCTTTTTTATTTAGAGATAGGTTTTGCTAAGTTGTATAGGGCCTCACTAAGTTATGGAGCCTGACTTTGAACTTGCAAAGCTTCTCACGTCCCTAGGGTCATGGCATGGTCCACCATGCCCGTTTTACAGAGCATTTTTACTTATATTTCATTACAGATGCAATTTGTTACTAAATAAAGTGTGAATTTCTTAATGTTAACCTTGTTGTGCATTTAATGATGTTATTAGGTCACACATCTCCCCCTATTCACTTTGCTAATGGATCGATGCAATAGTAAATATTCTATTGGGTAAATAATGCTATAATGTCTCCATTAATTATTTCATGTTTAATCAAGTATTATTTGGAGAATATTATTTATGTAAATTATATACTCTCTTGTTTGTAATTATGGGAAATTAAGAGAGTTATAGGAAGGACCCAGGGATACTAAAATAATGCCCAGATATCCCTAGTTTGAATTATGAGTTTAACATTTCACCTTATAGAGTAGCAGTACACCCTAAGGGATCTACAACTCTGGAGAATTATACAAGCTCCCAATCAGGGAGAGGAGAAAGACCCAAGAGACTAGGAGCCAAGGTGCGTATTCAGGCAAAAAAGGAGGGTTGCTGAAGGGGGAAGTAGTCTTAATGTTTCCTGGGGAATCCACATGGTCCACAGGCCCATCCTGACTCTTAGACTGAAGAAACCATGCAGTTCCTCATGAATTCTATGACGTTCATCACTGAGGTGACTATACTCACCTCTAGTGTAGGAAAAACATCACAATTTGGTACCACCTCTTTAGTTTTGGATACCCAGTAGAAAAGTGTAACCAGAAACATGTAAAATGATGACTGTAAAAAGAAAAAGACATACTATAGGAGCATTTATGCCCCAACATTTTTTATTTTATTATATATTTTGATTTTGTAGACCTTTTTGTTCTACTTAATAACTTACAATATAATGTCTGTTATACTTATTGGATTATACAATAGATAGCATGTGTCATGATCTCCCAGACCCCTATGCAACCCAGTAATTATAAGATACTACAAACTAACCCTGTCCCTCTTCAGATCTTACAGCTCCAGGAGTCCATGATACCAGAGAGAAACACAATTTTGATTGAAATAAACCTCTACACTCTCATCTACAAGTCTTGTTCAAAAAGTAAAAAACACAATATTCTCTTCATATGTGAGCCTTTTGGGTCAAAAAAACACCACCCGCAAACATTTCATTTAACTTTATTGGGAAAATATATATTGAAATATAATGATAAATTCTAGGAGAATAATATCCACACCATTCTTTATTCCAAAGGTTAAATATCTAGGTTTCATGCTTATCTCCACATTATTTTATGCAGAAAACTGGCTTCATTTTACATATGAGAGTTTAAACTATTTACAAGTCCCAGAGGGAAGATTCAGTACTAGAGGTCTAAGGAAAATACAAAAGTTCTTCCCTTTTTATTTGATTGAATGATGTCTGCAATCCTTGAAGAAACAGCTAAAGAATGCTGATTTCTCAATGCATCTGGCTGAGTGGCTCACTCATTGGAACCACAATTTATTTAGTCATCTTAAGGCTATCACTCCCTCCTCTAGGATCTGACCTGTTCTTGGGAGGACTTGGTGTTCTTCAGGGGATCACCAGGTCATGCAAGATGTTAGAATGAAGCTTTCTTTGTTCTAACTTGTATTTATTCAGCCCCACTTTAAATACATGTTAGAACCAGAATTCAGACTCTCACCTGTGGAGAGGATGCTCTGCCCAGGACTTCCCAGTCAGGACCCTGAAAAGCTCTTTGGGACTCCCCAGTACATAGGTTCAGCATTGGGGTTTTCCTAGTCTGGCAATACAGTTGCCTGTGTCTGTTACTTTTGCTTTCTCTCTTGCTTTCATAGTATTACTCAAGGAAACACTGTCTTGTGTGAAGAGAGTGTCTTCCTTACCTATTGGATCTGACCTGCCAAGTTGAGCAGCTGCCCACATACTGAATGTCACAAACACATGTATGTGTTATCTAATCAGTAACTAGTGTATCTTTCAACTGCATGATTTTTTATTGCATGGGGGAGGAAATTGAGAATGCTTTCTTTTTTTTTTTCATAACCCACTTGAATCAAAGTGTGGAATATGATATGTCAAGAAATTTGTAATGTTTTGAACAACACACAATAAAAAATTAAAAATTAAAAAAAAAAAGAGAATGCTTTCTTTGAGTGCCCACAGCACTATTCATAGTATTCATAACATTGGTATGTATTGTTTCCTCTCTGCTCAACTTGTAAGTATTGTTCTTGTGCTGCTTTGTAAAACAAATAGAAAAGAGTAGTTAATCAAAGATTTTGTGATTATAGCTAGTTGTGCAGACTGACTTGGGCAACTCTATTTACCATTGTTGTTTTGTATGGGCCTAAGGTTCTCTTTTATACTTTCATTTAACCTTAATGACATTACCATTCATTGAAGAGTTTTTAACTCACAAACCTTCTCGGTATACAAATTTTCCCTTGTCATTTTTAAAATTTCTTACTCTTTTTAGGTATACATGATAGTAGAGCAAATTTTGACATATTATACATGGAGTTAAACTCATTTTAGTTACCATTCCATTCTTGAGGTGTACATGGTGTGGATCTTCCCTGGTGGTGTATTTATATATAAACATTGAAAAGTTGTGTCTGATTTATTCTACTGTCATTTGTATTCCTATTTCCCTTTTCTTCCCTTCAATCCAACTTTGTCTAATCCACTGAATTTCTATTCTCTCCCCCTCCCTTGTTGAGTGCTTTAGCATCCATATATATTATGTATTATATGTAATGTCTGTTTCATCCTACTATCATTTCTATCCCCATATTCCCTCCCCTCCCTTCACTCCTCTCTACTTAATCTAAAGTAACTATTCTTCCCCACCTCCATTGTGAATTAGCATACACTTATCATAGAGAACATTTGGCCTTTGTGTTTGTGTGTGTATGTGTGAGTGTGTGGGGGGGCTTATTTCACTTTGCATGATATTCAACTCTATCCTTTTACCACCAAATGACATAGTTTCATTCATTTTTGAAGCTAAGTAATATTCCATTGGTGGGGGGAAATTATATATATATATATATATATATTATATTATATATATATATATATATATATTATATTATATATATATATATATATATATTATATTATATATATATATATATATATTATAATATATATATATATATATATATATATTATATTATATATATATATATATATATATATATTATAATATATATATATATATATATATATATAATATAATATATATATATATATATATATATATATATATATATATAAATTAACAACATATATATCACATTTTATTTATCCATTCATCTGTTGAAGGAAACATAGGTTGATTCTATGGTTTATCTATTGTGAATTGTGCTGCTATAAACATTGTTGTGGCTGTTTCCGTGTAGTATGCTGTTTTAAATTCCTTTGGATATAGTCCGAAGAGAGGGATAGCTGGGTCAAATGATGGTTCCATTCTGGTTTTTCAAGGCATCTCCATACTGCTTTCCATGGTGGTTGCACAAATTTGGAGTCAATCTCATGAGCAATGTGTGAGTGTTCCTTTTCCCCCACAACCTCACCAACATTTATTGTTGCCTGTATTATTAATGATTCCCATTCTGACTGAAGTTAGATAAAATCTTAAAGTAATTTTGATTTACATTTTCCTAATTGCTAGATGGGTGGAATATTTTTTCATATATTTGTTAATGGTTTATATTTCTTCTGTGATGTGTCTGTTCAGTTACAGAGTGCATTTGTTAATTGGGTTTTGTTATTGTTGTTTGTGTTAATTTTGAGTTCTTTATATAACCTAGACATTAGTGCTTTTTCTGAATTATGTGTGGTAAAGATTTGTATAAAATCTGTAGGTTCTTTCTTCACATGCTTATTTGCCATTCCTTGGTAAAGTATCAAATCTTTTATGCTATTATTTTTGGGGGTATTTGGTTTTTTAAAATTTATTAAGTTTTAAGTGTTATTTATATATTCTGTATACAAATTCTTTATCAGATTTATGATATTTTGTCCCAGTCTGACATGTTTTACATTCCCCTAGCAGTGTCTTTCAAAGAGATGTTCTTAATTTTGATGAAATTTAATTTACAAATTGTTTTTTAATGCACTTTTGGTATCATATCTAAGAACTCTTTGTTTAACCCCGAGTCACAGAAGTTAGCTCCTGTTTCCTTGAGGAGGTTTATTGTTTTAGGTTTTACACTTAGGTGTATGACCCATTTTGAGTTAATTTCTGTATGTGGTGCAAGGCAGGTGTCAAAATTCATAAGTTTTTGTATATGGGTATTTAGTTCCAGCGCCATTTGTTAAAAATGAACATTGTCTCTATGCTGAATTGCCTTTGTACCATTGCTAAAATCAGTTTTCTGTGTACATGGGTCTATTTTGGCCTCTATTTTGTAGCATGATCTGCTTGTTTATCTTTATATCAGTACCACATTGTCTGAATTACTTTACCTTTGTAATAGTGTTTTTCTTCCAGATTTTTTCTATTGCAAAGTTCTTTGTACTGTTCTGGGTCCTTTGCATATGCATTGGAAGTTTATAATTAGCTTACCTGTTTATACAAAGCAGCCTGCTGGGATTCTGAGATATTGGATCTATGAATCAACTTGGAGAGAATTGACTTCTTAACATCATTGAGTATTGCAACAAATGAGCATGTTATTTATTCCCATTTGTTTAGATTTTCTTTAATTTCTCTCAGCAATCTTTTAAAGTAGAAGTCTTGCATATCCCTTTCAAATTTGTCTTAAATATTTGACATTTTTGGTGTTATTATAGTATGTTTAAAAATTCAATATAAAATTTTTCATTACTAGCATAGAACAACAATTCAGTTTTGTGTCTAGCTCTTGTATCATGCAGCTTTGCCAAACTCTCCTTCTAGCAGTAGCTTTTTTGGGGGTATATTTCATTGGATTTTCTATATAGATAATCTAATCATTTAAAAATATGGTTTGAATTCTTCCTTTCTCACTTGAATGTCAATTTTTTCTTGCCTTGTTAAACTAAGCAGAATCTCTGGTGTATTGTTGGATAGAAATGATGGGAGTGGTCATCCTTGTCTTGTTCCTTATATTAAAAGAAAAACGTTCAATCTTTTTTTTTTCTTATGTGTGCTGTTAACTGTAGGGTTTTTTGTTTGTTTTGTTTTTGGATTTCTTTTATCAGAATGAGACTGTTCTATTCCTAAGGTTTTTATTGTTGTTGTTTTTGAACTAAGAATGGGTATTGGATTGTTATTATTTGTTTGATAATATAATGATGTGCATTGTGTTTTGAATGGCAAACCAGCTTTGCAATATTAGCTTAAATCTCATTTAGTCATGAGGTATTATTCATTTTATATATTATTATAATTAAATCATTAAAATTTTGCTTGAGAACTGGATGTAGTGGCATACGCTTATAATCCCAGGTACTCTGAGGCAGGAGGGTCACAAGTTCAAGGCTAGGCTGGGTAACTGAGTGAGACCCTGTATCAAAATAAAAAGGACTGAGGATGTGGCATTAGCCTACCCACATTAGAGCATTAACTTAGCATGTGTGAAGCCCTTTTTACAACCCCCGACCTCCACCCCTACAATTTTTTATAGGATTTTGCACCTGTGTTCATGAAGGGTATCACAACCTCTTGTAATGTCATTGTCTGGCTTTGATAGCAGGTTAATGCTGGCCTCAGAATAAGTTAGGAAGTATTTCCTCTTCTTCAGTTTTCTTATAGAATTGGTATAATTTTTTTTTCTCTACATGTTTGTTGGAATTTTCCAGTGAAGCTATCTGGATCTGAAAAAAGTTTTATGGGAAGATTTTCAAGCTACAAATTCTCTTAAATATAAACCTGTGACTATTCAATTCAAGTTTTCATTGTAGGTGAGTTTGGTGGTATCTTTGTAGAAATTTGTTGGATTTATTGGCATATATCCTTTTCATATCTCTACAAACTATGGTGATATCATCTTTTCTTTCCTGATATTAGTGATATGTATATTCTCTCTTTTTTCCCTTATTAGCCCAACTGGAGGTTTCCACTTTTTTTCTGTCTTCTCAAAGAATCAGTGTTTTTTTTTTTTTTTTTAATGTTTTTGTTTTTGTGCTTGGGATCAAGCCAGGGCCTTACACATGGTAAGCACACAGTGTACTACTGAGTTATACCACAGCCCAAGAACCAGCATTTAATTAGTTGATTTTTCTCTATTTTTTCTGTTGTTTATTTATTGATCTTTCTGCTCTTTCTTCATTTCTTCTTTTTCTCATTTACTCGCTGCATGTGATTTAATTATTTCTTTTGCTATATTTTAAATTTTTTTATACATAAAATATGGTTCTTTGAAGATTGTGATTTAAATTGGTTCCTCCCTGAGACATAACGATATTGAGGCACAGAGAAGTGTGCTGTAGCTCAGTGATAGAGTGCTTCCCTCACACATATGAGGCACTAGGTTCGATCCTTAGCACCACATAAAAATAAATAAATAAAATTAAAAAAAGAGGAATTAGGAGAAACTAATGTCTGAGGCACCTTAGTTTATTGAAATCTGTGGGAAAATTCCTGAGAGGAAATCCTAAGTGTTACTTTTTTTTGTCACTTTCTTTTGCTTTTTTCTGCAGTGGCAGGGATTGAACTCAGGGATGCTCTGCCACTGAACTACATCCCCAGCCCTTTTTATTTTGGGGCAGGGTCTCAGTTGCTGAAGGTGGCTTTGAACTTATGATTCTACTGCCTCTGTCTTCAGAGCAGCTGGGATTATAGGCTTGCACCTGTTTGCCCAGTTTTCTGGTGTTAGTTTTTTTTTAGATGGACACAATAACTTTAATTAATTTATTTATTTTTATGTGGTTCTGAGGATCTACACGAGAAGAACGTGACCCTCTGAGGACTGGAAGGTAAATAAAATTTGTGATTTCAAAGGGATTTTCTGGAATTAGTGAAAGTATTAAATAAACCACATCTAATAAAAAGGTGGGATAGCACATTTGCAAGGAACCTTCTTCTATGATTTTTAGCTCCAGAATGTGATGTCAATTAGATACTGCCTTTGCCTGATTGAGGGATTTGCATCCCCATGCAACCTTATTTCTGGCAAGGGTGACAATGATGTAGCTCAGTGGTAGACTAGCTCTGTTTTCAACATGTAGTAATATAAATAAATAGGCCCAATATGTTGACCCCATGCTTTATTTTACAAGAAAGTTCTGGCTAAACTACACAGGATATGTTACATTCCTTAACAAACTCTTTTCTACAGAAGAAATGCAGTTTCAAAACAATGTTTATAAGAGCAACTTAAGTTACCCTGAAGTGAAGACTTTTGTGACCCTGCTATAGACCAGATTCTGGAACTCAGAGAAATAAAGATAATTCTTACTAACCATGAAATCTGCAAGAGTTTATGCTTAAGAATTCAATTAGAAATGGTGAACATGAGCCTAATTAACCTAAAGTTGTCATGGCAGAGGATACTTGAGAGTTTGATGTTATCCTGCTGTCAGTCCAAAGTCAAGAAGTGTACCTGGGCAGGACTCTTTGGGATCTTTTTTGAGATCTTCAAAAAAAATGGATTTCAAGAGAGCCATGCTATTTTCTTTTCAGAGAGAACACACTTTCTTCTGTCAGTGTCACCCTGTTCCTCCTTCACATCACTTCTAATAAACTCATTGCCTCCCTGAGATGTATTTTAGTATCTCTGAGAATACAAACAATAGTGTTATTTCTTAAGAAGTTCACAGGGAAAAGATTGCAAATCAAGGTTCCTGAGAAAAGCTTAACAATTTACACTTAGCCCCTCATTCTAAAGCCACAACTTGTTCAACATACATTCCCTTCACTAACAGAGCCTTCTTTGCCCTACACAGGAATTATGATGAAAATAGGAAACACATAGTTAATACTAATAGCAAATGAGTTGAAGTCCCCACCTAGCCTGACTGAGTCAGTGACACCTGGCGCAGCAGATCACGCCTGTCATTTGTAGACAAACAACTTAGCAGGGTGGGAATGTGCCTAGAAGTGCTCTGTGGGTCTTTCCAAGGACAAAGGTGATATCCCTTCCTTGGACAGGCTTTGCTCTGAGGTAGAGGCTGGTTTTTCAATCTATGTTTCTATCAATCCATCAATCCATTCATCTGTGGTCCTGGGGCTCTGTATTGAATAATAGCCATGGGTCTGATCTCCAGTGTTTTTTTTTTTTCTACTGACAATTGAACTCAGGGGCACATGACCACCAAGACCACATTCACAGCCCTATTTTTATTTTATTTAAACACATAATCTCAGTGAGGTTCTTAGTGCCTTGCCATTGCTGAGGCTGTCTTTGATCTCACTGTCCTTCTTCCTCAGCCTCTCCAATTGCTAGGATTACAGGCATGCACCCCTGCATGTGGTAGACCCCAAAGATTTGATCAACAAAAACAGAGCAGACAAAAACCTGTCTTTGTGTCCTTATTTGATTCTGATCTGGATGCAGTTTACTGTCACTCAAACAATAGGCCTACTGAATTAGACAGGCAGTCAGTGTAGATAGTGAATAGATAAAAGAAACTGAAGTTAAAATGTAAAGGACCAGGTATTGTAAAGTTTCTAAACTGCACTCAGAACCTGAAATTCCTGTGGCAGTTAAGACAATTCCTGGAACTGCCCATTAGATATGTGTCAAAATCCCCCCTGACCACTTAGTTGCTTAACAACCTGGACCCTGTGCAGCTCATCACGTAGGCACCTCAGGGCCCAAACCAATCAGTTTGAATGTATCCCCCTCCTTAGGACTGACCTATCACTCTCGCCCAACCTGTTCCCGCCAATGAATGTGCTAATCATGTTTGAGAGTTGTTGTTTGATTTTCCCGCGCCCCATGATGATTTGCTCTGATGTATGCAAAGCCCCCGCCCTCCCCAAAAAGTGTACTTAAGCACCACTTAACCCCAGCTCGGGGCTCTTGGCCGCTCTCCCTTCTTGAGTGAGCATGGAGCCCCAGTGCGCTGGATCTTCAATAAACCCCCTTTTACTGTTGCATGAGCCGGTCTCTTGGTGGTCTCTTCCTCCGTCGTTCGCTGGTCCCTTGCATTTGGTGCATTGGCCGGGAATCCCCCAGCGCCGGACAAGTAGACCCCAACGGACTCCTCTAGGGGTAAGTAAGGCGCCTCTTTCCTTCTTCTTGCGATCGCTCAGAGCTTTCAGTTTAGTTTCGGTTTAAGGGTTGGCAGAGTGGCTGCCAGCTGAGAGCGTGAGCACCCCCTGGCGGTGGTGGACAGACGTGTCCTGAAGCCACAGGCCACGTCCCCAAGGGACGCCTTGGAGGACTCGGGAAATTGGGGGATGGAAGGGCCCTCAAGTTGGGGAATTGGGGGATGGAGGAGCCCTCAATTCAGGTGTGTTTTTGCCACTGACTTGGATTCAGTGACTCTGCTGCCAACCCATCAGGTTTTGCTGGCCACTCAGTTCTGTCTCAGGTTGAGTTTACTGTCTGTCTTTATGGCCTAGCTTATCAGGGTTTTTTGCCAGTTACTCAGTTCTAATCTTTGTTTTTGGACTCGTGTTAAACATTTGCTGTTTGTCTTTGTCTTTGTCACTTTTGTGTTGTCACTGTCCCTGTTCGAGTAACTCCCATTATGGGACAAAGCACCCCCACGCCTCTGTCCCTACAATTTGATGCAGAGTCCCAAATTCCAATCTTCCTTAGATGTGTGTAGGTAACTTTAGCTAAATTTTAGCCTAAATTGTCCCTAGTATGCTTCTCCTGTAAGGGACCAAAAGTCAATAGAACTGCCAGCTTTTCTGTTCTCACCTTTTACACCCCTTTTAGCTGTGTTTTAAAGAACTCTGGTAAACTTTACTCCCCTTTGTTAAGCGAGATTCGGGAAGCAGTGTTTCCTTTTCTTCCCATAATTGGCTTGAGTGCACCCACTGCAGAACTTTGATATCTCGCTTTAACTTTTCTCAAAACCCTGTCCTCATTATTAAATTGGCATTAATTGGCTTTGGGGATGGGAACCGAACTTTCAGTCATAAATTTTGGCACCCCAGAGGGGACTTTAAAGGAGTCCCCACTCTGCCTTCTTGGGGAAGCCTAGCACTTGAAACAACTGCAAGCAGAGGATGAAATTTTTGGGAGCTGACTACTGAAAAGTTAGGAGATGTGGAACATGCCTGGTGCCTGGGGTCAGACCAAACCAGAGGAACTAATCCTGTAAGTAAAAGGTGGGACTAAGGGACTCCCAGCAGCTTCCAAAGCCATTTTGCTTTGGGGAACTCCCTCTTCCTTACCTGCACTTTAAGGATTACCCACCTCTGTCTACTTAAAAAAAAGGGGGGGGGGACAATGAATGCAGTAATGTGTTGATATTATAGATTGTTTCTTGGGGATGATCTTGGCTGAATGTGTATCTAGAAGATGATTTTTTTATTGTAACAGTCTGGTATCTGAATGGGTTTCTAAAGCATTGCACAATCTTGCAGCTAAAAGTTGGGTTTAAGTAATTGTTTAGTTTGAGACTTCAGATAGTTCATGCTAGAAAACTTAAATATTTGGATGGAAAATTAAAGAACTCTACTTCCAAGTTGGCAAGTAACTCCCAATCATTTAGTTTTATTTTTTCATCAATTTCTGAACTGGGTAGCCTGAAAAGATTTCACTAGGTGTACCAGTACATTAACTTGCACAAGGATAGTAAATTATGATATGATATCTATTCCCCTCAGTGTGTAAGAGTCAGGAAAAGAAAGTGTTGAATTGGAACATTGGCCTGGCTTATTAAAATGACATTAAATAGCAACAGTCTAAAAATTTTCAAAGCTTAATTTTGGATATACATGGTAGTGTGTGTTTCTCTTTTAATTTTTTTTAGGTGATTTAATGTAACTTAATACTACTTTAGGAACTTAAGAACAAAGAAAGTGGCTTAATGATCCTGAAGGAATTTCTTCTGATGGTAGCTTTATATTATTAAGTAAGATCCTATTTTCAGTTTTGTGTGAGTAAGTTTTTCTAGTGTAGAAAGATATAAAGATATAAATTTTTGAGAATTGCATCTTAAATTTGTATCATAATTTTCAACATCCAAACCTGAAAATTGTGACTTATGGTTAAAATGCCTTAGGCATGAGGTTTCTGCTCAGAAATCCAGTTTTCCCAGTTCCTTCCAGACCTCAGCCAGGACTTAAGTTGATATGCAAATAGAAGAAGCCTGTAGCACTCAGTAGGTGACAGATCTGAGGCCCAAGAAAAAAAAAAAGAGTAAAAGTGTCTTTTTATGGGAACTCAAACTAGACCAAACCAAAAAGTAAATTGTATGGTATTTACTAGAGCCGATCGGAGAACATTAACTTGTCTGTAGGAGCTCATGATTTTGATCCTGCAGACGGGTCGGTGTTTTCTGATCAGTTCAATTTTTGATCAACTGTGGAGTTTTTAAACATTGCAATGGAGATTTCACCTGAAAAAAAAAAAAAAACAGCTACAAGGCCTTGTGTATGTGTGCACACTTGTGTTATGTGTTGTATGTCTGTATGTATGTGTATGTCCATATATCATGCAATTATATGACAATTGGCAGATATATGAGGAGCGCTCAAAAAATTAAAAAAAATGGATCCAAATATCTTTGATTCACGTGATTCAAATGGCTCAATTTAAATTTGGTAAATAGATAAAAAAAGATGTCTTTAAAATTAAGCTTATAAGTTTTTCTAGGTGTTCAAAAAGGCCTTAATAAAATGTTAAATCTGCTTAAATTCAGAAATTTACAAGTATTGTTTCAAAATGTGAACAAAAAAGAAGGTTAACAGATAAAAAAAAATTAAAGGTTCTAGGTATGGATTTAATAGAGGGAAAATGTGTTTCTGGATAAGAGAGTCTAAGTGATTAAGTAATTAAGAGGGTTTAAGTAAGTGATAAAGAAGGTTTGTGTAAGTTGGTTATATGTGTAAGTTTTTGAGCAAGTAATCTTAAAAAAATTAAAAATTATACAACTATGGTTAAACAACAGCTGTTATTTGTTTAAAAGCTAACCTTGGTTAATATAAAATCATCAATGTAATTATGGGACTATTAATGTGTTCATATCTTCCAGGTATACAAGTCTGTAAGGTAGAAGCTTCAAAAGAGCATTATATCAAGCTGGTGTTTTAAAGTTGTATGGTAATTTTAGGCTTAAAAAATAAAAAAAACATGTTGGAGATTTATTTATATCATTTTTGTTCTATAACTGGACTTGTTATCAATAAGTTATGTAAAGTTCTATGTTCCTTTTTACACTGAGATACAATTTAAATGTATTTTTAAGTTAATGAGAGCCTAATCTGTGTGAAGGTTTTATTGTAAAATGCAAAAATACTTTGCTACTTTTCTACAAAAGGTTAAAAGCTTTCAGCCTTTCTTTAATTCATGTTTTAGATGTGATATTATGTTACCTAATGTTCATGTGAACTTGAGCAACAATTTATGTAGGCCTTGTAAAATGATGTCTAAAAATCAAAGATCAGCTTCAGAACTATAGTATTTAAGATTTATGAAGAGCCCCGCCTTACTTGAGATAAGGCTCTATGTCCCCTCTCACTACATGTGAGAATGACTATGAAAGAAGTAGGCCAGATTTCAGTACATTTAAAGTTGTGTCCAAACGTTGGTTTTTGTCACGATTACCAGGATCTCAAACAGGGGATAATAATGTATAACTGCCAAAATTCAAGGTAGCTATTACATAAACTAAATATGTTTTTACCCTAGTTAATTTTATTCTGTAGTTTTCTTATAAATGGTCTGAAAATTGCCTGTTAATGTTTTGCAGAGGTACTGATTTAAGAACACACAACCTGGATTAATTTAAGATAAGGAGTTATCACCTACAGGATAGAGAAATAGACATTAAAGCCCAGTGCTCTTAATATAAGGCTGTTAACTTATTTGCTGGATGTTTAAGATTAAGTTTTAAAATTAAAGTTAAATTAAAAGGGCCAAGAAAACCAATATTCGGCTCTTGCCCTCTGAGTCAGTCTGAATCAGGGAATAGGGGACTTCTCCAAAAGAGCTTTGCAACTCTAGGCCACATAACCTCCCAATCAGGGAGATTAATGAGACCAGTGGAGGACAGAAAGCCAATCAGTGCATTTGCTGTGAAGAGGAGGGTCCTTCGAGGGAAGCCACATGGTCAAGCAAGGCCTGGACCCATCCTAGTGCAAATGGCACTAGCAGAACTGAGAAGCTGCTGTAAGTTCCCCAAGGACTCCCAGGGAAACTCAGCTGACTGTTAACAATAGATAGAAACAAAAGTCAGTTTGAATTGCTTCATATTAAACACTTAGCAAAGATGGCTAAAGCCAAAACACAGCTATTCCTGGACATTTTAAATAATAATAATAATAATAGTTAAATGTAACTTTCATAAATAAGTAAACTGGAGGCTACAAAAGAGATTCTCAGACAGGAATGGCTGATAACTATCAAAAGAAACTGCCAGAGTAGTTTTTAGTTTAAGGCCTTTATTCCTAACCTACACAGGTAGGCTTAATGTTTGCTAGTATGGTTATCCAGCCCTAAGTAACAGAATTAAAGATTTCTCTATTAGACACAGGTCATACTAGTAAAAGAATTTTGCTAGATCAGATGACATTAAATTATTAGACTATATCTTAAGGGAAAGGGCATCTGTAAACCTAAATGTTAAATGTTGTGTTAACATCCCTGACATTTCTGGCAATGTGACAAATATCCTTAAAGATTTACATGCTCAGATAGAAGCCATGTCCTCAGCAACTTTGTCATGGAAACAACATCTTAGCTCCTTGTTCTTGGTACTTCCTGGTGGAAAACATTGTTAGTCTTTGTCTTTGCCATCATACTCATTGGCATATTCCTGTGCAGTGGCATTTATTGCTGCATCAATATGGTTCCAGTACTAATGAATTCTTGTTTCTCTTATAGACCACCCATCACTAAAATGGCCCTCCAGCCTATTACTTCTCAATCGGAGTTTTATCATGGACCACTCTAGACCCGATTTTTAAAGGGGGACTCCAAACTGCTTGCCCCACACCGTCCCTTTTCAGCCTGAAGAAGCCAGAAAGATCTTCTTCGCCCCCCTTCCTTACAGCAGTAAGGAGTTCCCAAATTAGGGGCGGGAATGAAGCCAGATTTAAAGTTAGGTAGTCAGTGTAGTTAGGTAAATCGGGGTCTAATACCGAGTGAAATCTAAAATGGAGGCCATGCTGAAAATGATTCCAGGAAACGGAGGACAACTCATGGTAATCAGACAGCAATATGCTTCACTGACAGAGATGGAAAATGAGACTCCCCAATAATTATGATTCATTACTTTTAAGATTAAAAGTAGCCAGAAAAAGGAGTGGGAAATGAAAGGATAAAAGAAACTGAAGTTAAAATGTAAAGGACCAGGTATTGTAAAGTTTCTAAACTGCACTCAGAACCTGAAATTCCTTTGGCAGTTAAGACAATTCCCAGAACTGCCCATTAGATATGTGTCGAAATCCCCCCTGACCACTTAGTTGCTTAACAACCTGGACCCTGTGCAGCTCATCACGTAGGCACCTCAGGGCCCAAACCAATCAATTTGAATGTATCCCCCTCCTTAGGACTGACCTATCACTCTCGCCCAACCTGTTCCCGCCAATGAATGTGCTAATCATGTTTGAGAGTTGTTGTTTGATTTTCCCGCGCCCCATGATGATTTGCTCTGATGTATGCAAAGCCCCCGCCCTCCCCAAAAAGTGTACTTAAGCACCACTTAACCCCTGCTTGGGGCTCTTGGCCTCTCTCCCTTCTTGAGTGAGCACAGAGCCCCTGTGCGCTGGATCTTCAATAAATCCCCTTTTGCTGTTGCATGAGCCAGTCTCTTGGTGGTCTTTTCCTCCGTCATTCGCCGATCCCTTACATTTGGTGAATTGAGTCAGGTTGAATCTAGGAAGCCAATTTTGAGTGAATCTGGGAAGTTAGAGAGTGTCTCCTGAGGGATATTATCAGGAACCTGCCCCTGCTCCAACTTGTTGCCAAGGTAACCTGTCCCAGGTTTTCCCCTCCCTACAGGGAGCTATAAGATTGTAAATGTGTCCTTGTCTACTCCATCCTGCCCTTTCCCTTCAGCCCACCTATTTCCCAACTTTTGGCCATCCCACCAAGCCTTTCTGAGCCTAGGCAGTCCTCAGGAAGAAGAAAGATAAGGGGGGAAAGGCAGGAGAACAAAGGACATATAAAAAGGGCAGAACACCTTGCTTCTTAGGATACCCTGATACTGTTAGACCAGGACTCAAGAAAAGACCACTGACTCCAATTAAAATCAAATTAAAGCAAGCTTATTATTTTGACCAGCCAGGCTTCCTCTCCCTCCCCAAATGGCGGGAACAAGACAGCACCCCAGCTTTCCTACAGCCCAGCTTTATAGCCCAGAAAGTTACACAAAGGGGGGTTACAGATAACAGAACTCTGACAAGCATCACACTATTGGTAGTTTACATTTTTTGCTGACCCCAACATCAGAATTTATGAGGACCATTAGAGCCTCAGAGAGGGTCGTTGTCTGGCCAGGGAAGGCCAATATTTATGAGGTGTCAGTAAGTTTCAGAGAGGGCTGCTATCTGGCCAGAGAGCCAGGCATGGGTGAGTTCAAGGCACGGGCAGGCATTCCAAGCAGGTTCAGAATTTGCAGTAATTTATAGTAAAGCCGAAATTATCTTTTCATGGTTTTGTGGCGAGATGCCCAATTTTAAGAAAAGACCAGGTTGGGTCTATCAGTACCAGCTATGGCCCCCTTCTCCCTTGTGGGAGAAGTTTGTGTTACCCTTTTCTAAATAAACCCTGCTTCATATGCTTCTCTCGGCATGCTTCTCTAATGTTCAAACTTCAACATGTGGAAAAGTAAGACTTGTCACCAGTAACCAGTGGTATCTCTACCAGGCTCAATTTGGAGGACGTTCCTGAAGGCCTTTCCAATCTGTCTCTTGGGTGATAACTGTCCAATCAAGACACAGCCAGTGATGAGGGGGCAGACTCCACATTCTTCTGTTCCTTTTGTTCTTGGAGCCTGCCATTCATTGAATCCATTTCTTTGCTTCCAGGTTTCTGTACTACACTGGAGCTGAAAAAAAATATGTATATGGGGAACACTAAGCATCCTGAAAGCCAGAAAATGGTAAGTGTGTGTTCTTATTTTGAGACCGAGTGGGGAGTGGGATTGGCAATGGTGGCTGGAAACTCCTCATAATTGTCACCAGAGTCTGGTGCCTAGAGGGTCTCTCTTTGACAGCTCAGCCTTCAGTTTTCTCTGACTAGTCTAGTGGAGCTTAGATCAGTATTTGAGACCTCAAGTCTTTTGTTCCATAATTGTATAGTGTTTTCAGGGCCTTCCTGAATTCCTGTGTGGGCATCTGTGTGCCATTAGCTCAGCATGTCCCCAGATTGTGTGGTGAAGTCTGGGATAATCATCAGAAGAGGACCCCAACTTCATTATTTGTGTTCCTGTGTGAGAGAAGCTGTGGTGTTTTTAGGGACCCCTGTTCTTGTTCCTCCTAAGTGTTTATTGTTGTTGTTTATATGTTTGTTTATTTTAGACCAGGAATTATTCCCAGGGGTGTTTATGTATTGACCCACATTCTCAACCTCTTTTTAAATTTTTATGTAGAGACAGGGTCTCACTGAGTTTCTTAGAACCACACTAAGTTGCTCAAGCTGGTGTTGAACTCACCATCCTTATGCCTCCTGAGCTTTCTAAATGTAGACTAAGAAGTATCTCAAATACAGAATGGCTATCTGATAGTTTAGCTATTTATAGGTCTGAGATTAAATCCCAAATTTCCAGCTCTCTTCACATTCTCAAAGGCAGGGTTCCCTGCTCACCTTGATTGAGAAAAAAATAAAATTAAATAGATAGTAAAATGACCAGGCAGCAGTATAATGGGCATCTTTTTAAAACACACCTGGAGGCTAATTGATAGATATGTTAATGAACACCATTAAGGCCTATTCAAATTAAAAATCACTTCTGACTCACTTGTGGGAATACCTTCAACCAAATTCTTTGTCCCTGGGGTGAACCCAGTTGGAAGTCACTGGAAGAAGGATGGGATACAGAAAGGACAATCAAGAACCCAGTTGGTAATAAGAATGCCTTTTTCAATTCGAATTTAAAATAGATTTTGCCCCATGCTCTGCCAAAAACCAGATATAAACTTTGAAGCTGACACACACACACACACACAAAATGAGTCCTTCTGCTTTCATGCCCTCTGCCACATTGTGGGAGTTCTATTTTTTCTTGCTAAAATAAATCCTATTTTTTTACTATTACCTTCCCTGAATGTTCATAGATTTGATTCTTCAAAACTTGTGAGACAAGATCCCAGAGAAAATTGGTTAAGTGGGAAATTTAGTTTCATTTCAAAACTTCAGTTTCAACATAATTATTTTTTCCCATGTTTTGTTTTAAAGGGATGCCTTATTTGTAATGGTTTTCTCCAAGAACTGGAGGGCAGTTCTTGGAGAAAAAACAAGGATAAAGATTTTGCTTTATCCTTGTGAGTCTTTCACATAAGAAAAAAGCAGGAAAAAATTAGATGACATTAAAAATACTGACTTTTTTTCTAAATAAAATACTATAGTCAATGTGTCCCAGTCGCCAGGGGGCAAAATTGTGACATATGCAGTCAAGGAGAGAAATAAAATGTGTCCACATGCTTCTGCCCTTTCAATGCTTTATTCACTCAAATTGCTCAATACAATTGTACTCTATAGGTTCTTACTCAAGAAACTAACAATCCTGCATGCTAGGCACTACAATAGACATAATCCATTTGTAAGGGTCCTGCGAAACGTCGGAGAAAGAGACCACCAAGTGACCACTCATGCAATTGGCAGAAGGGGATTTATTGAACCAGCATGCTGGGGCTCCGTGCCCACTCAAGAAGGGAAAGCAGCCAGAGCCCCGAGCAGGGGCTGAGCACTGCTTAAGTACACTTTTTTGGGAGGGCGGGGGTTTTACATACATCACAGTCTCCTTTAACAAATCATTATACACCACGGGAAAATCAAACAACAACTCCTAAACATGATTAGTTCATTCATTGGTGGGAACAGGTCAGGCTGGAGTGATAGGTCATTTCTAAACAGGGTACACATTCAAACTGATTGGTTTTAGGGCCTAGAGGACTACGTGACCAGTTACACAGAGTCCCTAGTTATTGGACAACCAGGGAATCAGTGGGAATATTTACTGGGCAATTCCAGTATTGTCCTAACAGCTACAGGGATTTCAGGTTTTGCAGGTAACATAGAAACCTAACAATACCTAATCCTTTACATTTTAACTCAGACCTTGCAGCTTAGAAACTTTACAACACCCGGTCTTTTACCCTTTAACTTTTACGCTTTAACTTCAATTTCTTTTACCCTTACACATTCACAGCAAAAAATAGGTTGATTAATTTACTGCTAACAATCCTAGATTAATTCTAAACACTGAAAAACTCACTTAATCATGACAGGCTATTTACAGACATTCCCTCTGTGTGCTAAGTTTAAATGTCAGATCAAAAGTCTTAAGATTTAGGCTTTTAGTCCAGCAAATGCACACTCACTCAGACCGTGGTGATGAGGTCCAAAACCAAGGCAGGCTTCTCCTGGCTTGGAGTGGACAACAGGTTAAGGAGAGAACCTATGGAGAAGTTGTGGCTTTCACCAAAGTCCAGATGAAGTGATAGAATTTGAGAGATGAGAAAATCATGCAGAGGATCAGAAGAACAGTGACAAGTGATGGGATGCCAGGTCCTCATTAGGCTTTTCAGCTTGAGTGCATCCTTGTTTCAGCTTGCTAAATCCCTGCTCATTAGCTCTATCATTTATACTAAATTTGGGGGCTTTTAACCTCTCTTTCAATTCTTATTTGCAATTCTTACTAGCTATCATGGGATTTCTCCATGACATCATTGACCCTGGGGTCAGAAACTTCTGGTCTGTGGTCTCCAGCCTGATCTTCTTGTCTTTTCCTCTTATCAGGCAAGTATATTCTGCCAGATATTTCACTCTGTTTATCAGGTTGAGGGGAATTAACTTTTTTTAGGCCATACTGGAGGACTCTGTGGATGTGCCTGGTGAGACTGCAGGTTTCAAATTGGAGTTTTTAAAATGGAGTTGTTTAAGCTCAGGGCTAAGGCCATCCTCACAGTCCCATTCCCCTTTTTTGAGACAGCATCTCACTCTTTTGGTTAAGACCATGCCAAATTTCTGAGACTGGTTTTGAACTTGAGATTCTCCTTTCTTATCCTCCTGAGCCACTGGGAGCATAGGCATGTGCAGCCTTGCTCTGCTAACCAAAATTACTATTAGTGGATTATATATTTTTTTTCCTTGAGCATTTGAAGAACCTTAACAGTTTTTTCAAAAAGTATATTTATTAATTTTATATTTTCATCAATATTTTTATATGTATATGTACAGTGTCATAATTGTAACTGACTTTTCTCTATCTTTGTAAGCAATGTTTGGAATAGTCAGTCTATTGGAGGGTCTTCCATATCATATAATATGGTTCTCAGACCCTGTGGTAATTGAGGGTATTTCCCTGCTATGTTACTATCATCTTCCCTGTGAGAAGGCTTATCTATCTTTTGTGTTTTGAGTACTCCACCAACTCAGAAGAGAAGCATTTGTGTTCAGAAGCTAAAGAACACTAGAAGCTATGAGATTTGAGAAATTGCAAGGAATAATTTTCTCTTAGATTTTTATAGGAAGCATGGCTATTTCATCATTTTGATAAAAATTTATATACTCACCATCACTCACATTGTGAAAGTCTTGTATTTAAATAATCCATAATTGTAAGAAACATTTTTTGGTTATTTCATTTCAATAAGTGACTTAATTCTTTTTAGCTATATTAAAAATCAGAAATTACTGCAAATTAAATATATGTATTCAAATTTCCATCATGATAATGTGGTCAGTATTAAGTAGGAATTAAGAGAACATTGAACAAAGTTGCTATAAAACATGATTGAAACTTCCCTGCCTTTTAAGAGTGTCAGAAACAGGTTGATGAAGCAGCTTTAAATTTCTGAATAGTATGTAAGTGTATTTGTGATTCATTTTTCAGTACCAGTTTCCAGGGCTGGGGATATAGCTCAGTTGTTAGAGTGCTTGCCTTGCATGCACAATTCCTGGGTTCAATCCCTAGCATGAGAGAGAGAGAGAGAGAGAGAGAGAGAGAGAGAGAGAGAGAGAGAGAGAGAGAGAGAGAGAGAGAGAGAGAGATACACACCAGTTTCTTTGTGATGTAACTTATTGGTGTTCTTTGATAAACTATTCTCTTCATGTTAGACTTCACATGTTCTCTTTGCTTTTAGTTACTTCTGATAACTTCTGTCTTAACTATTATTTTCTTATGAGCCTAATAGGGATACATTTTATTATTTGGAACTAAAAAAACTGATTTTTACAAAAGGAGATTTTCTACTGTTATATATATTCTGATCATTCTTGTTTTATATTTTGGAGATTGGCTGTTACATGTTCAGCTTTTTAACCTACACAATTTAAACTTGGTCAATTTGTTGGCTAGTTTCCTATCATTTGTTTCATCAAGTGAATGTAATTTGATCAATTTTATGGTCCCATTCTCTACTTTTCCACCTCATTGATATTGGTTTCTTCAAAGTTTCCCATCAAAGTCTCTGATTGGTGGTGGGGATAACTAGAAACTAAACTCAGTGCTACTGGAGTACTGAGCCTCATACCCAGACCTATTTTTTATTTGATTCAGTGTCAGGGCCTCACAGATTTGCTTAGTGTCTTGTTGCGTAGGATAGCTTTGAAGTTGAAATCCTTGATCCTCAGTCTCCAGAGCTACTAGGATTATAGGCTTAAGCCACCTTACCCAGCTAAATCTTGCACATTTTAATTTGATGTCATTTTAAACTTGCAACAACTATATTGCACTTACAGAAATATATTTCCATTCATTATATAACTATTATTGTGGTAGTAATGTTTTTTTGGGGGTAAAGTTTCTCTATAATTTTTCTTTTGTACTTCCTAAATTCAATACATGATATATCATGTTAGTGTCATGTTATTGACACTAACATGAGATATCATTTAATATTTTTGTAGCTATGTTGTAACTAAAAATAAATAAGCTCATATTTCTTCAATCTTATATGACCCAAATGTAGCTAGTTTCAGACACACTTTTTAGTGTTTGTGCTCAAATTTGTCATTTTATGATGAGTAGGCCAATGGCAAAATTTAGATTCATTCAAAATAGAAACATTTAATTGTATTTATTCAGGTTATCATCACATCTGATAAGCCTATAAAGAACATAGTAGTGTGACTACTTCATAGGTGATTGTGAGTTGTTTTAGTAATTAATATGTTACCACAATGTGTTCATTAGAAACAGCTCATAATTTACTCAGTGACATTCATTAAAATATGATCTTTTGAGAGACTTTTAGCATGAAAGCATGATGATATACATGAACGTTTATCCCAGCAGAACTAATGAACAGGAAAAAAAAATTCTAACTATTTATAATCCTGGTCCAGAAATGTAGCTCAAGAAAATAGACAAGTAAAGGTACAAACAAAGTATAAAAGGCAATAGAAATACACATTTTCTACTTTCTTAATGGATATTGAAAGCAACATATAAAACTGCATATTTAGAATATATGTCTCTAGTACCTCAAAAATTAAAAAAAAATAACTCACACTATTTGGGAAGTATTCTAAGTATTCTTCTTTATATTATTTGACACATATTTTGGGGTTTCTAAAGAAAAACATGTAAAAAATAGAGAGTGTCTTCAGACTTTAGTGTTTAACATTTTTATTCATCACACACAGACACACACACACACACACACACACACACACACACACAGTTGGCTTTGTACAAAAATCCTGGTTTAATTCTACTAATTTACACGTTTTTTTTCAGAGTGCAACCAAAGGCTTCAGGATGTGTATCTAGTCTAGCATATACTTAGTACCATATTAGTTATTCACCAGTGGAAATCAGCCCTCATATGGGCTGAGGAAAAACTATCATTCAATTTCAGTTAATCCAGCTTTTCTCTTATTGAATATGTAGGAACAATGCTCTGCTGTGAATTCTGTAAGCCCACCAACTTAACTAAGGCACTGATTAATTAATTAATTAATTAGTTGGTCAATTTTTAATTTTACTCTGGAATTGACTTAAGTAAATATGTGGCTCTTTATTTTATTCTTCTTATTTTTGTTCTCTTTTGTACTGGGGATCAAATCTAGCAGTGCTCTATAATTGAGCAAAATCATGTCTGCCTAGGTTGTCCAATTAGTTTTGTACTTTCATTAGTATCAGGAATTAAACCCAGAGAAACTTAATCACTGAGTCACTTCAAAAACTTTGTTTTGTTGTTAAATTTCTGAGGTTGCCTTTAATCTTGAGAATTACCTGCTTTTTCCTTCTGAGCTACTGGTATTACAGAAATTCACCATCATAAAAAGGAGTCTTATTAGTTGGCCTCACCATCACAACTTACTACAATTATAGATGTGCACCATCATGCCTGGTGCTTGCTGAGCAAGTGTGAGGTACTGGGTTCAATTCTCAGCATCACATATATATAAATAAATAAATAATAAAAGTCCATCCACAGAGTGTGTGTGTGTGTGTGTGTGTATATATATAACAGAGGGGAGGAACAGGAGGGGGCCAAGTAAAGGGTCTGAAATCAAGGAACAGGGACAGGTTCCTCAAGAAGGGCAACCAGGGCCTCCAGCAAGGAGCCAGGCCCAAGATGGGGAGCCAAGTGCTGGGACGTGGTCCTGGGACCTATGAAAACAGACATTGCTAGAGAGGGGAGAAAAGGGAGCAAGGGTAGTGGATGGCATAGGGAGACGAGGGATCCAGGCCCAGGTTCACTGCTGGGTGTCAGGATCAAGGAACAGGGCCTGGGCAGGGAGAATCCAAAGTCCCAGGCAAGGGGCACAGCTACGTTTTCCCAAAGGGAGCCCACAGTGCCAAACACCCAGTTCCAGTCCCCTGCACCTTGTGAGCATCCTGGGGAAGGGATCTTGAAAAGGGTCCCAGCAGGGACAGGGACAACAGGAGAGATGAAGGACAGTACAGTGTGAAAGGACAAAGAAAGGGTGTTCATGGGGTTCAGGCCAGGACTCCAGAAAGGAGCCCACACTATGGACCAACAGGAAGGCCCAGAAAAAGAAAGGGCAGGGAAGGGTGAGGCTGGGCAGGCAGGTGAAAGTAGGGTTCTGAGGTTCAGCAAAGCCAAGCGGAGTAGGGTACTGGCCCCAGCGAGGCCTGTAGTCCAAGCCCAAGGAAGCATGGAGCAAGAAGGTTCCCCAGAGGCTCAAGCCAGGTGGAAGGCCAGGGAATGGAGATCCAAGGGCCAGGGCTTGGGCAGTGGGCTCAGAACAGTGGACAAGACTTTGGAGAGATAGCAGTGGATCCGGCAGGGGGCAGGCAGGCTCCTGGCCCAGGTAGGGTGACTGCCAGGTGTCAGGGTTCTGGGTTCAGGATCAAAGGCCCAGGGAGAGCAAGGGTCCCAGGCAAGAGGAGGACTCAATTTTCCATAAGGCGTTCTGGCCCAGATGAGAATCCAGGGACAGGGTCCTGGCAAAGGAGGACTGGCAAGTGAAGACAGCCAGTAGGAGGGCAATGGAAGGGCATGGTGGGGTGTCTAGGTCAGTGCATTGAGGGGCAATTCCAGGATCCAAGCCAGGTGCCCAGGCAAAGGACCCAATTAACAGACCATGGATGAATGGCCCAAGGAGCAGGAGACATGCAAGCGTGAGAGGAAAGCACAAAGGGAAGGGGAGGAAGGGCTGCACAAGGACAAGGAGACAGAGAAAAGTGCAACGGGCACCTAAGGGAGCACACTGGCAGTCCCAAGCAAGGGGTTCCCAGGTCAGACCCAACAGGAAGAGACTCCATGCTATGACAAGTGACATGAGGAACACTGTCAGGAGCTCTTGTGAGAGCCAGGCCTGGGGACTGAAGTGCAAAACGTCAGCATTAGGGAGGGCTTGGTTGGGATAGGAGAAGCATGACAGGCCAGAGGGCAGGGGAGGGAAGGCAATGGATCTCTCAGAGCTGAGTTGAAGCAAGTTGCATGTTAACTGCCTGGTGGCAAAGTTCTGGCAGAAAAGGGGACTCAGGCAAGAGGCAGGGCTGTATTTCCCATAGGGAGCCTTAAGGGCGCAGAGGCCAGACAATTTGGATCCTCTGCCCAGGTGAGTAGATCCTCAGAGAGGGACCTGGACCAAAGGAGGATCAAAACAGGCCATGATGAGGCGATACCTGGCATATGGAGGTTGTGTGGGGGGGGATCGGTTGGCAGCCTGGATCCATTCATGGAGCCCAGGCTAAGGAGAAGCAGGCAAAGTCAAGGGTCCTGGCAGTGCCAGGATACCATAGCACCAATGGAACAGAGGGGAGGCACAGGATGGGGTCTACAAAAATAGGCCTGAAACCAAGGGAAGGGAAAGGGTCCTCAAGAAGGGCTGCCAGGGGCTCAAGCAAGGAGCCATGCCCAGTAATGGAGAGGCAAGTGCTAGCACCTGGGGCAGGATGAATGATAATGGATATGAATGGGGAGGGGAGGGAGGGGAGAATTCTGAGCAGGTGACACAGCTGGAGGAAGGATGAAGACAAGGTCCACTGCAGGGTGTCAGGATTGTGTAGCAGGGCAGGGGCTGAGGGAAGCCAAAGGGCCCAGACAAGGGACACGGCTACATTTTCTCAAAGGGAACACACAGGGCCATGAGGCCAGGTCAAGTACCTGGGCTGATGAGCATCCTAGGAAGGGGATCAGGAATATGGACCTGGGAGAGACAGAAAAGACAAGAGGGCCAAAGGAGGACACAGTCTCAAGGGCCACAGGATAGGTCTGGGTGGGGTGGGAGCCAGGACCCCAAGAAGGAGCTAAGACAAGGGACCTAGAGGAGGGCCCAGCCAGGGGAGAGCAGGGAAGAGCGGGGCCAGTTAGGCATGGCTGCACTAGGGTACTGCAGTACAGGGAAGCCAAGGGGAGGAGAGAAGTGGCTGGAGTAAGGAGGCCCTCAGACAAAGCCCAGAAAAGAAAGGAACAAGAAGGACCATCAGAGGCTCAATCAAGGAGCCAGGCAAGGAATTGGAGTGCAAGGGCCAGGGCTTTGGCAGGGGCTTTGGATGGTGGACAAGACTTGGGAGGGAAGGCAGGGGATCCAGCAGGGGGCAGTCAGGCTCCAGGCCCAGGGCCACTACCAGGTGTCAGGTTTCCTGGTGGAGGACCAAGCACCCAGAGAAAGTAAGTGGTCCAGGTGTGGGGTAGGGCTCTGTTTTTCATAAGGCGCTGTGGCCCAGATGAGAATCCATGGAGAGGGATTTGGCAAAGGAGGCTTGGCAATGGAAGGGGGCCAGAAGGATGGCTATGGGAGGGCAAAGCCAGAGGTCATGCTAGGTACATGGTGGGAGACTGAGCCAGGACCATAGCCATGTGCTGATACAAGGTACCCACCTGACCAACCTAGGACGAGGGACCCAAGCAGCAGAAGTCCCACGAGCACCAGAGGAATTTCCAAGGGGATGGAGAGAATGAGCTGCATGAGGACCATGAGACTGAGGGAAGCTCAAGGGGCACCTAGGGGAGCC
The DNA here is from genome assembly GCF_047511675.1 of Marmota flaviventris. Taxonomy (NCBI): domain Eukaryota; kingdom Metazoa; phylum Chordata; class Mammalia; order Rodentia; family Sciuridae; genus Marmota; species Marmota flaviventris. The sequence continues at coordinate 21,237,958 of NC_092517.1, forward strand.
CTCTGGCGGGCCCAAGCAAGGGACCCCCAGTTCAGATCCAACATGAAGAGACCCCACACTATGCAAAGGGACATTAGGAAAGTGTCAGGGGCTCAAGGGGGCACACAAGATGGGGACAGGAGTGGCAAGGGCCTGGGTTAGGGAAAGCTGGGTTAGGGTAGGGGCAGCATGTAATGTCAGAGGGCAGGGGAGAGAGAAGGGAGGGTATCGCTTATGGCTGGGTTGGAGCAAATCCCATTTTAAGTGCCAGGCCACAAGTTTCAAGCAGTGAAGTGGACTCATGCGAGTGGCAGGGCTGTTTCCCATAGGGATCATTCATGGCGCAGAGGCGAGCCAATTCCACTCCTCTGCCCCAGGTAAGTAGATCCACAGAGAGGGTACTGGACCAAAGGAGAGGCCAAAGAGGGTACTGTGAGGGGATACCTGGTTTACGGTAGTTTGTGGGGGTGGGTGGGGCTGCCAGGACCCATTCAAGCAGCGTAGGCTAGGGAGAAGCAGCGTTGCAGAGGGTCTGGGCAGTGCCAGGATATCACAAAATGAGAGTATCAGAGGGGAGGCACAGGAGGGGGCTGGCAACAGGGGCCTGAAACCAAGGAACAAGGGAAGGGTCCTAAACAAGGGTACCAAAGGTCTCAGGCAAGGAGCCAGGCCCAGTAATGGAGAGCCAAGGGCTAGTACTTGGTCCTGGGTGAATGAAAAGAAACATGGAGGGGGAGTAGTGGGATGGGAGAAAGTGGAGTGGGTGGCACAGGGGGAGAAGGGCTCAAGGCCTGAGTCCACTGCAGGGTATCAGGGATCAGGAGCAGGGCCCCGGCTAAGGGAGGTCAAAGGGCCCAAGCAAGGGGCAGGGCTACGTTTTCCCAAAGGGAGCCCCCAGGGCCAAGAGGCCAGGTGAAGTCACTTGGCCCAGGTAAGCATCCTGGGAAGGAGATCACGAAAGCGGGCATGGCAGAGACAGAAATGACAGGGAGGCCAAAGGAGGGCACAGCCAGAAGGGCCGCACGATGGGTGTGGGTGGGGTGAGCCCCAGGACCCCAGCAAGGATCCCAAGTAAGGTACCTAGAGAAGGGCAGGCCAGGGGAGAGCAGGGAATGCTGGGCCAGTAAAGCAGGGCGGCACTAGGGTACTGCAGTCCAGGAATGCCAAGGGGAGAAGTGAAGCAGCACCAGCGAGGGGCTCTCAGACAATACCCAGAAAACAGTGAGCAAGAAGGGCCACCAGAGGCTCAAGCGACCAGCCAGGCCAAGTTAAAGAGAGCCAAGGGCCAGGGCTTGGGCAGGGGGCTCAGGACACTGGACAAGATTTGGGAGGGAAGGCAGAGGATCCAGCTGGGTGCAATCAGGCTCCAGGCCCAGGGCCACTTCCAAGTGTTAGGGTTCCTTGTGGAGGACCAAGCACCCAGTGAGAGTAAGGGGCCCATGTGAAGGCCAGAGCTCTGTTTCACATAAGGCACCCTGGCTTATATTTGAATCCAGGCCCAGGGACCTGGAAAAATGCTAGAAACGGGAAGGAGGCCAGGAAGAGGTGGATGAACATGCATGGTGGGGGGTCATGGTGGGTGCAATGGTACTGCAAGAGCCATGACCCAAGTCAGGCCCCCAGGCAAGGGACTCACCGAACTGATTGTGATGAGTGACTCAAGGAGCAGGATACTTGCAAGTGCCAGAAAATTGCTCAAGGGGAAAGGAGGTAGGAGATGCTTGAGGACCAGGAGACAGTGGGAAGTGCAAGGGTCACCTAGGTGAGCCTACTGGGTTTCTCAAATAAGGGGCCCCAGGTCAGTCACAACACGAAGGGACTCCATGCTATGCCCAGGGACATGAGGAATGTGGTTAGGGGCTCAGGTGAGTGCCCAGGCCTGGAGACTAGAGCAAATAGGGTCAGGGTTAAGGAGGGCTGGGTTGGGGTAGGGTCAGCATGCAAGGCGAGAGGGCAGGGGAGGGAAAGGAGATCACTCAGGGCTGGGTTGGAGCAAGTCCCATGTTAACTACCAGGCCTCAAGGTCCAGGTGGTGAAGGGGACTCAGGTGACTGGCAGGGTTTTGTTTCCCATAGGGATCATTCAGGGTGCAGAGACAGCCAAATCCGCTCCTCTGACCCAGGTGAGTAGATCTTCAGAGAGGGACCTGGACAAATGAGGGGCAAGAGGGTACTGTGAGGGGATACCTGCCATGCGCAAGTTGGGGGGGGTTCAGTGTGCTGTAGCACCCATTTGAGGAGACTAGGCTAGAGTGAATAGTGGTAGCTGAGGGTTCCTGCAGGCCCAGGATACCACAGCATGAGGGAAACAGTGGGGATGCAGCGAAGAGGCACAGGAGGGTGTTGGGTGCTACGATCAAGTCAAGATGGCTCCTGGAAGTTTGCCAGGAGGAGTGGTTTGTGAGGCAACGCCACTGATCCATTAAGATGGTGGGGATTCCTTATTGGTTGGTTGCTGTATCTGGATGATGCTAATTGAGTCAAGCTGTGTGTAATCAGTTAGGTATATATACTGCTGTTGTTCCGTAATAAAGTAGTTCCCGCTTCAACCTTCAAGTTGCTTGTCACCTCCCAGTTATTTTGCCCAGCCAGACTGTGGCAGGAGAGGGCTGGAAAAAGGGGCCTCAAACCAAGGGATAGGGATCAGGTCCTTGAGAAAGGGCAGCCGGGGACTCAAGCAAGAAGACAGGCCCAGTAATGGAGAGCCAAGTTCTAGTACCCGGGCTGGGTGAATGAAAAGAAACATGCATAGGGAGGAGCAAGAGGGGAGAAAGGGAAGTGGCTGGCACAGGGGGAGGAGGACTTAAGGTCCAGGTCCAGAGCAGAGTGTCAGGGCTCAGGAGTAGAGCCCGGGTTGAGGGAGGCGAAAGTGCCCAGGCAAAAAGCAGGGCTACATTTTCCCAAATGTCAAATCCTCTGGCAGCCAGGGACTCAAGCAAGGGGCAGGGCCCAGTAATGGAGAGCGAAGTGCTGGCACCTAGGCCTGGGTGAATGAAAAGAAACATGGAATAGGAGGGGAGAAAGGGGAGTGGCTGGCACAGGGGGAGGAGGGCTCAAGGTCCAGGTCCAAGGGAGAGTTTCAGGGTTCAGGACAAGGCCCGGGCTGAGGGAGGCAAAAGTGCCCAAGCAAGGGGCAGACCTACATTTTCTCAAAGGTCATATCCTCTGGCCCAGGTAAGCATCCTGGGAAGGGGATCAGGAAAGTGGGCATGGCAGAGATAGAAAGGACAGGAGGGCAGAAGGAGGGCACAGTCTCAAGAGCCGCAGGACTGGTGTGGGTGGGTTGGGAGCCAGGACTTAAGCAAGGAGCCCAAGCAAGGGACCAAGAGAAGAGCCCAGGCCAGGGGAAAGCAGGGAACGCCAGGCCACGAATGCAGGCCTGCACTAGGGTACTGTAGTACAGTGAAGCCAATGGGAGCAGGGAAGCGGCCCCAGCGAGGGGACTTCAGACAATGTCCAGAAAAGCAGTAGCAAGAATGGCCACCAGAGTCTCAAGCGAGAAGCCAGTCAAGGGAACAGAGAGCCAAGGGCCAGGGCAGGGGCAGGGGGCTCAGGACAGTGGATTACATTTGGGAAGGAAGGTAGGGGATCCAGCAGGGGACAGTCAGGCTCCAGGCCCAGGGCCACCTCCAGGTTTTAGGATTCCTGGTGCTGGACCAAGCACCTAGGGAGACCATGGGGCCCAGACGAGAGGCAGGGCATTGTTTCTCATAAGGCACCCTGGATCAGATGAGAATATAAGGCCAGAGTCCTGGCAAAGGAAGCCTGGAAAAGAAAGCCTGATGAAGGGCATGCAGGGGGTTGGGGTGGGTGCACATAGGGGTGAGACCCAGGACCTAGCAAGGCACCCAGGCAAGGGACCCACCCGATCAATGGTGATAGGGGGCACAAGGAGCAGGAGAACTGCAAGCACCAGATAAAAGCATGAGGGGAAGGGGAGGAAGAGGCTGCGTAAGGACCAGGAGAAGCCAAGGGGCACCTAAGGAAGCTCGCTGGCAGGCCCCAGCAAGAGGCCCCCAGGTCAGACCCAATACTAAGAGACTGTTTACTGTGCCAAGGGCTACGAAGAACACGGTCAGGGGCTCAGGCAAATGCATAGGCACAGGGAATGGAGTGCAAAGGATCAGGGATAGCGAGGGCTGTGTTGTGGTAGGGGTGGCCTGCAAGGCCAGAGGGAAGGGGAGGGAAGGGAGGGGATCACTCAGTACTGGGTTGGAGCAAGTCCATGATAAGGGTCAGGCCCCAAAGTTCAGGCAGTGAAAGGACTCAGGTGAGTGGCAGGGCTGTGTTCCCATAGGCAGCATTCAGGGCGCAGAGGCAAGACAATTTTGATCCTCTGCCACAGGTTAGAAGATCCTCAAAGAGGGATCTGGATCAAAGGACGGACCAAAGAGGGTACTGTAAGGGGATACCTGGTGTGTGGAAGTGGGGGTGGGTGGGCTGCAGGACTCATTTCAGCAGCACAGGGTAGGGAGAAGCAGGGGGAGTGGGGGGTCCAGGCAGTTCCAGCATACCAGAGCATGAGGGGATGAGAGGGGAGGAATAGGAGGGAGCAGGCAGCAGCATCCTGAAACCAAGGGACAGGGAAAGGGTCCTCAAGAAGGAGAACAGCTCAGTATCTCAAGCAGGGAGCCGGGCCCAGTAATGGAGAGCCTAGTTCTAGCACCTGGGCCTGGGTGAATGAAAAGAAACTTGGAGGGGGAGTAGTGGGAGGGGAGAAAGTGGAGTCAGTGGCAGAGGGGGAGAACAACTCAAAGACCAGATCCACTGCAGGGTGTCAGGGATCAGTAGCAGGCCCCGGCTGAGGGAGTCCAAAGGGCCCAAGCAAGGGGCAGGGCTATGTTTTCCCAAAGGGAACCCCCAGGACCAAGAGGCCAGGTCAAGTCGCCTGGCCCAGGTGAGCCTTGGAAGGCGATCAGGGAAGCAGGCATGGCAGAGACAGAAATAACAGGAGGGCCAAATGAGGTCACAGCCTGAAGGGCCACGGGACAGGTATGGGTGGGGTGGGGGCCAGGACCCCATCAAGGAGCTCAGGTAAGGGACTTAGAGGAGGGCCCAGGCCAGGGGAGAGCCAGGAAGGTGGGGCGGCACTAGGGTACTAAAGTACAGGAAAGCCAAAGAGAGCAGAGAAGTATCCCCAGTGAGGGGCCCTCACACAATGCCCAGAAAAGCAGTGAGCAAGAAGGGCAACCAGAGGATCAAGTGAGAAGCCATGCCAGGGAACAGAGAGCCAAGGGCTAGGGCTTGGGCTGGGTGCTCAGGACAGTGGATTACATTCAGGAAGGAAGGCAGGGGATCCAGAAGGGGGCATTCAGGCTCCAGGCCCAGGGCCACCTCCAAGTTTCAGGGTTCCTGGTGCAGGACCAAGCCCCCAGGGAGATCAAGGGCCCCAGGCAAGGGCCAGGGCATTGTTTCCCATAAGGCACTCTGGATCAGATAAGAACCTAAGGTCAGGGTCCTGGCAAAGGAGCCCAGAAAAACAAATGGGGCCAGAATGAAGATGATAGGAGGGCATGCAAGCTGGTGGGGTGGGTGCCCATATGAGTGAGACCCAGGACCCAAGCCAAGCCGCCCAGGCAAGGGACTCACCCAATCAATGGTGATGAGGTCTCAAGGAGCAGGAGACTTGTGAATGCCAGAAAAAGGTGCAATGGAAATTGGAGGAAGGGGATGCATGAGGACCAGGAGTAGCTAAGGGGCACCTAGGGGAGTCTGCTGGCAGGCCCAAGCAAGGGGCCCCCAGGTCAGACCAAACATAAAGAAACTCCTTGCTCTGCCAAGGGCCATGAGAAACAGTCAGGGGCTCAGGCGAATGCCCAGGCCCAGGGAATGAAGCCCAAAGCGACAGGGTTAGGGAGGCCTGGTTGCAGTAGGGGCAGCATGGAAGGCCAGAGGGAAGGAAGGGGATCACTCAGGGCTGGGTTGGAGCAAGTCCATTTAAATGCCAGGCCTCAAGCTTCAGGCAGTGAATAGGACTCAGGCAAGTGTCAGGGCTGTGTTTTTCATAGGGAGCATTCAGGGCACAGAGGCAAGCCATTTCTGCTCCTCTGCCCCCAGGTGAATGGATCCTAAGAGAGGGAAAAGGACCAAAGGAGGGGGCCAAAGAGTGTACTGTGATGGGATACCTGGTGTGTGGAAGTGGGGGTGAGTAGGGCTGCCAGGACCCATTTGAGCAGCATAGGCTTCGGAGAAGTAGGGGGTTAGAGGGTCCAGGCATTGCCAGGATACCATATCATGAGGGAATCAGAGGGCACGCACAGGAGGGCGTGGTAACAGGGGCTTGAAACCAATGGACTGGACCTCGAGAATGGCAGCCAGGGACTCAAAAAAGGAGCCAGGCACTCAAAAAATGGAGCCAGGCCCAGTAATGGAGAGCCAAGTGCTAGCACCTAGGCCTGGGTGACTGAAATAGGACATGGTTGTCTGTGGGAGCTCTTATACCTCTGCAGCCTGGGTAGATTGGACTGGCTCCTCCCGGCGAAGTCCCTTCCCACCTTGGTGTCCAGGCTACCTTTTATACTGCCTTAGCCCATGCAGTGGGGACTCACCCCTCCAGTTATGAGATCCCTTCCACCTGGGTGCCTATAGGGGCATGTCTCGTAATGAGGTGCAGCCAGGGTAGGAGGCACCAGCCCCTCCAGGCAGCATACCCCTTTCACTTGGGTTTCAGGGGGAGGTCATATATAGGTGCAGCTAGAGTAGCAGGGAATCACCCCTATAGGCAAGAGACCCCTCACACCTGGGTTTGTACAGGGGGCTCCTATAGAGCTGGAGCCAGAGTAACAGGGACTCACCCCTCTAGGAGGGATACCCCTTTCACCTGAGTGTCTGGGAGAACTCGTATACCTCTGCAGGCAGGGTAGAGGAGATTCGCCCCTCTAGGAAGGAGACGCCTCCCAACTGGGTGTCCAGGAAGTTAGCACACCACTCCAACTAGGGTAGAGAGGACTCCTGCCTCCAGGCAGGAGACCCCTCCCACCTGAGTGTTGTGGGGATCTTATATACACCTGCACCCAGGTGAAAAGGGACCCGCCTCTCCAGGTGAAGACCCCTCCAACCTGGTTGTGGAGGGAAGCTCATATACCACCACAGCCAGGGTAGAGGGCACTCACCCTGCCAGGTGGAGACCCCTCCCACCTGGGTGTCTGGAGAGCTCCCATACCACTACAGCCAGGTTAGAGGGAACGCAAATCTCCAGTCGTGAAACCTCTCCCACCTGGGTGACTGGGGGAGCTCCAATGCTTCCCATCCAGGTTAGAGGGGACTTGCTCCTCCATTTGGGAAATGCCTCCCATAGGGGTGTCCTGGGAATTCTTATATGGCACCAGCCAAAGTAGAGGGGACTCGCCCCTCCAGGTGGGAGACCCCTTCCACCTGGGTGCTGGGGTCTTGTATAGCTTGTATACTACTAAAGCCAGGGTAGAGGGGACTCGCCTCTCCAGTTGGGAAACCACACCCAACTTGGTGTCTGGGGAAGTTTGTATACAAGCACAGCTAGTGTAGAGAGGATTCCCTGCTTTAGGCGGGAGACTCTTCCTGCCAGGGTGTCATGGGAACTCTTATCCTGCCAAGCCCAGGTAGAGGGGATTCGCCCTTCCAGGCAGCATACCCCTCTTACCTCCATGTCACGGGGAGCTCTTATACATCCACAGCTAGAGTAGAGGGGATGTGCCCCTCCAGGCTCTCGCCACCTGGGTGTTCAGGGGAGCTCCTATACAGCCTTGCGAAGGGTAGGGGAAACTCACCACTCCAGACAGGAGACCCCTCCCACCTGGGTATCAGGTGGAGCTAGTATACTGGGCAAGCCAGGGTAGAGGGGACTTGCCCCTCCAGGCGGGAGACCACACCCACTTGGGTGTGGGTGGAGGAGCTCATATACCACTGTAGCCAGGGTAGTGGGGACTCGCCCCTCCAGGAAGGAGACCCCTCCCATCTGGGTATATCTGGGAGTTTGTATAAAATCTTAACTAGGGTAGAGGGGATTCGCCCCACAAGGAGGGAGATTCCTTCCACTTGGGTGTCAGGGGAGATCATATACTATTGCAGCCAGGGTAGAGGGTTCTTGCGCCTCCAGGCAGGTGAATCCAGGGGGAGCTCATATACTGTAGCTGCCAGGGTAGAGGGGATTATCCCTCTATATTGGAGACCCCTCCCAGCCAGGGTAGAGTGGACTCACCTTTCCAGGTGGAAGACCCCGCCCACCTAGGTGTCAGGTGGAGCTCATATAGCCCAGCAGCCAGGGTAGAGGGGGAACTCGCATCTCCCGGAGAGAAATACCTCCCACCTGGGAATGGGAATAAATCCTATACAGCCTTAGCCAGGCTAGAGGGGACTCGCCCCTCCAGGCGGATTGCCCTTCTCACCTGGGTATCAGGTGGAGCTCATATACACCAGCAGCTAGGGTAGAGGTGACTCGCACCTCCAGGCAAGAGATACATCCCACCTGTGAATGGGGTTAACTCTTATACTGCCTTAGCAAGGGTAGAGGGGACTCGCTCCTCTAGGTGGAAGACCCCTCCCACATGGGTGTCTGGCAAGGGGGATCCTATACACCTGCACCCTGGGTAGCAGTGACTCACCCCTCCAGGCGGGAGACCCCTCCTACTGGGTGTAGGAGGGGGCTCTTATACCCCAAAGACAGGGTTGAGGGGACTTGCCCCTTCAGGTGGGAGACCCTCCCACCTGGTTTCAGGGGAGTGCCTATACCACTGCAGCCAGAGTAGTGGGGACTCGCCCTTCCAGGCAGGAGAGCCTTCCCACCAGGGTGTCATCTGGAGTTCATATAGTAATCCAGCCATGGTAGAAAGTACTTGCCCCTCCTGGCAGGAGACCCCTCTCACCAGGGTCTCAGTGGGAGCTCATATACTTCCACAGCCAGGATAGAGGGTACTCGCCCCTACATGCAGGAGACCCCTCCCACCTGGGATCTGGGGCAGCTTGTATACCTCCACATCCAGGGTAGAGGGGACTCGCTGCTCCAGTTGGGAGACCCTTCCCACCTGTGTGTCAGGGGGATATTTTATACAACCACAGCAAGGGTAGAGGGGGATTTGCTCATCCAGGTGTTAGACCCCTACCCACCTGGGTGTGTGTGGGGGAGATCCTTTACAGCCACAGCCAGTGTAGAGCGGACTCACCTCTCCATGCGGAAGACCACTCCCACCTGTGTGTAGGGGGGCGCTTGTATACCACCTTAGCCAGGGTACAGAAAACTTGGCCCTCCAGGCAGGATAACCCTCCCACTTGGGTGTCTGGGAGAGTTTGTATACTGCCACAGCCAGGGTAGAGGGGACTCATTGCTCCAGGTGGGAGATATCTCCCACCTAGATGTTGGGGGGAGCTTGCATACCCCCACAATCAGTATAGAGGGGACTTGCCTCTCCAGTCAGGAGACCACATAACCTAGGTGTCCGGGGAGCTCTTATACCTCCAGAGCCAGGGGAGAGGGGACTCGACTCTCCAGGCGGAAGATCCCGTCCACCTGGTTGTCAGGGGAGTTCATATACTGTCACAGGCAGGGTAGAGGGGACTCACCCCTTGAGGCGGGAGACCCCTCCCACCTGGGTGTAGCCGGGAGTTCCTATACCACTACAGCCAGGGTCAGAGGGATTCACCTCCACCTGGGTGTCAGGGGAATATCCTTTACCACAGAGGCCAGGGTTGAGGGGACTCACCCCTCCAGGCATGAGCCTAATCCAACCTTGTGTCAGGCAAAGCTAGTAAACAAGTGCAGCCAGCCAGCATAGAGGGGACTCGCCCCTTCAGGTAGGAGACCCACCCACATGGGTGTGGGGTGGAAGTTCCTATACCATTGCAACTAGGGTTGTGGAGACTCCTCCCTCCAGGCAGGAGACCCTTCTCATCTGGGCATGAGGGCCGAGCTGCTATACCAATCCAGCAAGGGTAGAGGGGACTCGCCCCTCCAGGTGGAAGACCCCTCCTACCTGGGTGTCAAGGGGAGTTCCTATACCACTGTAGTCAGGGTAGAGGGGACTAGCCCCTTCAGGAAGGAGACAAATTCCACCTAGGTGTCCAGTGCTGGGGCTTGTATACCTCTCTAGCCAGGGTAGAGTGGACTCGCCCCTCTAGTTGGAAGTGCCCTTCCTCCTGGGTATCAGGGAAGCTCCAATACAGATGCAGCCACGCTAGAGGGGACTAGCCCCTCCAGGCCAGAGATGCCTTTCACTTGGGTGTCAGGGGGTACTCTTATACCCCCATAGCCAGGGTAGAGGGGATTTGCCTCTCCAGGTGGAAGACCCCTCCCACCTAAGTGTTGCAGGGAGCTTGTATACCAAGTTAGCCAGGGTAGAGGGGACTGGAGGTGTGAGTCACCTCTACCCTGGCTATGGATGTTTTGAGCTCCCCTCAACACCCAGGTGTGAGGGGTCTCCCGCCTATAGTGGTGAGTGCCCTGTACCCTGGCTGCAGCATTATAGAAGCTTCCCCCGACACCCAGGTGGGAGATGTCTCCCGCATCGAAAAGGAAGTCCCCTGTGCCATGGCTGCTGGGCTTTAAGAGCTTCCCCTACACCCAGGTGGGAGTGGTCTCTCATCTGGAAGGGAGAGTCCCCTCTATCCTGGCTGCGACAGTATATGGGGAGAAAAGGGAGTAAGGGAACCTGTGGCACAGGGAGAAAAGGGCTCAAGGCCTAGATTCTCTGCAGGGTGTCAGGATTTAGTAGCAGGCCACATACTGAAGGAGGCCAAAGACCCCAGGCAAGGGGCACTGCTACATTTTCCCAAAAGAAGCCCACAGGACTAAACATCCCAGTTTCAGCCCCTGGCTCTGGTGAGCATCCTGGGAAAGGGATTTGGAAAAGGAGTCCAGAAGGAACAAGGACAACAGGAGGGCTGAAGGAGGGCACAGTGTGAAGTTCTGGAAGAAGGGTGTTTTTTGGTGCAGGCCAGGACTACAGGAAGGAGCCCAGGCTAGGGGAGAGCAGGGAAGGGTGGGCCAGGCAGGCAGGGGCTGTACTAGGGTTGTGAGATGCAGTGAAACCAAGGGGAGCAGGGAAGCAGCCCCAGTGAGGCCCACAGTTCAAGCCCAGGGAAGCACAGAGCAAAAAGAACCTACAGAGGCTCAAGAGAGGAGCCCAGGGAATGGAGACCCAAGGGCCAGCGATGGGGCAGGTGGCACAGGACAGTGGACAGTGCTGGGGAGGTAAGGCAGGGGTCCGGCAGGGGGGGGGGCGGCGAGGCACAAGGCCCAGTGTCACTGCCATGTGTCAGGTTTCCTGGTGCTGTCCCAAGGGCCTAGGGAGTGCAAGTAGCCCAGACGAGAGTCAGTATTCTGTTTCCCATAAGGTGCCCTAACCCAGATGAGGATCAAGGGCCAGGGACTAGGCCAAAGGGTGTGGCAAGGGACAGAGGCCAGGAGGAGTGCGATGCAAGTGCACAGTGGAGGTCGCAGTGTGTGTGGAGAGGGGCAAGAGTCAGGTAAGGGACCAATCCCACCAAAAGTTATTAGGGACCCAATGAACAGGATGTCCCTGTTCCAGGAAAAAGTGCTAGGGGAAGGAGAGTTAGGATCAGCACTAGGATGTGGAGACAGAGGGCTGCACAAAAGGCATAGAGTGGAGCGAGCTAGGGGGCCAAATCAAGAGGCACCCAGGTCAGACACTACAGGAAGAGACACCACAGAAAGGAACACAATATGAGTAATGGATTAAGGAGCTCAGGCTGGCAGCCAGGCCAGGGGACTGTAGGGTGAATTGTCAGGATGAGGAAGGTCTGCATTGGCTTAGGGACAGCTTGTAAGGCTAGAGGGCAGGAGAGGAAAGGTAGGGGATCACCCAGGGCAAGGTCATCACTAGGCCCGAGTCTACTGCCAATTGTCAAGTTTGGGCGGCAAAGGAGGCCAAGGCCAGAGGCAGGATTGTGTTGCCCATAGGAATCCTTCAGGGCCCAGAGGCCAGCCAATTCCACTCCTCTGCCCCAGATGAGCAGATCCTCAGAGAGAGACAAGAACCAAAGGAGGGAAATGTGAGGATTCCCTTTGGTCCAGGATGGGGGGTGTGTGTCTGTGGGGAACAGTGACATTGGAGGAGACCAGGCTAGGGTGAAGCGGGGGAAGGGGAGGGTCCTGCAAATGACAAAATACCACAGTACATGGGGAACAGAGGGGAGGCACAGGAAGGGGGCCATGCAAGGGGCCTGAAATCAAGGGACAGGGACATGGTCCTGGAGAAGGGTGAGCAGGGGCTCTAGCAAGGAGCCAGGCCCAAGAATGGGGAGCCAAGTACAAGGACCCAGTCCTGGGTTTCATGAAAACAGACAGAGCTGGGGAGGGAAAAAGGGGGAGCAAGGGTAGTGGGTGATGCAGCAAGAGTAAGGGTCAAGTCCCTGTTTCTCTGCTGGATGTCAGGATTGAGGAGCAGGGCCTGGGCAGAGAGTCCAAAGTCCCAAGCAAGGGGCACAACTACGTTTTCCCAAAGGGAGCCCACAGGGCCAAACACCCAATTCCAGTCCCCTGCACCTGTGAGCCTCCTGGGAAAGTCATCTTGAAAAGAGGCCCAGCAGAGACAGGGACAATAGGAGGGATGAAGGAGGGTACAGCGTGAAAGGACAGAGGAAGAATGTTGATGGAGTGCAGGCCAGGACTCCAGAAAGGAGACCATACTAGGGACCAATGTTGTAGGGACAAAGGAGACAAGGCACCAAAGATAGCAGGAAACAGTTTTATTTGGCTGCAGTCAGGTTCAGAGGGCACAGATTTTTCTGTAATAAATCAATCCCTTGAACCCTGATTTCAGGCAGTTTCAGAATTTTATACCCAGCATGTAATGGAAGGGGTTCAAAAGTTCACAGTCTGAAAAAAGTTCATATAAAAGCAGCTTTTTCTTTCACTGTTTTGGGCAAGTTAACTCTTCAAGGAAAACTCCTGAGATGGGGAGAGCTTCTTTTCCCCATTTTTCCTCTCCCTGCCAGTTGTTAACATGGAGCCCAGTTGGTAACATATCTTAACACATGTAGACAATTCTTTGAGGCCCAGCTCAAGGACAGCGGCCTTGTTTGCACATTTCTACAATCTACTATACTGGATATGTTTGTGAAAATCTAGTAAGGGGTGCCCAGCACCTGGAGTGCTGGTATCTTCTTGGCCAGTGGCCAAGTAAATCATGGCAATAGGAAAGTAGGAAATTAATCTACATTGAACTCTTTTGCAGAGACTCTTTTGCTGACAGTCCTACAAACAGCCATAGTGAAGAATTCTGGAGAAAATCAGTTAAGACTTTTCTTTGGAGGAAGGGGTGACACTTCGATACAAGGAGAATAGAGGGGAGACACAGGAGGGGGCTCGATAAAGGGGCTTGAAATCAAGGGAAAGATACACGGTCCTGGAGAAGGGCAGCCTCAAATAAGGAGCCAGGCCCAGTAATGGAGATCCGAGTGTACTGGCCTGGGCAGGGGTCCCATGCAAACAGACAGGGCCAGAGAGGGGAGGGAGGGGAGAAAGGCACACAGGTAGCACAGGGCGAGGAGGGCTGAAGGCCCAGGTCCACTGATGGATTTCAGGGTTGGGGAGCAGGGCCCGGGCTGAGGGAGGGCAAAGGGTCCAGAAAAAGGAGAAGGGCTACATTTTCTAAAAGAGAGCCCGCAGGGCCAAAGGCCAGATCTAGTCCCCTGGCCCTGGTGAGCATCCTGGTAAAGGGATCAGGAAAAGCGGCACCACAGGGACAGTGACAACAGGAGGTCCCTAGGAAGGGACAGCAGGAAGTGCCAGAGGATGCCTGTTGATGGGGTGGGGGCCAGGACCCCAGCAGGGATTCCAGGCTAGGGACCTAGAGGAGGACCCCATCCTGAAAGTGCAGGGAAGGGTGGGGCTGGGCAGGAAGGTGGCACTAGGGTTCTGCCATGCAGGGAAGCCAAGGGAGTAGAGAAGCAGCCCAAACAAGGGGCCCCCAATACAAGCCCAGGGAAGCACAGGGCAAGAAGAGCCACCATAGGCTCAAGTGAGGAGACAGGCCAGGAAATCGAGAGACAAGGGCCAGGCCTGGGGCTGGGGGATCAGGACAGTGGACATGTCAGAGGAGGGAAGGCAGGCTCCAGGGTCAGGGCCATTGCTAGGACTCAGTTTTCCAAGAGTAGGTCCAAGGGCCCAGGGAGAGCAAGAGGCCCAGGCTAGTGACAGGGTTCTCTCTCCCATTAGGTGCCTTGCCCAGACAGGGGCCTGGTAATGGATTGGAGCCATAAGAAGAATGATGGGAGGGCAGGATGGGGGGTCGCGGTGGTTGCAAAGACGGGCAAGAGCCAGGACCCAAGCCAGGATCCCAGGCAAGGGACCAATCCCACCAACAGAGCATTAGAAACCCAAGCAGCAGGAGGCCAGCACTCCAGGGGAAAGGGCGAGTGGAAGGAGAGGAAGGGTTGGTGCTAGGATGTGGAAACAGAGGGCAGAGCAAAGGGCACTCAGTGGAGTGCACTAAGGGGCCCAAACAAGGAACCCCAGGTACTCCTCAACGCGAAGTGACTACTTGCGATGTCACACAACACAATGAACAGGGACCAGGGCTCAGGCAAGCAACCAAGTCTGGAAACTGGAGCGTGAAACCTCAGGGTTAGGGAGGGCTAGGTTGGGGTAAGGGCATCATGCAAGGCTAGATGATAGGGGAGGGGAGGGAGATGATCACACAGGGCAATGTCAGTGGAAGGCCCAAGTCCACTGCCAGGTGACAAGGTTTGGAAGGCTAAGGGGGCCCAGGCAAGAGGCATGGCTGTGTTTCCCACTGGGAGCATTCTGCATGTAGAGGCCAGCCAATTCTGCTCCTCTGCCCCAGGTGAGTAGATCCTCAGAGAGGGACCTGGACCAAAGGAGGGGCAAAAGTGGACACTGTGAGGTGATACCCATGGTGCAGAGTTTGGGGTGGGGTCGATGGGTAGCCAGGACCCATTTGAAGAGCCCAGGCTAGAAAGAAGCAGGGGGAGCAGAGGGTCTGGGCAGTGCCAGGATACCTCAGCATAAGGGGAATAGAGGTGAGTCACAAGAGGGGGCCTGTAAAAGGGGCCTAAAACCAAGGGACATGGATAGGGTCCTGGAGAAGGGTAGCCAGGGGAAAAAGCTAGGAGCTGAGCCCAGTAATGGAGAGCAAAGCACTAGCACTGGGCCTGGGTGAATGAAAAGTGACATGGTTGTTTGTGAGAGCTCTTATACCTCTCTAGACTGTGTAGAGCAGACTGGCTCCTCTAGGCGAGAGACCCCTCCCACTTTGGTGTTCAGGCGAGCTTATATTCTGCCTCAGCCAGTGTAGAGGGGATTTGCCCCTCCAGGCAAGAGACCCCTCCCACCTGGGTTTGTAGGGAGGGCTCCTATACAGCTGCTGCCAGGATAACAGGAACTCATGCCTCCAGGTGGTAGAACCCTTTCAGCTGGATGTCTGAGGGAATTCATTTACCTCCACTTGCAAGGTGATGTGAACTTGCCCCTCCAGGCAGGAGAACGCTCCCTCCTGGGTGTCTGGGGGATGTTGTATATTGTCACAGCCAGGTTAGAGGGGACTTGCCCCTCCAGGCCAAAGACTGTTCCCACCTGGGTGTCAGGGGAGGTCATATTCCACAACAGCCAGGGTAGAGGGTCTTGCCCTTCCATTTTGGAGACCTCTCCAATGTGGGTATGGGGGGTGCTCTGACACTGCTCTAGCCAGGGAAGAGGGGACTCGCTCCTCCTTGCTGCAGAACCCTCCCAACTGGGTGTAAGGAGGAGCTCCTACACCACTGCCTCCAGGGTAGAAGGGACTCATACCTCTAGGCAGGAGACCACTCCCACATGGGTGTCTCAGGGAGCTCCTATACAGGAGAATCCAGGGACAGCCAACTTGCCCCTCCAGGTGAGAGACATCTCCCATCTTGGTGCCAGGGCAAGCTTGAATTCCACCTTAGTCAGGGTAGAGGGGACTCACCACTCCAGGCGGGAGACCCATTTCACTTGGTTGTCAGGGGGAATTCTTATTCAGCTGCAACCATTGTAGATGGGACTCGCCCCTCAAGGCAAGTGACCCCTCCCCCCTGGGTGTGTTGGGGAGCTCCTGTATCTCCAAAGCCAGGGTGGAGGGGACTCACCCCTCCAGTCAGGAGACAACTAAAACCTGGGAGCTCCTATAACAACACAGGCAGGGTCCAGGGGACTCTACCCTCTATGCGGGAGACTCCTCCCAACTGGGTGTCAGGAGAGTTCCTGTACTGCAGCAGCCAAGGTACAGAGGAATTGCCTCTCCAGGCTGTAAATCCCTTCCACCTTGGTATCTCAGGTAGCTTGTATACCAACTTAGCCAGGGTAGAGGCGATTTGCCCCTCCAGACCTGGTGTGGGGGGAGCTCATATACCACTGCAGCCAGTATAGAGGGTACTTGCTGCACCAGGCTAGAGACATCTCCCACCTGGGTGTTAGGGGGAGGTTGTATACTGCTACAGCCAGGATAGAGGGGACTCGCCTCACCAGGCAGGAGACCCCTCCCATCTTGGTGTCTGGGGAATCTTGTATACCACCACAACCAGATTAGAGAGGTCTCGCCTCTCCAGGCGAAGACCACTTCCACCTGGGTGTCAAGGGGAGCTCATATACCAACATAGCCAGTGTATCAGGGACTCGCCTCTTCAGGTGAGAGACCGCTCCCACCTGGGTGTCAGGGGATCTCCTATACTGCTGCAGCCAGGTTAGAAGGGAGTTGCCCTTCCAGTAGGGAGACCCCTTCCACCTGGGTGTCTGGGGGAGCTCCCATACCTCTGCAGTCAGGGTAGAGGTTCCTCGCCCTTCCAGTCCAGAGAGCCTTCCACGTGGGTGTCCTGGGACCTCTTATATGGCACCAGCCAAAGTAGAGGGGACTTGCACCTCCAGGTGGGAGACCCTTCCCACATGGGTGTTGGGGTGAGCTTGTGTACCGCCAAAGCCAGGGTAGAGGGGACTTGCCCCTCAAGGCGGAGACTCCTACCACTTGGGTGTCTGGGGAAACTTGTATGCCTCCATATCTAGGGTAGAGGGGACTCGCTGGTCTAGGAGGGGGACCCTTTCTACCTGGGTGTCAGGGGGAGCCTTTACACTGCCACAGTCAGGGTAGAAGGGATTTGCCCCTCCAGGCAGGATACCCGTCCCACTTTGGTGTCAAAGGGAGCTCTTATACTGCTACTGCCAGGCTAGAGGGGATACGCTCCTCCAGGTGGGAGACCCCTTCCACCTGGGCATCCAGGGGAACTCCTATACCACCACAGGAAGGGTAGGGGGAACTCGCCACTCCAGGCGGGAGACCCCTCCTGCCTGGGTGTCAGGGGGAGCTTGTATACTGCCCCAGCCAGGGTAGAGGGGACTCGCCCCTCTAGGCGGGAGACCCCGCCCACTGGGTGTGGATGTGGGAGCTCATATACCACTGTAGCAAGGATAGTGGGGACTCCCCTCCAGGGAGGAGACCCCTCCCACCTGGGTGTCACCAGGAGCTTGTATAACACCTTAGCCATGGTAGAGGGTATGCACCCCTCCAGGCAAAAGACTCCTCCCACCTGGATGTCAGGGGAAGTCATATACCACAGCAGCCAGGGTAGAGGGTTCTTGCCCCTCCAGGTGGGAGACCCCTCCCACCAGGGTGTCAGGGGGAGCTCATATAGTGCAGCAGCTAAGGTAGAAGGGAATTCCCGTCCATTTGGATGACTACTCCCACCTGGGTGTCAGGGAGCTCATAAGCTTCCACAGGCAGGATAGAGGGAACTCGCCCCTGCAGGCGGGGGACCTGTCTCACCTGGCTGCCTGTGGGATCTCATAGACAACCACAGCAAGGGTAGAGGGGACTCTCCCCTCTAGGCAGGAAACCCCTTCCACCTGGATGTCCTGGTGAACTCCAATACCGATGCAGGAAGGGTATAAATCACTCTTCCCTCTAGGCGGGAGACTCTTCCCACCTCAGTGTCAGGGCAGCTCCTATATTACAGCAGCCAGGATAGAGGGGCCTCGCCCCTTTATACAGGAGACCCCTCCCACCTGGGTGTCTGGGGGAATTGTATACTGATGCAGCCAGGTTAGAGGTGACTTGCCCCTCTGGGTGTAAGACCCCAACTGGGTGTCAGGTGGAGCTCATATACCCCAGCAGCCAGGGTAGAGGTGATTCACACCTAGAGGGGAGTCACCACTCTAGGCAGGAGACATGTCCCATCTGGGTGTCAGGTGGAGCTGGTATACTGCTGCAAGAAAGGTAGAGTGCAATCGCCCCTCCAGGAGAAAAACTCCTCCCACCTGGGTGTCAGGGGGAGCACATAAACCCCAGCAGCCAGGGTAGAAGCAACTCAAACCTCCAGGTGAGAGACACTACCCACCTGGGAATGAGCATAACTCCTATACCGCCTTAGCCAGGGTATAGGGGACTCCCCCCTCCAGGCTGAAGACCCTTCCCACAGGGATGTCTGGTGTGTGGGGGAGGTTCATATACAGCTGTACTTGGGGCAGCAGCGACTTTTCCATCTAGGTGGGAAACCCCCCCTTCCTGAGGATAGGAGGACGCTCTTATACCCCTGCAGCCAGAGTGGGGGGGACTCGCCCCTACAGGCAGGAGACCCTCCCACCTCTGTGTGTGTGTGGGGGGAGAGGCGGCTCCTATATCTCTACAGTTAGGGTAAAGCCGACTCACCTCTCCAGGGGGAAGACCCCTCATACCTGGGTGTGGGGGGTGGAGCTCTATACCTCTGCAGCCAGGGTATAGGGTACTAACCCCTCCAGGCAGGAGACCCCTCCCACCTGGGTATAAGGGGGAGCTCTTATACCACAGCAGCCATGGTAGCGGGAGACCCCTCTCACCTGGGTGTCATGGGGAGCTCCTATATGGCAGCCAGGGAAGAGTGAACTACACCTCCAGGGTAGTGACCCCTCCTACCTGGGTGTCAGGGGAGCTCTTATACCCCTGCAGGCGATGTAGAGGGAATTCTACCCTCCAGATGGGAGACCCTTCCACCTGGGAGTCCTGGGGAGCTTCTATACTGCTGCATCAAGATGGAGAGGACTGGAGGCTCCTGGCAGGAGACTTCTCCCAATGGGGTGTCAGGGGAGTTCCTATACTGAATCAGCCAGGATAGAGGGGAATCCTACCTCTAGACGGGAGACCCCTCCCATCTGCATGTCAGGGGGAGTTCCTCTACCCCTGCAGCAAGGGTAGAGTGGACTTGCCCTTCCAAGGGGAGACCCCTACCACCTGGGTGTCTGGGTGTGCTCCTATATCTCCACAGCCAGGGTAGAGGGGACTTGCCCCTTCAATAGGGAGACCATTTCCACCTGGGTGTCCAGGGGAGATTTATTACTGCAGCAGCCAGGGTAGAGGGACTCGCCCCTACAGGCGGAGACCCCTCCCACTGGGTGGGGGGGCGGAGCTCCTATACTGCCACAGCAGGGTAGAGGGAAAACACCCCTCTAGGCTGAAGCCCCTCACATCTGGGTGTACTGGGAGCTCTTATATGGCAAAAGCTAAAGTAGAGGGGACTCTCCCATCCAGGCAGGATACCCCTCCCACCTGGGTGTCCAATGGAGCTCATATACCCCACAGCCAGGTTAGAGGCGACTTGCACAGCAGGCGAGAGACACTTCCCAGCTGGGAATGGGGGAAACTCCTATACCGCCTTAGCCAGGGTGGAGGGGACTCGCCCCTCCAGGTGGAAGACCTATCCCACATGGGTATCTGTCGAGGTGGGTTATGTATACAGCTGCAGCTGTGGTAGCAACAACTCACCCCTCTGGGGAGAGACCCCTCCCTCCTGGGGGTAATAGGGGGCTCTTATACCATCGCAGCCAGAGTTGAGGGGACTTGCCCCTTCAGGCGGGAGACCCCTCACTCCCTCTTGTCAGGGGGAGCATGTGTAGCATCACAGCCAGGGTAGAGGGGACTTGCCCCTCCATGTGGGAGTCTCCTCCCACGTGGGTGTCCAGTGGAGCTCCTATATGGCTGCAGCCAACATAAAGGAACTTCGCATGTCCAGACACCAGACCCCTCCACCTGGGTGTCAGGGGAAGCTTGAATTTGGGCCAAACCAGGGTAGAGGGGACTCGCCCCTCCAGTCAAGATTTCCCTCCCACCTGGGTGTCAGAGGGAGCTCATATAACACCGCAGCCAGGGGAGAAGGGACTTGCCCCTCTAGGCGCAAGGCCCCTCCCACCTGGGTGTCCTGGAGAGCTCATATACCATCATAGCCAGGGTAGAGGGGACTCGCCCCTTCAGTATGGAAACCCTTTCCACCTGGGTATCCAGTGGGAGCTTGTACACCACTGCAGCCAAAGTAGAGCATACTTGCCCCTGCAGGTGGGAGACGCTTTCCACCTGGGTGTTGGAGGGAGCTCTTATACTGACAAAGCCATGCTAGAGGGGACTCTCCCATCCAGGCGGGAGACCCCTTTCACCTGGGTGTCCTGGGGAGCTCCTATACTGCTGAAGCCAGGGTACTGGGGACTCGCCCTTCCAGGCGGGAGTCCTGTCCCACCTGAGTGTCAGGGGGAGTTCTTATATTGTCAAAGCCAAGGTAGAGGGAGCTAGCCCCTACAGGCAGGATACCATCCCACCTGGGTAAGGGGGGGAGCTCTTATATAGCTGCAGCCAAGGTAGAAGGGACTTGCCCCTCCAGTCGAGACACCCACCTGGGTGTCGGGGGGAGCTCCTATATCACCCCAGCCAGGGTAGAGAGGACACACCAGTCTAGGCGGGAAACCCCACCCACCTGGGTGTCAGAGGGTGCTTGTATACTGTGGCAGCCAGGGTAGCAGGTTCTCTCCCCTCCAGAGGAGAGACCCTTCCCCTCCTGGGTGTCTGGGAGAGCTCATACACTGTAGCATCCAGGGTATAGGGGACTCACCATGGAAGGCAGGAGACTCCTCCCACCCTGGATATCAGGGGAAGCTTGTATACTGCTGCATGCAGGGTAGAGCATACTCGCCCCTCCAGGTGGAAGACCCCTTTCACAAGGGTGTCATGTGGAGCTCATATACCTCCAATGCCAAGGTAGAGGGAACTTACCCCTCCAAGCGGGAGACCACTCCCACCTGGGATTCATAGGAGCTCATATAACCCAGCAGCCATGATAGAGGCAACTCAACTCTCCAAGCGAGAGACACCTCCCACCTGAATGTGTGTGTGTTTGGGGGGCTCCTATATTGCTGCAGCCAGAGTAGCAGAGACTCGCCTCTCCAGGGGAGACCCTTCCTACCTAGGTGTCTGGGTAGATTCTATACTGCGACAGCCAGGGTAGAGGGGTTTGCCCCTGCAGGCGGAAGACCCTTCCCACCTGAGTGTCCAGGGAGCCCTTATAGGGTACCAGTCAAAGCAGAGGGGACTCGTCCTTCCAGGTGGGAGACCCCTCCAACCTGGGTATCATGGGAAGCTCCAATACTGCTGCAGCCAGGGTAGAGGGGACTCGCCCCTCCAGTCAAGAGAACCATCTAACCTGGGTGTGGGGGAAGCTCCTAGACCATGCAGCCAGGGTAGAGGAGACTCGCCCATGCAGGCGAAAGACCCCTCTCACCTGTGCCTTGCGGTAGGGCGAGCTTGTATACAGCCTTAGCCAGTGTAGAGGGGACTCTCCCCTCCATATGGGAGACCCCTCCCACCTGGGTGTCTGGGGGAGCTTGTATAACACTGCAGCCAGGGTAGAGAGGACTTGTTGCTCCAGGCCGCAGACCGCTCTCACCTGGGTAACAGGGGAGCTTGTATTCTGCCACAGCCAGGGGAAAGGGGGCTAGCCCCTCCAGGTGGGAGATCCCTCCCACCTGGGTGTCAGGGCAAGCTTGAATACTGCCACAGCCAGGGTAAAGTGTACTCGCCCCTCCAGTCAAGAGACCCCTCTAACCTGAGTGTAGGGGAGAGGTCCTATACCGCCTCAGCCAGAATAGAGAGGACTCACCCCTCCTTGAGGGAGACCCCTCCCTACTGGGGGTCTGGGGTAGCTCATACACAGTCACATCCAGGGTAGAGGGGACTCACCACTGAAGGCAGGAGATCCCTCCCACCTTGGTGTCAGGGGAAACTTTTATACTGCTGCAGCCAGAGTAGAGCATACTTGCCCC
Source organism: Marmota flaviventris (assembly GCF_047511675.1). Lineage (NCBI taxonomy): Eukaryota > Metazoa > Chordata > Mammalia > Rodentia > Sciuridae > Marmota > Marmota flaviventris. The sequence continues at coordinate 21,259,951 of NC_092517.1, forward strand.
TCCAGGGGGAAGACCCCTTTCACGTGGGTATCAGGTGAAGCTCTTATAACTCTGCAGCCATGGTAGAGGGGACTCGCCCCTGGGAGGGGACCCCTCCCACCTGGGTGTGGTGGGAGTTCATATACCCCAGTAGCCATGGGAGAGGCAATTAGCACCACCTGGCGGAAGATCCATCCCACCTGGAATTTGGCGAGAACTTGTATACCACCACAGCTCAGATACAGGGGACTAGCCCCTCCAGGTGGGAGACTCCTTCCACCTGGGTGTTGTGGGGTGTGATTCCTATAACGCCACAGCTAGGGTAGCAGGGACTCGCCACTCCAGGGGAGACAGCCCACTTACCTGGGTGTTGGGGGAGCTTCTATACCTCTGCAGCCAGGGTAGAGGGGATTCGTCCCTCCAATCGGAGACCCTTCCCTCCTGGTTGTGGGGGGAGTTCAAATACTGCTGCAGCCAGGGTAGAGGGTACTCATCCCTAGAGGCGGGAGACCCCTTTCACCAGGGGTCTATACTATATTGCCAGAGCTAGGGTAGAGGAGTTCGCCCCTGCAGGCAAGAGACCCTTCCCACCTGGGTGTCCAGGGAGCTCTTATAGGAAACCAGCCAAAGTAGAGGGGACACGCCCCTCCAGGCGGGAGACCCCTCCCACCTGTGTGTCAGGGGGAATTTGCATATCGCCTTAGCCAGGGTAGAGGGGTATTGCCCCTCCATGCGGGAGAACCTTCCCACCTGGGTTTCTGGAGGAGCTTGTATACCACCGAAGCCAGGATACAGGGGACTTGTTGCTCCAGGCCAGAGACCCTTCCCACCTGGTTTTCCAGGGGAAGCTAGAATACCACCACAGCTAGGGAGACCCCCTCCCATCAGGGTGTCCAGGAAGCTCTTATATGCCACCACCCAAAGTAGAGGAGACTTGCCCCTCAAGGCAGGAGACCCCCCCTACCTGGGTGTCAGGGGAGCTCACATACTGCCACAGCCAGAGTAAGGGGACTTGCCTCTGCAGGCGGGAGACCCCTCCCACCTGGGTGCCCTGGGAGCTCTTATATGGCACCAGCCAAAGTAGAGGAGAATCTCCCCACCAGGCGGAAGACCCCTCCCACCTGGTTGTCTGGGTTAGCTTGTATACCTCCTCTTTCATGGCACAGGGGACTCCCCGCTCCAGGCCGGAGACCCCTCCCACCTGGGTGTAGTGCTGGGGCGGGGAAGCTCCTATACCTCTGCAGCTAGGGTTGAGGGGAATCGCCCTTCCAGGTAGGAAACCGCTCCCGCCTGGGTGTTCAGGGGGACCTTCTTTACCGCCGCAGCCAGTGTGGAGGGGACTCGCCCCTCCAGTCAAGAGACCACTCTAACTTGGGTGTCAGAGGAGTCCTACACTGCAACCTCCAGGGTAGAATGGACTCACCACTATAGGCAGGAGACCCCTCCCACTTGGGTGTCAGTGGGGGATGGCTCATATACCTCAGCATCCAGGGTAGCAGGTACTCGCCCCTCCAGTTGACAGACCCCTCCCACCAGTGTGTCGCGGGGAGCTCCTATACCACCAGAGTCAGGGCAGAGGGTTTCACCCCTGCAGGCGGGAGACCCCTCTCACCTGGGTGTCCAGGGAGCTTTCATAGGGCACCAGCCAAAGTAGAGGGACTCGCCCTTACAGGCAGGAGACCTCTCCAACCTGGGTTTCCGGGGGAGCTTGTATACTGCATTAGCCAGGGTAAAAGGGACATGCCCCTCCCTGCGGGATACGCCTCTTACCTGGGTATCTGGGGGAGCTTGTATACTGCTGCAGCCAGTGTAGAGGGAACTCCTAACACCAGGCCCGAGGCCGTCCACTTGGTTGTTTGTAGAGCTCATATACAGCTGCAGCCAGGGGAGAGGGGACTTGCCCCTCCAGGCAGGAGACCGCTTCTGCTTCTACCTGGGTGTTTGGGGAAGCTTGAATACCTCTGCAGCCAGGGTAGTGGAGACTTGCCCATCCAGGCAGAACACCTTCCCACCTGGGTGTTGTGGGGAGTTTATATAAAACCTTAGTCAAGGTACAGGCGAATCGCCATCCAGGGGGAAGATGCCTCCCACCTGGTTGTGGGGGGAGCTTTAATCCCACCAAAACTAGGCAGAGGGTACTTGCCCCATCAGGCGGGAGACCTCTCCCACCTGGTGTCAGGGCGAGCTCACATAGTGCAGCAGCCAGGGTAGAGGAAACTTCCCTGTCTGTTCGGGAGACCCCTCCCACCTGGGTGTCCGAGGGGGCTCCTACACCCCCATAGCTGGGATAGAGGTGACTCGCCCCTCCAGGCGGGAGACCCCTCTCACCTGGGGGTCAGAGGAGCTCAACTACCACTGCAGCCAGGGTAGAAAAGACTCGCTCCTCTAGGCGGGAGACCACTTCCACCTGGGTTTTAGGAGGAGCTCCTATACCCCTGCAGCCAGGGTAGAGTCGACTCCCTGCACTAGGCGCAGCCAGGGTAGAGTGGACTTGCTCCTCCAGGCGAGAGAACCCTCCCACATTGATGTCAGGGCGAGCTTGTGTTCCGCCTTAGCCAGGGTATAGGGGACTCACCCCTCCAGGCGGGAGACCCCTCCCACTTGAGTGTGTGTGCGGGGCAGGGGGGGGGGGTTCTATACAACTGCAGCGGGGTAGCAGGGACTGGCCCCTCCAGGCGGAAGAACACTTGCATCTGGGTGTAGGGAGGAGCTTGTATCCTGGAGCAGCCAGCATAGAGGGGACCCAAGCCAGGGTAGAAGGAAATCACCCCTCCATGAGGGAGACTCCTCCAACGTGGGTGTCTGGGGGTAGCTTGTACACCCCTGAATCCAGGGTTGAGGGCACTTGCCCTCTAGTCGGGACACCCCTCCCAATTGGGTGTCGTGAGGAGCTCATATAGCACTGCAGGCAGGTTAGAGTGGACTCACACCTCCAGGCCGGAGAACCCTCCCACCTGAGTGTCTGGAGGGAGCTCTTATACCGTGGCAACCATGGTCAAGGTGCTCGCCCTCCAGGCAAGAGACCCCTCCCACCTGGGTATGAGGGGGCTCGTATACCACAGCAGCCAGGGTAGAGTGAACTTGCCCCTCCATGCGGGAGACCCCTCCCACCTGGGTGTCCCAGGGAGCTTGTATACCACAGCAGCCAGTGTACCAGGGACTCACTCCTCCAGTCGGAGACCCCTCCCACCTGGGTGCTGGAGGGTGCTCATATACTGGCCCAGCCAATGGAGAGGGGACTCACCCCTCAAGGCAGGAGACCCCTCCCACCTTGGTGTTCTGGGGAGCTCCAATACTGCTGCAGCAAGGGATCTCATGCATCCAGGTGGGAGATCACCCTCACCTGGCTGTCAGGGGATTCTAGCCTCCTGGTGGGAGACTCCTCCCAATTGGTGTCATAGGAGCTCCTATACCACCTCAGCCAGGGTATAGGGGACTTGCTCCTCCAGACGGGTGACCCTTCCAATCTAGGTGTCAGTTGGGGGTTTTATATACCTTGTATGCCTCCACAGCCAGCGTAGAGGGAACTTGCCACCTCCAGGCCAGAGACCCTCCCACCTGGGTTTGTGGGGGAGCTACTTTACTGCCACAGCCAGTGTAGAGGGAACTCATGCCTCCAGGCAGGAGACCCCTCCCACCTGGCTGTCAGGGAAAGCTAGTATACCACTTCAGCCAGGGAAAGGGGGACCCACCCCTTCAGTCAGGAGACCCCTCCCACCTGTGTGTCACAGGGAGCTTGTAGACCACCTTAGCCAGGGTAGAGGTGAATTCACACTTCCAGACAAGAGATCCCTCCCTCCTTGGTGTCCAGGAGTTTGTATACTGCATTAGCCACGGTGGAGGGTACCAGCTCCTCCTGGCAGGAGACTACTCCCATCTTGCTATTAGAGGGTAAGCTCCTATACCCCTGCAGCCAGGAGAGAGTAAACTCACCCCACTAGGTGGGTGACCCCTAAACCCTGGCTGTCAGGGGAGCTCATATACCACAGAGGTAGGGAAAAGGAGACTTGCCACTCCAGGTGGGAGAACCCTCCCACCTGTGTGTGTGTGGGGGAGCTCTTATACCACTACAGCCAGGGTAGTGGGGACTCGCCCCTTCAGAAAGAAAACCCCTCCCACTTGGCTGTCCTTGGGAGTTTGTATACCACTTTTGCCAGGGTAGAGAGGACTCCACTCCATATGGGAGACCCCACCCACCAGGGTGTCAGGGGGAAGCTCCTATACCGTTCTAAGCCAGGGTATAGGACATATGCCATTCCAGGCAGGAGATCCATCCTCCCTGGGTGTTAAAGGGTGCTCTTATACAGCTGCAGCCAGGGTACAGAGACTCGCCCTTCCAAGCTGGAGACGCCTCCCACCTGGGTGTTGGAGGGGGCTGGTATACCCCTGCAGCGAGGGTAGGAGGAACTCGCTCCTCTAGGCTGCATAACCCTCCGACCAGAATGTCAGGGTGAGGGAGCTCTTATACCATTGCCACCAGGGTAGTGGGGACTCGCTCCTCCAGACAGGAAACCCCTCCCACCTGGGTGTCTCTGGGAGCTTGTATACTACCTTAGCCAGGGTAGAGAAGACTCACCCCTCCAGGTAGGAGACCCCTCCCACCTGGGTGTTGCAGGGAGCATGTATACAAACTTAGCCAGGGTAGAGGGGACTGGACGTGTGAATCCCCTCTACACTGGCTGTGGAGGTACATGAGCTCCCCCCTGAAACCCAGGTGGGTAGGGTCTCCCTCCTGGAGGGGTGAGTCATCTCTACCCTGGCTGTAGCTGTTTAGATTTCTCATCAACACTCAGGTGTGAGGGGTCTCCCACATATAGGGGCGCGTGCCCTTTATCCTGATTGCAACAGTGTAGGAGTTTCCCCCAAAACCCAGGTGGGAGGGGTTTCCCACATAGAAGAGGGAGTCACTCTACCCTGGCAGCTGGGCTATAGGAGTCCCCTAAAACCCAAGTAGGATTGGTCTTCCATCTAAAAGGGTGAGTCCTCTCTCTCCTGTCTATGGCGGTATATGGGGAGAAAGGTGGGTAAGGGGAATGGGTGGCAGGGTGAGAGGAGGGATTATGGCCCAGATTCACTGAAGGGTATCAGGATTGAGGAGCAGGCCCCAGGCTGAAAGAGGCCAAAAACCCCAGGCAAGGGGCACTGATACTTTTTCCCAAAGGAAGACAACAGTGCCAAACATCCCAGTTCCATCTATTGGCTCTGGTGAGAATCCTGGGGAAGGAAACTGTAAAGGATTCCAGCAGGGACAAGGAAAACAGGAGGACCAAAGGAGGGCACAGCATGAAGTGCTGGAAGAAGGGTGTTTGTGGGGTGCGGGTCAGGACTGCAGAAAGGAAGCCAGGCTAGGGACCTAGAGGAGGGCCCAGGCTAGGGGAGAACAGGGAAGGTGGGACCAGGCAGGCAGGGGCTGCACTAGGGTTCTGAGATGCAGGAAAGACAAGCGGAGTGGGGAAGTGGCCCCAGCAAGGCCCACAGTTCAAGCCAAGGCAAGCATGGAGCAAGCAGGACTCCAAGAGGCTCAAGAGAGGAGCTAGTCCAGAGAATGGAGAGCCAAGGTCCAGAGGTGGGGCAGAGGGCTCAGGACAGTAAACAGGGTTGGGGAGGGAATGCACGGGATCCAGCAGGCCAGAGGCAGGTTCGTGGCCCAGCACCACTGCCAGGTGTAAGGGTTCCTGGTGCTGCCCCAAGGGCCTAGGGAGAGCAAGTAGTCCAGTCGAGGGTCAGTTCTGTTTCCCATAAGGTGCCCTGGCCCAAGAGGAGGATCAAGGGCCAGGGGCCAGACCAAAGGGCCTGGCAAAGGACAGGGTCAAGGAGGAGTTCAATGTGAGGGCACAGTGGGGTTCGCGGTCGGAGAAGAGAGGGGCAAGAGCCAGGACACAATGAAGGAGCCCAGGTAAGGGACCAACACCAACAAATGGTATTAGGGACCCAATGATCAGGAGGCCCCCGCTCCAGGAAAAATTGCTAGGGGAAAGAGAGGTAAGATCAGCACTCGGATGAGGAGACAGAGTGTGTTACAAAGGGCACAGAGCTGAGCAAGCTTGAGGCCAAATCAAGGGGTGCCCAGGTCAGACAAAACAGGAAGAGACACCACAGAAAGCAACACAATCGGAGTAATGCAGTAAGGAGCTCAGGCTGGCAGCCAGGCCAGGGGACTCTAGGGTGAAGGGTCAGGGTGAGGCAGGCCTGGGTTGGCTTAGAGGCTGCTTGCAAGGCTAGAGGGCAGGAGAGGGAAGGCAGGGGATGGCCCAGGGCAAGGTCCATGTCCACTGCCAGTTGTCAAGTTTGGACAACAAAGGGAGCCCAGGTGAGGGGCAGGGCTATGTTGCCTATAGGGATACTTCAGGGCCCCAAGGCCAGCCAATTCCACTCCTTTGCCCCAGGTGAGTAGATCCTCAGAGAGAGACCAGGACAAAAGGAGGGCAATGTGAGGGATACCTTTGGTCTGGTATTGGGGGGGTGTTGGTGGGGAGCCAACAAACATTGGAGAACAGGCTAGGGAGAAGCAGGGGAAGGGCAGGGTCCTGGAAATGACAAAATACCACAGTACAAGGGGAACAGAGGGGAGGAATAGGAGTGGGGTCAAGCAAGGGACTTGAAGTCAAGGAACAGGACAGGGTCCCGGTGAATGGTGACTGGGGGCTCCAGCAAGAAGCCAGGCCCAAGAATGTGGAGCCAAGGTACTGGGTTCTATAAAAACAGATAGGGCTGGGGAGAGGAAGCAGGGGAGTAAGGGTAGTGGGTGGCTCATGGAGAGGAGGGCTCAGGGCCCGGGTTCACTGCTGGGTGTCAGGATCAAGGAGCAGGGCCTGGGCAGAGAGAGTCCAAAGTCCCAGACAAGGGGCACAGCTACATCTTCCTAAAGGGAGCCCACAGGGCCCATTGCCCAGTTCCAGTCCCCTGGACCAGGTGAGCATCCTGGGAAAGGGACTTTTAAACGGGGCCCAGCAAGGACAGGGACAACAGGAGGGATGAAGGAGGGTACAGCATGAAATCCAGAGGAAGGGTGTTGATGGGGTGCAGGCCAGTACTCCATAAAGAAGCCCAGGCTAGGGACCAAAGTAGGGCCTAGGCCAGGAAAGGGCAGGGAATGGCAAGGCTGGGCAGGCTGGTGACAGTAGTGTTCTGAGATTCAGGGAAGCCAAGGAGTGTAGTGTATTGGCCCCAGCAAGGCCCGCAGTCCAAGCCCAGAAATGGTCGGAGCAAGAAGGGCCCCAGTTGCTCAAGCGAGGAAGCAGGCCAGGGAATGGAGAGCCAAGGGCCAGGGCTTGGGCAGGGGGCTCAGGACAGTGGACAAGACTTTGGAGGGATGACAGGGGATGCAGCAGGGGGCAGGCAGGCTCCTGGCTCAGGGCAACTGCCAGGTGTCAGGGTTTGGGGTGAATGACCTAAGACCCAGAGAGAGCAATGGGCCCAGGCAAGGGGCAGGACTGTTTCCCATAAGGCGCCTTGGCTCAGATGAGAATCCAGGAACAGAACCTGGCAAAGGAGGCCTGGCAAGTGAAGGTGGCCAGGAGGAGGGCAGTGGGAGGGCAAGGTGGTGAGTCTCTTTGGGTGCATGGGGGGGCAAGATCCAGGACCCAAGCCAGGTGCCCAGGCAAAGGACCCACCTGAACGACCATGGATGAGTGACCCAAGGAGCAGGAGACCTGTAAGCACCATGGGAAAGCCCAAAGGGAAGGGGAGGAAAGCTGTGCAAGGACAAGGAGACAGAGAACATCGCAAAAGGCACCTAAAGGAGTACTCTGGCAGTCCCTAGCAAGGAGTCCCCAGGTTAGACCAAACAGGAAGAGATTTCATGGTATGCCAAGTGACATGAGGAACATTATCAGGGGCTCCTGTAAGTGCCAGGCCCGGGGACTGAAGCACAAAGGGTTAGGGATAGGGAGGGCTCAGTTGGGGTAGGGGCAACATTCAAGGCCAGAGGTCAGAGGAGGGAAGGGAGTGGATTCTCAGGTCTAGGGTGAAGCAAGTTGCATGTTAACTTCCAGGCCTCAAGTTTCAGGCACCAAAGGGGACTCAGGCAAGATACAGGGCTGTATTTCGCAAAGGGAGCTTTAAGGATGCAGAGGTCAGCCAATTTGGCTCTTCTGCCCAAGTGAGTAGATCCTCAGAGAGGGACCTGGACCAAAGGAGGGTCAAAAGAGGCCAATGTGCAGTGATACCTGACATATGGGGGTTGTGTGGATGGTCAGATGGCAGCCTAGACCCATTCGAGGAGCCCAGGCTAGGGAGAAGCAGGGAAAGCAAAGGGTCCCATCAGTGCCAGGATACCACAGCATCAGTGGAACAGAGGGCAGACAGAGGATGGGGTCTATAAAAAGAGGCCTGAAACCAGGGTAAGGGAAAGGGACATCGAGAAGGGAACCCAGGGGATCAAGCAAGGAGCCTTGCCCAGTAATGGAGAGCCAGGTGCTGCATCTGGGGCAGAGTGAATGAAAATGGATATGGATGGGGAGGGGAGGGAGGGGAGAAATCTGAGCAGGTGGCAGAGTGGGAGGAAGGCTGAAGGCCCAGGTTCACTGGAGGGTGTCAGGATTGGGTAGAAGGCACAGGCTGAGGAAGGCCAATGGGCCCATACAAGGGGCAGGACTACATTTTCCCAAAGGGAACCCACAGGGCCATGAGGCCAGGTCAAGTACCTGGCCTGGTGAGCATCCTAGGAAGGGGATCAGAAAAGTGGCCCTGGGAGAGACAGAAATGACAAGAGGGCCAAAGGAGGGCACAGCCTCAAGGGCCGCAGGACGGACTTGCGTGGGGTGGGGGCCAGGACCCCGGCAAGGAGCTATGACAAGGGACCTAGAGGAAAGCTCAGGCCAAGAGAGAGCAGGGAAGGCCGAGGCCAGTAAGGCGTGGCTGCACTAGGGTACTGCAGTACAGGGAAGACAAGGGGAGTTGAGAGGCAGCCACAGTGAGGGGCCCTTGGACAAAGCCCAGAAAACAAAGGAACAAGAAGGGCCACCACAGGCTCAAGCGAGGTGCCAGGGAAGGGAATGGAGTACCAAGGGCCAGGGCTTGGGCAGGAGGCTTAGGACAGTGAACAAGACTTGGGAGGGAAGGCAGCGGATCCAGCATGGGGCATTCAGGCTTCAGGCTCCAGGTCCAGCGCCACCTCCAGGTGTCAGAGTTCCTGGTGCAGGACCAAGCACCCAGAAAGAGTAAGTGGACCAGGTGAGGGGCAGGGCTCTGTTTCTCATAAGGTGCTCTGGCCCAGATGGGAATCCATAGAAAGGGACATGGCAAAGGAGCCCTGGCAATGGAAGGGGGCCAGAAGTAGGGATATGGGAGGGCACGGCCAGGGGTCAGGGTGGATGCCTGGTGGGTGGAGAGCCAGGACCCTAGCCAGGTGCTCAGACTGGGTATCTGCATGACCAAAGTAGGACGAAGGACCCAAGGAGCAGGAGACTCATGAGCACCAGGGGAATTCATGAGGAGATGGGGAGGATGAGTTGCATGAGGGCCATGGGACAGAGGAAGCCCTCTGGCAGGCCTAGGGGAGCCCTCTGGCAGGCCCAAGCAAGGGGGCCAAGAGTTCAGACCCAACATCAAGATACTCCTCACTATGTGAAGGAACATGAGGAAAGCAGTCAGAGGCTCAAGGGAGTGCACAAGACAGGGACAGGAGCTCCAAGGGTCTGGGTTATGGAAGGCTGGGATAGGGTAGGGGCAGCATGCAAGGCCAGAAGGCAGGGGAGAGAAGGGAGTGTATCACTCAGGGCTGGGTTGGAGCAAGTCCCATGATAACTGCCAGGCATCAAGGTTCAGGAAGTGAAGGGGACTCAGGAGAGTGGCAGGGCTGTGTTTCCCAAAGGGAGCATTAAGGGTGCAGAGGGGATCCAATTTCACTCCTCTACCCCAGGTGAGTAGATCCTCAGAGAGGGTCATGGAACAAAGGAGGTGAGGCCAAAGAGGGTACTGTGAGGGTATACCTGGTGTACAGATGTGTATGGGGGGGTCAGGCTGCCAGGACGCATTTGAGCAGCATAGGCTAGGGAGAAGCAGGGGGAGCGGAGGTTCTGGGCAATTCCAGGATACCACAGCATCAGGAGATCTGAGGAAAGGCACAGGAGGGCGCCGGCAAAAGGGGTCTGAAACCTAGGGACAGGGAAATGGTCCTCAAGAAGGGTAGCCAGGGTATCATAAGAAGCCAGGCCCAGTAATGGAGAGCCAAGTGCTAGCACCTGGTCCTGGGTGAAAGAAAATAAATATGGAGGGGGAGCAGCAGGAGGGGAGAAAGTGGAGTGGGTGGCACAGGGGGAGAAGGGCTCAAGGCCTGGGACCACTGCAGAGTATCAGGGGTCAGGAGCAGGGTCCGAGGGAGGCCGAAGGGTCCAGATAAGGGGCAGTCCTACGTTTTCCAAGAGGCTAGGTCAAGTTGCCTGGCCCTGGTGGGCATCCTGGGAAGGGAATCAGGAAAGCGGGAGAGACAGAAAAGACAGGAGGGCCAAAGGAAGGCACAGCCTGAAGGGCCGCATGAAGGGTGTAGGTTGGGAGGGGGCCAGGACCCCATCAAGGAGCCCAGGCAAGGGACTTAGAGGAGGGCCTAGGCCAGGGAAGAGCAGGCAACACTGGGCCAGTAAGGTGGGCCTGCTCTAGGGTACTATAGTACAGGAAGTCAAGGGGAGCAGGGAAGCTGCCCCAGCCAGGGGCCCTCAGACAATGCTCATAAATGCAGTGAGAAAGAAGGGCTACCAGAGGCTCAAGCGAGGAGCCAAGCCATGGAGCGGAGAGCCAAGGGCCAGGGCTTGGGCAGGGGGCTCAGTACACTGGACAAGATTTGGGAGGGAAGGCAGGGTATCCAGCAGGGGGAAGTCAGACTCCAGGCTCAGGGCCACCTCCTGGTGTCAGGGTTCCTGGTAGAGGACCAAGCACCCAGAGAGAGCAAGGGGCCAATGTGAGGGGCAGAGCTCTGTTTTCCATAAGGCACCCTGGCTTGGATTTGAATCCAGGACCAGGTTCCTGGCAAAGAAGGCCAGACAAGGGAAGGGGGCCAGGAGGAAGGCAAATGGAGGGCACGGCAGGGGGTCATGGTGGGTGCACTGTAGGGCGAGAGCAATGACCCAAGACAGGCCCCCAGGCAAGGGACCCACCAAACTTATTGTAATGAGGGACCCAAGGAGCAGGAGACCTGTAAGCCCCAGGAAAAAATGTGAGGGGAAGGGAGGTTGGGGCTGCTTGAGGACTGGGAGATAGAGGGAAGTGCAAGAGGCACCTAGGTGAGCCGGCTGGGGGGCCCAAGTAAAGGGCCCCCAGGTCAGACCCAACACAAAGAGACTCTATGCTATGCCAAGGGACATGAGGAACAGGGTCATGGGCTCAGGTGAGCGCCCAGGCCTGGAGACTGGAGCAGGGTCAGGGTTAGGGAGGGCTGAGTTGGCTTAGGGGAAGCATGCAAATCCAGAGGACAGGGGAGGGAAGGGAGGAGATCCCTCAGGGCTGGGTTGGGACAAGTCCCATGTTAACTGCCAGGCCTCAAGGTACAGGTGGTGAAGGGGACTAATGTGACTGGCAGGGCTGTGCTTCCCATTGGAAGCATTCAGGGTGCAGAGACCAACCAATTCCGCTTCTCTCTCCCAGGTTAGTTGATCCTCATACAGGAACCTGGACCAATGAGGGGGAAAAGAGGGTACTGTGAGGAGATAACTTGCATGTAGAGCTTGGCTGGGTCGGTGGGCAGCAGGACCGATTTTAACAGCCGAAGCTAGAGCAAAGTAGGGGTAGCAATGGGTCCAGGCAGTGCCAGGATACCAGAGCATGAAGGAATTAGAGGGGAGGTACAGGAGGGGTCCGGTAAAAGGGGCCTGAAACCATGGGACAGGGACTGGTTCCTGGAGAAGTGCAGCCAGGGGCTCAAGCAAGGAGCTAGGCCCAGTAATGGAGATCCATGTGCTACCACCTGGGCTTTGGTGAATGAAAAAGACATGGTTGTCTGTGGGAGCTCTTATACTTCTGCAGCCTGGGTAGAGCCCACTGGCTCCTCCAGGTGAGAGACCCCTCCCACCTTGATGTCCGGGCTATCTTGTATTCTGTATCAGCCCTTTTAGAGGGGACCCACCCCTACAATCATGAGATCACTTCCTCCTCTGTGCCTAGTGGGGGGTGGCTAGTGTACAGCTGCAGACAGGGTATCAGAAACTCGCCCCTCCAGACGGGATACCCCTTTCACCTGGGTGTCAGAGGGAACTCTTATCTAGGCGCAGCCAGAGTAACAGGGACTCGCCCCTACAGGCAAGAGACCTCTCACACATGGGTTTGTAGAGTGGGCTCCTACAGAGCTGCAGCCACAGTAACAGGGACTCGCCCCTCCAGGCAAGAGACCCCTTTCACCTGGGTGTGGTGGGGAACTCCTATACCTCCACAGGCAGGGTAGAGGGGACTCGCCCCTCCAGGAAGGAGACGCCTCCCAACTGGGGTGTCCAGGGAGCTAGAACCTTGCCCCAACCAGGTAGATGGGACTCCCACCTCTAGGTGGGAGACCCCTCCCCCCTAAGTGTTAGGGGGATCTTGTGTACTGCTGCAGCCATGTTAGAGGGGACTCGCCTCTCCAGGCAAAGACCCCTCCAACCTGGGTTTTGAGGGGAGCTCATACATATACCACCGCAGCCAGGATAGAGGGCACTTGTCCTTCCAGGCTCGAGACCCCTCCCACCTGCGTGGAGGGGGCTCTTATACTGCTGTGTTAGGGTAGCAGGGACTCGCCCTTCCAAGCGAGACCCCTCCCACCTGGATGCCAGGGGAGCTCCACTACCACTGCAACCAGGTTAGAGGGGACTCAAACCTCCAATGGTGAAACTCCTCCCATCTGGGTGACTGGGGGAGCTCCTAACCTCCCACCCAGGGTAAAGGGGTCTCACACCTCCAGTCGGAAGACCCCACCCAACTGGGTGTCTGGGGAAGCTTGTATACCTGCACAGCTAGGGTAAAGGGGATTCCCTGCTATAGGTGTGAGACCCTTCCTACTAGGGTGTCAAGGGGGACTGTTATCCTGCCATAGCGTTGGTACAGGGGATTCGTCCTTCCAGGCAGGATTCCCCTTCCACCTGGGTTTTATGGGGAGCTCCTATACCACCACAGCCAGCGTAGAGGGGACGCGCCCCTCCAGGCGGGAGACCCTTGAAGCTGGGAGTCTAGGGGAGCTCCTATATCTCCACAGGAAGGGTAGGGAAACTCGCCACTCCAGGCGGGAGACCCCGCCGACCTTGGTGTCAGGTGAAGCTAGTATACTGCACCAGCCAGGGTAGAGGGGACTCGCCCCTCCAGGCGGGAGACTCCTCCCACCTGGGTGTCAGGGGAACTCATATACTTCAGCACCTATGGTAGAGGTTCTTGCCCCTCTGGGTGGGAGGTCCCTCCCACCAGGGTGTCAGGGGGAGCTCATATACTACAGCAGCCAGGGTAGAGGGGATTCACCCCTTTATATTGGAGACCCCTCCCATGTGGATATGGTGGGGAGGGCTCATATAAAGCCATATCCAGGGTAGAGGGGACTCGCCCCTCCATGCAGGGAGATCTCTCCCACCTGGGAGTCTGGGGGATCTCCTACACCACTGAAGCCAGGATAGAAAGACTCGCCTCTCTAGACAGGAGACCCCTGGCACCTGGATGTCTGGGGGTGCTCCTATACAGCGGCAGCCAAGGGAGAGCCCACTAGACCCTCCATGAGGAAGACCCCTCCCACCTGGGTGTCAGGGGAAACTCATGTACTGCTGCAGCTAGTGTAGAGAAGACATGCTCCTCCAGGCGAGAGACCCCCTCCTATCTTGGTGCCAGGGCGAGCTAGTATTCCGCCTTAGCTAGGGTAGAGGGGACTTGCTCCTCCAGGCAGAAGACCCCTCCCACATGGGTGTCTGGTGAGGGCAGGTTTCGTATACAGCTGCAGCTGGAGTAGCAGCCACTCGCCTCTCAAGGCAGGAGACTCTTCCACCTTGGTGTGTGTGTGGGGGAGCTCATATACCACTGCATCCAGGCTAGTGGGCCTCGCATCTCCAGGCAGGAGACCCATCCCACCTGGGTGTCGTGGGGAAATTGTATACCACCTTAGCCAGGGTAGAGGAGCCTGGCCCATCCAGGAGGGAAATGCGTCCAAACTGGCTGTCAGCAGTAGCTCATATGCCACCACAGCCAGGATTATAAAGTACTTGCCCCTCCTGGTGGGAGATCCCTCCCACCAGGGTGTCAGTGGGAGCTCATATACTGCCACAGCCAGGTAGAGGGGACTCGCCCCTCCAAGTGGGAGAGCCCTCCCACCTGGGTGTCTGGAGGAGCTTGTATACCTCCGCAGCGAGTGTAGCAAGAACTCACTGCTCCAGTGGGAGACCCTTCCCACCTGTGTCAGGGGGATCTCACATACCGCCACAGCCAGAGTAGAGGGGACTGGCTCTTCCAGGCAGGAGATCCCTCCCACCTGGGTGTGTGTGTGGGAGATACTATATCGCCACAGCCCCGGTAGAGGTGACTTGCCGCTCCAGGCGGGAGAACCCTCCCACCTGGGTTTCAGCGGGAGCTCTTATACCACTGCAGCCAGTGTAGAGGGGACTTGCCTCTCCAGGAGAGGACCCCTTCCACCTGGGTGTCCTGCTGAGCTTCTATACCTCTGAAGCTAGGGTAGAGGGGACTTGCACATCTAGGCGGGAGACTCATCCCACCTGGATATCAGGGGGAGTTCCTACACTGCTTCAGCCAGGGTAGAGCGGACTTGCCATTCCAGTCGGGAGACCCCCTCCCACCTTGGTGTCTGGGTGATCTCCTGTAACTCCACAGCCAGGGTAGAGTGGACTCGCTCCTCTAAAAGGGAGACCAATTCTCTACTGCAGCAGCCAGGGTAGAGGAGTCTGGCCCCTAAGGGCGGGTGACCATTCCCACTTGGGCAGAGCTGGGAGCTCCTATACTGCCACAGCCAGTGTAGAGGGGAACATGTCCCTGCATGTACAAGACCCCTCCCACCTGGGTGTACTGGGAGCACTTATATGGCAAGAAGTAAAGTAGAGGGTACTTGCCCTCCAGGGGAGATATCCCTCCCATCTGGGTGTCAGGAGAGCTTGTATACCACTAAAGGCAGGGTAGAGGGGACTCTCCCATCCATGTGGAAAACCACTCCCACCTGTGTATAGCAGGGTCACTTGTATACAGCCTTAGTCAGGGTAGAGAAGACTTGCCACTCCAGGCGGGAGAACACTCCCACCTGGGTGTCTGGGAGAGCTTGTATACCACCACATCCAGGGTAGAAGGGACCCATTGCTCCAGGCGGGAGACCCCTCCCACTTGGGTGTCAGGGGAGCTCGAATACCACCACAGCCAGTGTAGAGGGGACTCGCCTCTCCAGTCGGGAGACCCCATAATATTGGGTGTCTGGGGGAGGTCCTATACCTCCACAGAGAGGGCACTCAACCCTCCAGGTGGAAGATCCCTTCCACCTGGTTGTCAGTGGAGTTCATATACTGCCACAGTCAGGGTAGAGGGGACAAGCCATTGAGACAGGAGACCCCTCCCACCTGAGTGTAGGGGGAGGTTCTTATACCACTGTAGCCAGGGTAGAGGGGACTCCCCTTTCCAGGCAGAAGACACCTCACACCTGGGAATTGGTGGCAAATTGTATTCCGCCTTAGCCTGGGTAGAGGGGACTCGCCCATGCAGGCCAAATATCCCTTCGACCTGGTTGTCAGGGAAGTTCATATACTGCCACAGGCAGGGTAGTGGGGACTCGCTACTCATGGCGGGAGACGCTTCCCCCTGGGTGTCAGGGGGAGATCCTTTACCGCTGCAGCCATGGTAGAGGGGATTTGCCCCTCCAGGTGAGAGACCCATCCAACCTAGGTGTCAGGGAAAGCTAGTATACCACTGCAGCCAGGGTAGAGGTGCTCACCCATTCAGGTGGGAGACCCCTCCCATCTGGGTAAGGGGAATCTCCAATACAAAAGCTGACAGAATAGAGGGGACTTGCCCCTTCAAGCAGGAGACCCCTCCCACTTGGGTGTCAGGTGGAGCTAATATACCCCAGCAGCCAAGGTTGAGGCCATTGGCACCTCCAGGTGAGCGACACCTCCCACCTTGGAATGGGGGTAACTCTTATACTGCCTTAGCCTGGGTAGAGGGGGCTAGCCCCTCCAGGCGGGAGACCCCCTCCTTCCTGGGGATAGGAGGGGGCTCTTATACCCCTGCAGCCAGTGTTGTGTGAACTCGACCCTTCAGGTGGGAGACCCCTCCACCTGGGTGTGGGACGTTAGCTCCTATACTGCTGCAGCCAGAGTAGTGGGGTCTGGCCCCTCCTGGCAGGATACCCCTCCCACCTTGTTGTCCAGAGGAACATGTATACCAACTTAGCCAGGGTAGAGGAGACTCACCATCCAGGAGGCAGACCCCTCCAACCTGGCTGTCAGCAGCAGCCCATATATCACCAAAGCCAGTGTAAAAAGTACTCTCCCCTCCTGGCGGGAGATCCCTCCCACCAGGGTGTTAGGGGTGAAAGGAAAATGGCCACAACAATTGCAGTGACTACTGCTTTATTGCAGCAGTGCCAAAGAGGCAAGAGAGGAGGGGGGGAGGAAGAGGAAAGAGAGAGCAAGGGAGAGTGAAAGCAAGAGAGGGAGACAGAGCAAGAGAGAGGGGACTGGTAGGAGGGAGGGAGTTTTTATAGCCAAATTCTAATGGGGTCTCTGGGTCTGCAATCTGCCTTGTTGGTGGACAATAATTGGACCACACAGTAGTTGCTAAGGGTGTCATCTTCTGCATTCAGGCATTGGGAAGGGGTCAGAAGTGGGTTTATGTTGCACCAGATAGGAGGAGGTCAAGTGTTCAGCCTTGAGTGAGGTTGAGTATTCAGACTTGATGCAAACAGGTGATAAAGCATCAGACCAAAGGGTGTTTGAGTGCCTGGGTTATCCTGCAAACAACTTAGTTCAGCCTGTCCTACACCTAACATTCCTCCCTTTTTGTTTTTCTAAGTTAACATGGTTGGGGGCCAGTGCAAATTCCTTTGGCTACTTCCTGCTGAGAGGTGGTGGAATGGGGCCTACCTGGGAGAGCAGGGGAATGTTCAGGGACAGGCTTGGGAATACTAGGGTGGCTAGAGATAACATCCAGTGGCTATAGACAGTTATCTCAGAAGGGTAAAGTCCATAAAGTCTCCTTGAAGCCCTAGGTTGTCAACTACATCAAACCATTTCTGAGTGGAGGAAATCCTTGGTATCAGCCCTTGGTCCTATCATAGGGACTCTAGGAAGTATCTTAGGTGGCTGGGTTGAATTCAATAAGGTTAAGGGTGACTGCCCAATTGCAGCCAGTGGAAGAGCTATCGCCTTGACCCATAAATTGAGAGTGGGTGGTGTCATCCTGGTGCCAAGTGGCTTGGATGTTAAAGCGCCATCTGTGGTTGGGATAGAAAATGAAGATTAAGGTTTGTAGGGAATGTGGAGCCTCTAGGTAATGTTGAGGCCTTTGGAGACTAGTTAAAAAACCTGAGAAGTGAAGTGTGGTCCATTTCCTGACTGGATGGTGGCTGGAAGTCCAAACTTGGGAATGATCTCCTCAGTGAGGATTGAGGCGATGGTTTCAGCAATTTCCCTGGATGTAGGGAAGGCTTCTATCCAACCTGAAAAAGTATCAACAAAAGTAAATAGGTAGTGAAGCTTTTTGTGCCTAGGCATGTGTGTGAAGTTGATCTACCAGTCTTCCTCTGGCTGGTAGCTCCTCATCTGATTTGTGAGGAATTTAGGTTTGATGCTTGCTTGTGGGGATACAGTAGAGCAGGCATAACAAGGTGAGTGAACGTGCTGGAGAGTAGTTCTCATTCCTAGGAACTGAAAGAGGGGTTGTAAAAACTGGAAAGGGGGTTAGAGAGGGTTTTAGATGGGCACAGAGTCTCTGGAGCCAGAGGAGATGGTCAGGAGTCATAGGTCTCGATCTTGGGCATCAGGGCTGGTAGTCTTAAAGAAGTAGTTGATTGACTGGCTATTTGGTGAATTCGTGTATCTGATCTTGCAGGAACTTCTGTAGGCAATTTAATGGTCATGGTCCTATTAGGAGAAACATAAATTTGACTAAAACAGGTCCTGGGAGGGGGAGGATCCAAGGCCATACTTGACTGAACATTCCCCATGGAGCCTGCTGGCCTAGTTCCTGTCTCCTCTTTTCTAGCTGTTCTTGTCCTTAATTACCCCCAGGAATGACTGTGTTTTTGGTTAACTATTTTTTGTAGGTGTTTAAGATCAAGCTGGTCAAAATTGACTTTGTTTCTATCTATTGTTAAGAGTCAGCCAAGTTCCCATAGGGGTCGCTTGTGGGGGAACTTGAGAGCACCTTCTTAGTTCTGCTAGTGCCATTTGTGCTAGGATGGGTCTAGGTCTTGCTTGACCATGTGGCTTTCCTTGGAAGCATCAAGAATGTCTCCTGTCTCCAATGAACCTCCTATTCACTGCAAGTGCACTGATTGGCTTTTCATTCTCCAGTGGTCTCATTCATCTTCCTGATCAGGAGGTTATGTGGCCCAGAGTTGCCAAGCTCTTTAGAGAAGTTCTCTGTTCCCTAGATTCAGACTGACTCAGAGGGTAAGAACCAAATATTAGTTTTCTTGGCTATTTTAATTTAAGACTTGATCTTAAACATCCAGCAAAGCCAGTTTCATCAGTCTTAAATTAAGAGTACTGGGCTTTAGGTGAAGTCTGGCCTACTTTGGAGTCATTCTATCATGCAGTAAAATGGGAGATAGAGTCTTTTCTCAGGTAAGGTGGGGTTCTTTATAAATCTTTGGTAAAGTGTTCTAGTATTGAAGCTGATCTTTGCTTTTAAATATCATTTTTAAAAGTTTACATATATTGTTGTTTGAGGTACATGAATATTAGATAACACAATTTAAATGATATTACATTTAAATTGTACCCCAGTGTATAGAACTTAATATTAATCTTATTGATAACAGGTCTAGTTATAGAAAATTAAATGATATAAATAAATCTGCAATGTGTTACTTTTATAAGCCTAAAATTACCATGCAACCTTTTGGAGAATGCCAGCTTGATATAATGTTTTTATTTTAAAGCTTCTATCTAAAAGATTTACATACCTGGAAAATATGAACACATTTATTATACAAAAAAGAGTAATAGTACCATAATTATTATTGATGTTTTTACATTAATCAAGTTTAGCTCTTAAAGAAATAACAAATTACATTATTGAAAAATAACAATTGTTGTTTAACCATAGTTGTATAATGCTTAATTTCTTCAATATTACTTGCTCAAAAAATTTTTACATATATAACCCACTTACCCAGATATTTTTTATCACTTACTTAAACCCTCTTATTTACTTAATCATATAGACTTCCTTATCCAGAAACCTTTTTTCCCTTCTATTAAATCCATACCTAGAATCTTCTAATTTCTCTTTCCCATCTGACAACCCCTTCTTTATTCACATTTTGAAACATTCCTTGTAAATTTCTGAATTTAGGCAAAATATTCCATTTTTTTAAAATTTTTTATTGTTGGCTGTTCAAAACATTACATAGTACTTGATATATCATATTTCACCATTTGATTCAAGTGGGTTATGAGCTCCCATTTTTACCCCATATACAGATTGCAGAATCACATCAGTTACACATCCATTGATTTACATATTGCCACACTAGTGTCTGTTGTATTCTGCTGCCTTTCCTATCCTCTACTATCCCCCCTCCCCTCCCCTCCCCTCCCCTCTTCTCTCTCTGCCCCCTCTACTGACATTCGTTTGTCCCCCTTGTATTATTTTTCCCCTTCCCCTCACTTCCTCTTGTATGTACTTTTGTATAACTCTGACGGTCTCCTTCCATTTCCATGCATTCTCCCTTCTCTCTCCCTTTCCCTCCCACCTCTCATCCCTGTTTAATGTTAATCTTCTTCTCATGCTCTTCGACCCTACTCTGTTCTTAGTTACTCTCCTTATATCAAAGAAGACATTTGGCATTTGTTTTTTAGGGATTGGCTAGCTTCACTTAGCATAATCTGCTCTAATGCCATCCATTTCCCTGCAAATTCTATGATTTTGTCATTTTTTAATGCAGAGTAATACTCCATTGTGTATAAATGCCACATTTTTTTTATCCATTCGTCTATTGAAGGGCATCTAGGTTGGTTCCACAGTCCAGCTATTGTGAATTGTGCTGCTATGAACATCGATGTAGCAGTGTCCCTGTAGCATGCTCTATTTAGGTCTTTAGGGAATAGACCGAGAAGGGGAATAGCTGGGTCAAATGGTGGCTCCATTCCCAGCTTTCCAAGAAATCTCCATACTGCTTTCCAAATTGGCTGCACCAATTTGCAGTCCCACCAGCAATGTACAAGTGTACCCTTTTCCCCACATCCTCGCCAGCACTTGTTGTTGTTTGACTTCATAATGGCTGCCAATCTAACTGGAGTGAGATGGTATCTTAGGGTGGTTTTGATTTGCATTTCTCTGACTGCTAGAGATGGTGAGCATTTTTTCATGTACTTGTTGATTGATTGTCCTCTGAGAAGTGTCTGTTCAGGTCCTTGGCCCATTTGTTGATTGGGTTGTTTGTTCTCTTTTTGTCTAATTTTTTGAGTTCTTTGTATACTCTGGATATTAGGGCTCTATCTGAAGTGTGAGGAGTAAAGATTTGTTCCCAGGATGTAGGCTCTCTATTTACCTCTCTTATTGTATCTTTTGCTGAGAAAAAACTTTTTAGTTTGAGTAAGTCCCATTTGTTGATTCTAGTTATTAACTTTTGTGCTATGGGTGTCCTATTGAGGAATTTGGAGCCCGACCCCACAGTATGTAGATCGTAGCCAACTTTTTCTTCTATCAGATGGCGTGTCTCTGATTTGATATCAAGCTCCTTGATCCATTTTGAATTAACTTTTGTGCATGGCGAGAGAAAGGGATTCAGTTTCATTTTGTTGCATATGGATTTCCAGTTTTCCCAGCACCATTTGTTGAAGATGCTATCCTTCCTCCATTGCATGCTTTTAGCCCCTTTATCAAATATAAGATAGTTGTAGTTTTGTGGATTGGTTTCTGTGTCCTCTATTCTGTACCATTGGTCCACCCGCCTGTTTTGGTACCAGTACCATGCTGTTTTTGTTACTATTGCTCTGTAATATAGTTTGAAGTCTGGTATCGCTATACCGCCTGATTCACACTTCCTGCTTAGCATTGTTTTTGCTATTCTGGGTCTTTTATTTTTCCATATGAATTTCATGATTGCTTTCTCTATTTCTACAAGAAATGCCGTTGGGATTTTGATTGGCATTGCATTAAACCTATAGAGAACTTTTGGTAATATCGCCATTTTGATGATGTTAGTTCTGCCTATCCATGAACAGGGTATATTTTTCCATCTTCCAAGATCTTCTTCTATTTCTCTCTTTAGGGTTCTGTAGTTTTCATTGTATAAGTCTTTCACCTCTTTTGTTAGGTTGATTCCCAAGTATTTTATTTTTTTTGAAGATATTGTGAATGGAGTGGTTGTCCTCATTTCCATTTCAGAGGATTTGTCGCTGATATACAGGAATGCCTTTGATTTATGCGTGTTGATTTTATATCCTGCCACTTTGCTGAATTCATTTATTAGCTCTAATAGTTTCTTTGTAGACCCTTTTGGGTCTGCTAGGTATAGAATCATGTCATCTGCAAATAGTGATAATTTAAGTTCTTCTTTTCCTATTTTGATGCCTTTAATTTCTTTCGTCTGTCTAATTGCTCTGGCCAGTGTTTCGAGAACTATGTTGAACAGAAGTGGTGAGAGAGGGCATCCCTGTCTTGTTCCAGATTTTAGAGGGAATGCCTTCGATTTTTCTCCATTCAGAATGATGCTAGCCTGAGGCTTAGCATAGATTGCTTTTACAATATTGAGGTATGTTCCTGTTATCCCTAGTTTTTCTAGAGTTTTGAACATAAAGGGATGCTGTACTTTGTCGAATGCTTTTTCCGCATCTATCGAGATGATCATATGGTTCTTATTTTTAAGTCTATTGATGTGGTGAATAACATTTATTGATTTCCGTATATTGAACCAGCCTTGCATCCCAGGGATGAATCCTACTTGATCATGGTGCACAATTTTTTTGATATGTTTTTGTATCTGAGTGGCCAGAATTTTATTGAGGATTTTTGCATCTAGGTTCATTAGAGATATTGGTCTGTAGTTTTCTTTCTTTGAAGTGTCTTTGTCTGGTTTAGGTATCAGGGTGATGTTGGCCTCGTAGAATGAATTTGGAAGTTCTCCCTCTTTTTCTATTTCCCGAAGTAGCTTGAAAAGTAAAATATTCCATTTTAATAAGAGATATTTTGGTTTTTTCAGTACACAATGAATCACTCTTAAGTTTGGTTTCTTTATGTTATCCCATATCTCTTGGATGTTTTTCTCATGATTTTTAACCAGCCTTTCTGAGTTGTCTAGACTCTTTTCAAGATGATATATTTTGTCTTCATTATCTGACGTTCTGGCTTCTACTTGCTTCACTCTGTTAGTGATACTCTCATTTGAGTTTTTAATTTGGTTTATAGTTTCCTTCATTTCTATAATTATTGTTTGATTTTTTTAATAATCTCTATCTCCAGATAAAGATGCTTAACTTCTTCTTTTATCTGTTTATGTAATTCATTTTCAATGTGTTCTTTCACTGTTTGAATTTGCTGTCTCATATCCTCTTTGAGGTTTCATTCCATCTGTCTAAGGTATTCCTTGAGTTCTTTATTTGACCATTTTTCTGATGACTCTAGGTCCTCCTGAATATTTAGGTAGGCTGTCCTGCATTGTTTGTACTCCTTTTCTTCCTTGCTTTTTCATGCTTCTCATGTTACTTCTTGTTCTGTTTGACTGCTGAGTTACTGTTTACTCCTATAAATTTATTTGATGCTTGGGAGGAAAGGTATTAGGAAGAAGTCACTAAAGAGAATGAGAATAAGTAGGTAGAATTCAAGGAAGGGGGAATAAGAAAATTGAAAAGAAGTGAAAAGACAAAAGAAAAAAAAATAGAAAATAAAAAAAGAAAAAAATAAAGAAAAGTAATAAAAAAATAAAATTAAAAAAATAAAAATAAATAAAAATATTTAAAAAACAACAACAAAAAACATGAAAATGAAAAAAAAACCAAATTAAAAAAAATTAATAAATGCAGTCTTAGAGTTTGATTAACTTCTCTTCCAGTAGGTGGAGCTTTGCCCACCGGGCCAAGCTTCTCCTCTCAATACACGGGAACCAATCACTATGCAGCAGCTCCTCCTCCCAGACTGGGCGGGTCTCCAATCCTGAGTGCCTAGGGCCTTCTCTTGTGTCTAGTCACTTCCCCACTTTTCCTCAAGCCAGGCCCCGCTCACCAGTGATGCTCACCACAATACTGGCTACACGCTAGGTCTGCTGCTCCCGGGAGCCCTGTTTTCATGAATGACTGGGCAAACTCTCCCTTTTTGCCATTCCCTCAGACCCTAAGTTTGTAGAGCTTGGGGCTGAGAACCCTCAGCGAATTTTGTTTGCCCTCAGGTAGCCACGCCCCTGGTAGCTGGTGCAAGAGACCTCAGTTGTCAGCACTGGTGGGAGCAGTAGCCGGGAGTTCCGCGCCGCGGGTCCCGCGCCACTCCTGATTCCCTTGGTCTGGCTATTGCGCTCACGGGAGAGCTGGGAGGGGCCCTTAAGGTTTCCCCGCTGTGTGGAGAGGGAAGGCTAGGGGGTTACACACCTGTCGCCTCTGGTTTCAATGAAGTTATCTCCTCCGCCTCATTCTGGTGATGTCAGTTCTCTGCCATGGTGGTATCCCATGCAAATGGCGACAGTTCGTTTCCCTTTGCCGGGTGACCAATGCAACAGGTGGGTCCTGACTGGCTCTCCCAAGCCCCGTTTCAATCCTGTGGCCACTGCCTATGAAGGCTCGGTTGGCATTTACCTCCATAGGTTCAGAAGGGCTGACCAGTTGTTTCAGTGGGATGGTTTAGTCCTGAGTCACAGTAGTTTGTCTGTGAGAAACAGGCGAATGGGAGCTTGAATTTAGCCGATCCGGGCTCGGTGTGTGTTCTGAGAGGCCCAGACTGTTCGCCCCAGATCCATGTCAGCTCAGCATTGCCTAGTGATCCTGAGCAAACAGCATTTAGACGGTTTATGACTCCCTATGTCCACGCAGCTGAAGAGGTCAGAGACTTGATCTCTCTGCGCCCACCATAATGAATCACATCTGTTTACCATTTCATGAAAGCATAAACAATGTTTAAGTATATAGAATTATATACTGATGTAGGGATGGACAAGAGGCAAAGCACCTAAGATAGTACCAAAAATAGTGAACCAGTTTTATTTGGTTGCAGCCAGATTCAGAGGGCACAGCTTCTGCCGTAATCAATTAATCCCATGAACCCCAAGTTTAGGTAGTTTCATGATTTTGTAACAAGCATATAATGGGTGGGTCTCAGAAGTTCACAGTCTGCACAAGTTCGCATAAAAGCATTTTTTTTTCTCTTCTGGATAAGTTAACCCTTCAAAGACAACTGAGAAGGGGAGAACTTCTTTATCCCTTTCTTTCCTCCCCCTGCCAGCTGCTACCATAGAGCCTAGTAGGTAAATTTTCTTATCTTAGAAATTTAGCCATCTCTGTGAAGCCCAGCTCAAGGCTAGAAGCCTTGTTTACATATTTTTGTGAACACTAGTAAGGGGGTATTCAGCACCTGGAGTGCTGATTTATTTTCCATCTAGTGGACAAATAAAACAGGGCAACATGAAAAGTGGAAGTTTATCTACATTAAACTTTTCTGTACAGATTCTTTGCTGACAGTTCTAAAATCAGCCATGAAGAAGATTTCTGGAAAAAGTCAGGTAAGACTTTTCTGTGGGCCTGGGTAGGAAGGGGAAAGATGGGAATTTGGGTCTGAGAGCAGCTAGGGTGGATCTAAGAATGAGGAAGAAGATTTAAAAGAATAATGAGAAAAGGGTTTGTGATTTTCCCTATCAACAAAAACTTGAGCAGTAGAACAGGTAGAGCAAAGGGGAGGATGGGAGTGAATATCCCAAAAAGCCTGTAAGGGACAGTAAATTCTTTCAGTGATGATTAAGCAACTTTAAAGGCCATTTTTACCGGATCTCAGCAGGGGTCCTAGGGCTCTCCTCAGCTAGTTTGAGCTTTGAGTTAACTGGTAAGAGGACATGATGGGACAAGGTGTGGGCACTGACAGGAGAACAGAGGAGTGAGTAGGTGGAGGGATAACTTAGTACCTGCTACCTCAGCAAAGGGGCAAATGTTTGAGGAAGGGCAGTGATTTGGGTTTTTGATTTAGTAATTGGAGGAGAGAAAACAGGTTATTGTGGTTGGGGAAATGGTGGAGGGGATGGAGCAGAAGGTTGAGGGCGAGGAACTATTCGAGCCAGGTGATAGGATAGAGGTTCATCAGCAGGGTCAAAAGTAGTGGGTGAGTCTGGAGGAGAAGAAGATTGGGTATCGGTGGTTCTGGGAGTTGGTTTGTAAGCTAGAATCATTTTTAGAGGTTTGAAGAGGTGCAGAGAGCAGAATTGGATCAGAGCAAGAAGAAAGCTTGGACATAGGGGTTCACAGTAATTGTAAAGATCACTTTAGAATGGATTGATCCAGAGACCCAAAAGGGGGTCATTTATTTTGGTTGTCTAGGGGATAAGTGGGCCAATCCTGGGTACTATATTTGATCAATATTTTGGGTTTGATGTCTGGTGTCAAGGAGAGGGTTTTGAGGTTATCCAAGGAGCATTTTAATGGAGAGTTTACTGGCATAGAGGACACATTACCCATTTGCAAACATAGTATAAGGGAGAGGGAAGGGGTTGCAAATGTAGTATAGGGCAGAAGGAAGGAGATGCAAAGGTAGTGTAAGGGAGAGGGAGGAAACTGATTTATTGGAAAAAGAGTCATCCCTTTAGAGCCAAAAATCAGGAGTGCCTAGTGGCAGGTTCAAGCTACAGAAATTGGTTTTCACCAAATCCTGACAATAGAGTTTCCCATCCAGGATGGGGCGGGAGCCATGGGAGACCTTGGCCAAGGCATTTTGGGACCCCTGCTGGAGAGGCCAGAGACTCCCAGGGGCAGAAAGAAGGGAAGGGAGGGAGAGAGGAAGGGAATGGTAAGTGTATCACTAGCAGCCAAGTCTTAAAAGTACGAGGAGTAGGACTTTATGAGAGCCACCAAAACCGTGAAGGTCTGGGTAGAGTGTGATGTTTAGTTCTCTGTTACGTGTTCCTAGAGGTTACAAGGTCCTCTGAGGGTGACCTACAAAACCTATACTGGTAAACCAGCAGCTGGGAAGAAAAGAGAAATAATTTTTTTAAAATTTTTTTTTTTAGAGAGAGAAAGAGAAAGAGAGAATTTTTTAATATTTATTTTTTAGTTTTTGGCAGACAAACATCTTTGTATGTGGTGCTGAGGATCGAACCCGGGCCGCACGCATGCCAGGCAAGCGCGCTACCACTTGAGCCACATCCCCAGCCCAGGGAAATAATTTTGAACCGAAGTGTTCAATCTGCCCAAGGAAAAAGTCCCTGAGGGCCACCATGGCCTTGAAGTCTGTGATGGGGTTCTTTCCTCCCTCTGGGTGGGCAAAGAGGTTTGCTGGAAGATCAAATTTCAAATCCTCCTGACACTACCATTGGGTTTAAGACTACAGGATGGGGAAAATCACCAATCAAAGGCCCAGGGTGCATGTAGTTCTGGCAGTGGAGAAAATGGGTTCAGGTCGTCTGGTGAGTGGCATTTCTGGAGGAAGAGGGACCCAAAAGTGAATTTTAAAGTTCTTCCTGGGTTTCATCACCAATGAAAAGAAAATGACCACAACAGTTAGGAGTGACCACTGCTATCTTGTAGTAGTGCAAAAGAAGAAAAAAAGAGAGAGTAAAAGAGAGAGCGAATGAAGAAAGAGAGAGCAAGGGAGTGTGAAAGCCAGTGAGGGAGACAGAGCAAGAGAATGGGGTCCAGCAGGAGGGAGTTTTTATAGCCAAATTCTAATGGGGTCTCTGGGTCTGCAAGCTGCCTTATTGGCAGACAATGAATAGATCACACTGTAGTTGCTAAGGGTGTCATCTTCTGCCATCAGGCAGATGGGGCAGGGATCAGATGTGGGTTCTGTTGCACCAGACAGGTGGGGGTCAAATGATCAGCCCTGAGTGGGGTTGAGTATTCAAACAGGTGATAAAGGACCAAACAGAGGGGTGTTTGAGTGTGTGGGTTTTCCTGCAGCTAGCGTTTGTTCAGATGTCCTGCAGACAACTTAGATCAGCCTGTCCTGCACCTAACAAGGGGGAGTGCATATAGGCCACAGCCAGGATAGAGGGGACTTGCCCATCCATGCACAAGAACCCTCCCTCCTGGGTGACCTGGGGAGCTTGATTACTACAGCAGCCAAGCTAGAGGGAAAAGGCCCCTACAGGCAGGAAACCCTTCCTACATGGGTATTTGTGGGGTGAGCCCCTATACTTCTAGAGCTAGGGTAGAGGGAACATGCCCTTGTAGGTTAAGACCCCTCCCACAATGGTGTACTGGGAACTCTTATATGTCAAGAGGTAATGTAGAGGGGATTCGCCCTTCCAGGTGAGATACCCCCTCCCACCTGGTGTCAGAGGAACTTGTATACTACCAATGCCAGGGTAGAGAGGACTCGACTGTCTGTGTGGAAGACCATTCCTACTTGTGTGTAGGGGGGTGCTTGTATATTGCCTTACCCTGGGTAGGGAAGACTTGCCCCTCCAGGTGGGAGAATCTTCCCACCTTGGTATCTGGGAGAGATTGTATACTGCCACAGCCATGGTAAAGGGGACTCATTGTTCCAGGCAGGAGATCATTGCCTCCTGAGTGTCAAGGGGAGCTCATACACACACACAGCCAGTGTAGAGGGGACTCGCTCCTCCAGTCAGGAGACCATATAACCAGGGTGTTGGAGAGAGCTCCTATACGACCAGAACCAGGGTAGAGGGGGCTCAACCCTCTAGGTGGAAGATCCTTTCCACCTTGTTGTAAGGGGAGCTCATATACTGCCACAGGCAGGGTAAAGGGGACTCACCACTAGAGGCAAAACACCCCTCCCACCTGGGTGTAGGGGGGAGAGTCCCTATACTACTACAGTCAGGGTCAAGGGGATTTGCCTCTCCAGGCTGGAGACCCTTTACCGCTGGAGGCAGGGTTGAGGGGACTCGCCCCTCCAGGCAAGAGACCCATCCAACCTGGGTGTGAGGCACAGCTAGTAAACCAGTGCAGCCAGTGTAGAGGGGACTCGCCTCTTCAGTTGGAAGAGCTTCCCACCTGGGTGTGTGTGTGGGGGGATCTCGTATACTGCTCCAGCCAGTGTAGTGGGGACTCCTCCCTCCAGACAGGAGACCCCGCTTATCTGGGTATGGGGGGAGCTTTTATAACCCAGCAGCCAGGGTAAAGGGGACTCACCCCTCCAGGTGGAAGACGCCTCCCACCTGGGTGTCAGGGGGAGCTCCTATACCACTGTAGTCAGGGTAGAGGGGACTCGCCCCTTCAGGCAGGAGACCCCTCCAACCTGGGTGTGAGGAGGAGCTCATATACTGTCCCTAACAGTGTACAGGTGACTCACCCCTAAAGGTCAGAGAACCCTCACACCTCGGTGTCCTGTGGGGTGGGTACTCCTACACAGCTGCAGGCAGGGTAGCAGGGACTTCAAACCCTAGGAATAACATCACTTTCACTTGGGTGTCCAGGGGAGTGCCAATCTTGCAGCAGCCATGGTAAAGGGGAATCGCCCCTCCAGGCAAGAAGCTCAAGAGAGGACCCAGTCCAGGGAATGTAGAGCCAAGGGTCAGTGCTGGAGCAGGTTGCTCAGGACAGTGGACAGTGCTGGGGAGGGAAGGCAGGAGATCCAGCAAGGGGGAGTGAGGCATAAGGCCCAGCACCACTAACAGGTGTCAGGGTTCCTAGTGCTGCCCCAAGGGCCTAGGGAGAGCAAGTAACCCAATTGAGGTCAGGGTTCTGTTTCCTGTAAGGCGCCCTGGCCCAGATGAGGATCAAAGAGGGCCAGAGACCAGGCCAAAGGGCCTGGCAAGATACAGGGGGCCAGGAGGAGTGCAATTAGAGGGCACAGTCGGGGGGTCATGATGGGTGCAGAGAGGGGCAAGAGTAAGGACTCAGTCAAGGATCCCAGGTAAGGGACCGATCCCACCAAAATGTATTAGGGACCCAATGTTCAGGAGGACACTGATCCAGGAAAAAGCGGTTGGGTAAGGAGAGGTAGGATCTGCTCTAGGATGAAGGGATAGACGGCTGTTCAAAGGGCACAGAAGGGAGTGATGTAGGGGGCCAAATCAAGGGGCGTCCAGGTCAGATGCGACAGGAAGAGACACCAGAGAAAGGAACACAATTTGAGTAATGGATAAGGAGCTCAGGCTAGCATCCAGGCCACGGGACTGTAGAGCAAAGGGTCAGGGTGAAGAAGGGATGGGTTGGCTTAGGGGCAGCTTGAAAGGCTAGAGGGCAGGAGAGGGAAGGTAGGGCATTGCCCAGGGCAACGTCATCACTAGGCCCAACTCTACTACCATTTGTCATGTTTGGGCATCAATGCAGGCCAGGGCTCCAGAAAGGAGCCCAGGCTAGGGACCAACAGGAGGGCCCAGGCCAGGAAAGGGCAGGGAAGATTGGGGCTGGGAATTTGGTGACAGTAGGGTTCTGAGGTTCAGGGAAGCCAAGGGGAGGAGGGTTCTGGCCCCAGAAAGGCCTGCAGTCCAAGCCAAGGGAACCAGTAGGGCCCCCAGAGGCTGAAGTGAGGAGCAGGCCAGGGAATGAAGAGTCAAGGTCAAGGGCTTGGACAGGGGCCTCAGGACAGTGGACGAGACTTTGGAAGACTGGCAGGGAATCTTGCAGAGGGCAGGCAGGCTCCTGGCCCAGGGAGACTGCAAGGTGTCAGGGTTCTGGGTGCAGGACTAAAGAACCAGAGAGAGCAAGGTTCCCAGGCAAGGGGTAGAACTCAGTTTCTTGTAATGCACTCTGGCTCAGATGAGAATCCTTGGACAGGGACCTGGCAAAGGAAGCCTGGCAAGTGAAGGTGGCCAAGAGGAGGGTGATGGGAGGGCAAGGCAGGGGGTCTTGGTGGGTTTGTGGGAGGGCAAGATTCAGGATCCAAGTCAGGTGCCCAGGCAAAAGACCCACCTGACCGACCATGGATGAGTGACCCAAGGATCAAGTGAGACCTGCAAGTGTCAGGGAATATTTCAAGGGGAAGGAGCGGAAGGGCTGCACAAGGATGAGGAGACAGAGAAAAGCACCATGGACACCTAATGGAGCATGCTGTCAGTCCCAAGCAAGGGGTCCCCAGGTCAGACACAACAGGAAGAGACTCCCTGCTATCCAAATTGACATGAGGAACACTGTCAGGGGCCCATGTGAGCGCCAGGCCTGGGGACTGAAGCACAAAATGTCAGAGTTAGGGAGGGCTGGATTGTGGTTGGTGTAGGGGCACCATGCAAGGCCAGAGGGCAGGGGAGGGAAGGGAGTGGATCTTTCAGGGCTCGGATGAAGCAAGTCGCATGTTAACTGCCAGGCCTCAAGGTTCAGGCAGCAAAGGGGACTCAGTCAGGAGGCAGGATTGTATTTCCCATAGGGAGCCTTAAGGGCACAGAGGCCAGCCAATTTGGCTCCTCTGCCCAGGTGAGTAGATCCTCATAGAGGGACCTGGACCAAAGAATAGTCAAAAGAGGGCCCTGTGA
The DNA here is from genome assembly GCF_047511675.1 of Marmota flaviventris. Classification (NCBI taxonomy): domain Eukaryota; kingdom Metazoa; phylum Chordata; class Mammalia; order Rodentia; family Sciuridae; genus Marmota; species Marmota flaviventris. Next base: position 21,290,594 of record NC_092517.1, read on the forward strand.
GGGGATCCCTGGCGTATGGAGATGGTGGGGGTGGTCAGTTGACAGCCTGGACCCATTCAAGGAGCCCAGCCTAGGTAGAAGCAGGGAAAGCGAAGGGTCCTGGCAGTGCAAGGATTCCATAGCACCAGTGGAATAGATGGGAGGCACAGGAGAGGGTCTATAAAAAGAGGCCTGAAACCAAGGGAAGGGAAAGGATCCTCCAGAAGGGCAGTCAGGGGCTCAAGCAAGGAGACATGCCCAGTAATAGAGAGCTAAGTGTTAGCACCTGGGGCAGGGTGAATGAAAATGGATATGGATGAGGAGGGGAGCAAGGGAAGAAATCTGAGCCAGTGGCACAGGGGGAGCAAGGCTGATGGCCCAGGTCAACTGCAGGGTGTCAGGATTGGGTAGCAGGAAATGGGCTGAGGGAGGCCAAAGGGCTGAGACAAGGGGCAGGGTGATATTTTCCCAATGGGAACCCATGTGGCCACAAGGCCAGGTCAAGTACCTGGCCTGGTGAGATTCCTGGAAAGGGGATCAGGAAAGTCGGCCTAGGAGAGCCAGAAACGACAAGAAGACCAAAGAAGGGCACAACCTCAAGTGCTGAAGGATGGGTCTGGGTGCGGTAGGGGCCAGGACCCCAGCAAGGAGCTAAGACAAGGAACCTTGAGGAGGCCCCAGGCCTGGGGAGAGCAGGGAAGGGCGGGGCCACTAAGGCGTGGCTGCACTAGGGCACTGCATTACAGGGAATCCAAGGGGAGGAGAGAAGCAGCCCCAGTGAAGGTCCCTCAGGCAAAGCCCAGAAAAGAAAGGAACAAGAAGGGCCACCAGAGGCTAAAGTGAGGAGCTGGGCAAAGGAATGGAGTGCCAAGGGCCAGGGCTTGGGCAAGAGACTTAGGACAGTGGACAAGACATGGGAGGGAAGGCAGGGGATCCAGCAGGGAGCAGTCAGGCTCCAGGTCCAGGGCCACTAACCAGGTGTCAGTGTTCCTGGTGCAAGATCAAGCAGCCAGAAAAAGTAAGTGGCCCAGACAGGGGGCAGGGCTCTGTTTATCATAAGGTGCCCTGGTTCAGATGAGAATCTGTGGAGCCGGACCTGACAAAGGAGGCCTGGCAATGGAAGGGGTCCAGAAGTTAGGCTATGGGAGGGCATGGCTGGGGGTCATGGTGGGAGGAGAGCAAGGACCATAGTTAAGTGCTCAGACAAGGTAGCCATCCATCCATCCTAGGATGAGGGACCCAAGGAGAAGGAGACTCATGAACACCAGGGGAATTCGTGAGGGGTTGGGGAGGAGGAGCTGCATGAGGACTAGTAGACATAGGGAAGCTCAAGGGGCACCTAGGGGAGACCTCTGGTGGGCCCAGGCAAGGTGCCCCCAGTTCAGACCCAACATGAAGATACTCCACAGTATGTGAAGGGACATGAAGAAAGCGGTCAGGGGCTCATGGTAGCACACAGTTCCGGGGATAGTAGCGCCAAGGGTCTGGGTTAGGGAAGGCTGAGTTGGGGTAGGGGCAGCATGCAAGGCCAGAGGGGAAGGGAGTGAAGGGAGGGGATCTCTCAGGGCTGGGTTGGAGGGAGTCGCATATTAACTGCCAGGACTCAAGTTTCAGGCAGTGAAGGGGACGCAGCTGAGGTCAGGGCAGTGTTTTCCATAGTGAACTTTAAGGGAGCAGAGACCAGCCAATTTCACTCCTCTACAACTTGTGAGTAGATCCTCAGAGAGGAAACTGGAAAAACTGAGGGGCAAAAGAGGGCATTGTGAGGGGATATGTGGTATGTGCAGGTTGGAGCTGGGGTTGGTGGGCATCCAGGACCCATTTGAGGAGCCCAGGCTAGAAAGAAGCCGGGGTAGAAGAGGGTCCGAGCAGTGCCAGGATACTACAATATGAGGGGGATCAGAGGGGAGGCACAGGAGGGGGCCGCAAAAGGGGCTTGAAACCAAGGTACAGGAAAGGGTCCTCAAGAAGGATAGCCAGCGTCTTAAGCAAGGAGACAGGCTAAGTAATGGAGTGCCAAGTGCTAGCACCTGGGCCTGTGTGAATGAAAAGAGACATGGAGGGGGAGTAGTGAGAGGGGAGAAAGTGGAGTGGGTAGAACATGGGGAGAAGAGATCAAGGCCAGGTTCAACTGCAGGGTGTCAGGGGTTGGGAGCAGGGTCTGGGCTGAGGGAGGCCTAAGGGCCCAGGCAAGGGGCAGGGCTACGTTTTCTCAAAGTGAGCCCCCAGGGCCAAGAGGCCAAATCAATGGCCTGGCCCAGGTGAGCATCCTGGTAAGGGGATCAGGAGAGTGGGCGTGGCAAAGACACAAAGAACAGGAGGGCTGAAGGAGGGCACAGCCTGAAGGGCTGCAAGACAGGTGTCAGTGGGATAGGGGCCAGGACTCCATCAAGGAGCCCAGACAAGGGACCTAGATGAGGGCCCAGGCCAGGGGAGAGCAGGCAACACTGAGCCGTGAAGGCAGGGTTGCACTAGGGGACTGCAGTAGAGGAATGCCAAGGGGATCCGGGAAGCAGCCCAGTGAGGGGCCCTCAGAAAATGCCCAGAAAAGCAGTCAGCAAGAAGGGCCACCAGAGACTCAACCAAGGATCCAGGCCTCGGAACAGAGAGCCAAGGTCCAAGGCTGGGGTGACTGGTTCATTACACTGGACAGGTCTGGGGAGAGAAGGCTGAGATCCAGTCAGTGGGAGCTGAGTTTGAGTGCCAGTGCCCATGCCAGGTGTCATGTTTTCTGGTGCAGGACCAAGGGCCCAGGGAGGGCAAGAGACCCACATGAGAGGCAGGGCTCTATTTCCCACAAGATGCCCTTGCACGGATGAGCATCAAGGGCTAGGGACCAGGCCAATGGGGCCTGGCAACAGACAAGTCCAGGAGGATAGCAACTGCAAGGCATGGCACAAGGTCACGGTCTGTGCAGAGAGGTGGAAGACACAAGATTCCAGGTAAGGGACCAACCCGCCAAAAAGAGATTTAGGAACCCAATGAGCAGGAGGCCCACTCCTCATAGGAAAGCACTAGGGGGAGGAGAGGAAGGGGCGGTGGTAGGATGAGGAGACAGATGGCAGTGCAAAGGGCAAGGAGGGGACCTCAATAGGGGGCCCAACCCATGGGTCCCCAGGTCTGTCCTGACAAAAAGAAACCCCATGAGAAGCCATAGGACACAAGGAACGATTAGGGGCTCAGGTGAGCAGCTTGGTCCTGGAATAGGAGCGTGGAACATCAGGGTTCAGAAGGCTGGGTTGGGGTAGGGGCAGTATGCAAGGCTAGAAGGCAGGGGATTAAAGGGAGGGGATCCAGTAGGGCAAGGTCAGCACTAGGACTTCAGGGGGCAGAGACCAGCCAATTCCACTCCTATGCCCCAAATGTGTAGATGCTCAGAAAGAGAGACTCGGATCAAAGGAGTACCAAAGGAAGGCACTGTGAGGGGATAACATGTGTCCAGAAAGGGAGGTCTCTGGGGAGCCAGGACCTATCGTTGCAGCCCAGCCTAGTGAGAAGCAGTGGGAGGGGAGAGTCCCAGCAATGCCAGGAGAGTACAGTATTGTTGTAGGTTCAAATGAGGCAAGACACTGAACATACCAGGGAACAGTTTTATTTGGCTGCATCCAGGCTCAGAGGGCACAGGTTTGCTATAATCAATCAATCCACTGACCCTGATTTCAGGCAGATTCAGAATTTTATACCCAGCATGTAAGGGGAGGGGCTCAGAAGTTCACAGTCTGTAGAAGTTCACATAAAAGCAGATTTTCCTTTCACTGTTTTGGGCAAGTTAACTCTTCAAAGACAACTCCTGAAAAGGGGAGAGCTTCTTTTCCCCATTTTTCCTCTCCCTCTCAGTTGTTACCATGGAGCCCAGTTGGTAAAATATCTACAAAATGTAGACAACTCTGAGAAGCCCAACTCAAGGCCAGAGGCCTTGCATGCACATTTCTACAAACTACTATACAGGATATGTTTGTAAAAAACTAGTAAGGGGTGCCCAGCAACTGGAGTGCTGCTATCTTCTCAGCCAGTGGCCAAGTAAAACAAGGTGACAGGAAAATATTAAGTTTATCTACATTGAACTCTTTTGCAGAGCCTCTTTTGCTGACAGTCCTAAAATCAGCCATGGTGAAGATTTATTTAGAATCCCAGGTAAGACTTTTCTGTGGAGAAAGGGGGTGTCACTTAAATTCTCCCCTTTAACAATGCTCCCCAAAAATTAATCCTTTAAATTTAAGAGCATCATTACCATTATATTGGCTTAAGGCCTTATATAATATCAAAAACTTAGTTGTTTTCATCTTTTCAAAAGCAGCTTCCATAGTGGACCCTTTAGTTTTAATGCACAGTGAAGCCAAATATGGGAGCCATAAACAGGTTAACAGTAAAATACCTACTATAGAAGTTAAGCTTTTAAATCTACCAAGGGTTGACAACCATTTCCCAAAAGCATGTTTGGGACCCAAAGTTTAATGCCCTTCTAGGTGTGCACTAGCACATGTGCTAGTTCTCTTGTGTTGTTGGCTATATTCTTAACTGTCTATTGTCATCCATTTGGATGCAACAATCTGAGCTGTTGAACTCTCCACATATTTCTCTTTCCTCAGCCAGTAAGTAATCTAATGCCAAGTGGGTTTGATAGTTAGCCATTCACATTGGGTCTGTTTTGTAGCTAGGAGATCTAAGGCTGTGGCAGTCTGGTTAATAATAATTTCTAGTAGATTTTGTAAGTGAATAATTTTGTTTAACAAGTAAATAGGAGTTCTATAACTCCAACTGCCAGTTTGTGCCCAGGTAGTGGGATCATAAGTGGCAAAGATCCTCTTGGGTAGCCAGTTATCTTCACCCCAAGATTGATGACCTCCTAAATCAAGTTACTTCCTAATGGACCTGTTTTGTCTTTCCAAACAGTCATCCATCCATTGCATTCCTCTGGCAGTACAGGTCCTAAATATATGTTTTACAATCTTTTGGTTATAGTGGATTGTCTTGACAAATGGTTCACATAATCTCAATGGTTGGAATAGGAATAGAACAGAACCTCTTAAGGTTATAAAAGGAAACCAAACTAAATAATAGACTAACATTTTGATTAGAATAGGTTAAACAGCATAAATTAAAAAAGCAAAACTAATAACACCCAACAAATTCTAGAAAAATTACATGAGCAAGATAAAATATATAAATAATATTTTTTTACCCAGTATTCAGTCAGTAGGAGCTACTGTTATCAAACCAGTAGCAAAAACTATAGAATTATGTATATATCTAGAAGCAAGGATTGGAAATGCATTATAGTATAGGAACTATTGTAGGGGTTGAAAGTGTTCATTAGCCCTGGTGGGAAGTTTATCTTTCATGGTGCATTGATCAGCCAGTCTCCCATGTGGCTGAAGCAGGGCCATAGTCTCCTCAAGCTTTGGTTGTGCATACACCAGTCAGCTTCCAGAGTGACTGGAGCAGGGATGTTGTCCTTATGACCCTCAAGCTTCTCTGGTGCTCCATTTTCTAGACAATCAGCTTCAAGGGCGTAGCAGCATCTGGAGTGGATGCCCAGTCTGCAGCTGCAGGATTGATTCTGGTGTAGTCACCCACGTGCCACAGAAATAAGTGCAGGATGTACATGAGCTGCAACCACAGGTCGCAGAGACAGAACAAGCTGCTACCGCAGTAGGATCTTGGCCAGGCGGGGGGAAATGCAGACAAAATCAAACAAAATGCAACCGGCTAGGAAAACTTGGGGAACTTTTGCCCAGACAATGGGCAGTGGACTCCATGTTGTTTGCATCACCATGGTAACCACGGGGTGCCTGGCTGGAAGAGCAGGCTTCCTGGTCCCACCTCCCACACTTTCGCGGGCTTCTGATTGGTTCTTCCACAGTCCCTCAGACAGGACTTCTAGTCCCGCCTTCCAGCCACTAACCTGTACTACTGTGTTTCAGATTTCTACCAGAGCTGTTCAGAGCCTGTATTTTTAAGAATGCCTACCTGTAAATGCTAAAGAAAGATATCTTTTCCAGACAAAATTTAAGTTAGTTCTGGGTTAAATAACCTGACTTTTCTCTATAGTTGTGTTACTAAATAATGTTCTATTGATGAGAGATATCAAACATGCTTCTTTATATTTTACTTTTAATTTTGGAGGTTATTAAGATGCATTTGCTCACCACAGGAACAAAGCCGGCAATGTTCCTGTGATGACCAAAAAATCCTTATTCTCATTCCTAACTATAAAAAATAAATATGTATACTCAAGGATCTTATTTCAGTTACATCAAGTGACGTCACATAGAAGAGTGCACTCCTAGTTAAAAATAAAATGGATCCAAATATTTTAAGACCACGTGGTTACATAAAGTTAATACAATTATAAGTTATGTTCTTATTCTTAATATATATATTTTTAGATATTTAGATAACCTATATTTGTTAATCAATAAAATAATTAGCACATGCCTAATTGATTAGTTAATATATATTTGCCTAATTGTTTTTCTTCAACAGAAAACCCATAATTTATGTTTTATATCTAGATTTATCAGATACTCTGCCTTTTCAATTACAGATATTTGAGATAAATGTGTTTACTATAAATTTGCTTTTAAGTGAAAATACAATCTTCAAGTAGTTTCTAATTCTCAAAGTTACTGTTCAAACTCATTAGATGATAAATAATTATAATTATGTCTACAAAATATCTAAGGATTTTAACTATATTTTCATTGATATTCTTATCAAAGTACAATAATTTGTTTATAGATTCTAAGGTTTTCAGAAATTGTTCCAAAGTATAACCAAAAATTTTTCTAAAAGAAAAAGATGCTTCAACAAAAAAAAGAACACATGAATCCTAAACAGAAAAAAGAAATCATCTTTGGGTAAAACAAGGTCTTTATATTCATATTTCAATGATAAAAGTATTTTCCTAAGTAAAAAAGATTTTTATATTGTTATCTAAACAGATAATGTAAAAAGTTAGAATGATTAAAAAAGAGATTTATATATACTAAACTGACTATAATTAATTTAAGGGTATTTCAGGCTATTTTCCTAATTTAACTATACTAATATGAGCTAAGATTTTGTCCATATTTGACATGATAAGCATCTATTAAAATGTAAGTTTATTTCTTTAAAGAAAGATCCTTATTGCCTAATAATTTTTACTGTTTAAGACAAAGATTAATTTTGGTGAATAAATTCACATTGTTGATTAAACATTAAGTATATTGAACTACTAACTTAAATCCCGATTTTAACAATTGTCCTTAGAGACTAAAATTGATTGATTCTAAGACACTGAGATACTAATTTTTACATATTTTGTTTGTTAGATAATTATAATTTTTTTAAAAAACACAACATTTTATTAAGACTAAGATTCTCCAAATTAAAATTATATATTAATTTTAAACAATAAAGGTTACAAACTTAAAAAAATTCATTGATATTATATAAGTTCTCTGACTAGATCTATTGTCCATAAAAAATACAGTAAGATTTATACACTGCTCCCTACACAAAAAATAACCTTAGTCATATTTTTTAAAGGCAATTAAGAGATACCTATTTAAAGGATAATATTCTAAAATATAGAGATTTTGAGACCTTCTCTCAAAAAGATTGAGGATTCTTTCTAAATTGTTTGGATGGATCGAGTAGTCTATATTAAAATATTTTAATAATTAATAAAAGGTAAATCTATTCTTAATCATTTAAATACTTGTACTATTTTCTATAACTTAAACTAATACTATGACTTATGCCAAGCCTTTACTCAATTTTATTAAATAAGGAAAAGGGGAAATACAGGATCCCACAGAGACACTAGATTTTACAAAATACTTTAAAAAAGTTTTTTCTTAAATTGTAATATTGAGTGTCTTAATGTTACTGAACATGATTCAGTAAATTAAATCAGATATCAAAGGAGAGTTTAAACCAGTCATCATTATAATGACTGAGAAACCTGGCACAGGAAGGTAAATTTCTGGCTATAGAATTTATAGCCATGCAGCTTCACTAGCTTGTCAGGTAAATAAAAATTATGAAAAGACTTGTATGGACCCATTTCCCAGGTCCACCTTTAATGTGTCTTACAGTGTGGACTGGAAAGTCCACCCATGAAACTAGATTAATTGTCCTGACTGTAATGGTCAGTTATACCTATATATTGATTCTATGGTAAACAGACTGTCTGGGAGTATCTTTTGAGAAAAAGACAGTGTTGAAATAATGGATTGTTCTGCATCCGTATGGATGGCGGCTATGGACCAGATGTGAGTAACACCAATTATGGGCCAGTTCTGTATGAGGGATCTCCTCTTCATCTGTCTCTCAGCTTTGTCACTATATTACTGTTTGTCTGTCTATGGCCTGTCTCCTTCCTGAACGCAACCCCACCAGCCCAGTGCTCTGAGTTGGGCCCTCCATGGAGAAAAAACCTGAGTTTGCTGATCCTAGGGTAAATGCTGGCATGGAGGCCATGGGGGCATTATCTATCAAGGAGACAGAGAGCCCTCTTGGGGACGATGCCATGCACACTCCACATCACCCTGTTTGGCCCAGGAGGATGGCTGGTTAGTCAATGATGGGTAAGTTTCCTCATGGGAGGGACAACCTAAGATAGGCACAGTTGCAGAGGGGCCATCAGGAGAAAATTTGGGGGCCAACAATGGTGAGGCAAAGAACCTCACCCCCCCCCACTGGTGCAAAGGCCTAATTCTTCTCCACTTCTGAGAGAGGTCTCCTGCCCCATGGCTGCTTTGCTCCCCACATCCAGCTCAGATCAAAACCCTAGTGACAGAGACCTAGTCTGTGGGAAGCCATTCTCGCACATGATTGGGCACCTCCCGGATTGGGTGTGAGGCGTTCTGGCCAAACTGTGTCGGAGCTTTCCCCACCCTCTCCAGGTACGAGAGCCTGTCCATGTGGGGGTGTGACTGACCTTGGAATGCTGTCCCCCTCGACCTTCATTGGATGAAATTTTCCCCTAAATTTCTTGTTCCCCAATAAAAGGCCACTCCCTGGCGCACTCTCTCTCTCCTGCTAGCCCTGAGTAAGCCTTGCTGCCCTACCGGGTGGTTTGAGGTAAGAGCCGTCTCGGACCTGGTCATAGAAAAAGGTAATTGAGTCTGTGTTTTATTTTGATCTCACTACTTAACTTCTATGTCATGAACCTCTTTAATGAAACCAGCGTTCTGGTCGCCTGGTGGACTAGTCAACAGTGACTGCCTGCTCACCACAGCAGGAGACAAATGCAGCTATAGGAATGGGCCATGTCTGGATGCTTTTCTCTTTCTTGGTTCCCATTTTTTTCTATGCTTTTCCTTTTCCTTTCTTTTCTCATCAGGGTTCTCCTTTGACAATAAATTTAATAGAAGAGGAGAAAATGTTAGAGTAGCCTTCAGTTGCAACTAACAGCTATGAGCATATAGGGTTTCCTCACAGTATGGTTACATTAGGCAGAAGATGATTGACTTATGGATATTATCTTGCTTATGTAGATTGACAGGCACACCCCACTCAAACCCCATAACAGTTGTGTTCATTCCAAAAAGAAACTGAGCTACCGGACATTGACTTGAGGTTTGTCACCAGCCAGTTATCTATCACCAGCTCCCGTGACTAAGGTAGCCTAGCAATAAATTGATCACACCAGTGACAGAAACTTATGCTAGACAGCAGATAAAAAACCCAAGCCAGCCAATTACGCTGGACTTTAGTGACTAAGACTACATTTACCTTTATGGACAATTGTAAAGATTATTCAAATAGATTTTTCCAAGGGTATTTTTATTACTGACAGACCTAATTAACTCCTTAAATATGAGAGTAAAGAGAAAAAAATGATAAATATCCTGTAGCCTATACGAATACAACTTATTGCCTCATTAATTATTGCCAGCTAATATTTCAGAACTATAATATCCTGAAGTTAATATTCAGGCTTTGAAACAGGTGTATGTCTATTAACCAGACCTAGACAAACTGCTGGTCTGATAATCCCTAAAGTGACTACTTTAAATATTATTCCTTGCTTGTTCAATTGTGGACTTTGTGGCTATGTCTTAAAATTTACAATGTATGGATTTTCTTAATGTTACATCCAACTTCCTTCATGGTCATATAAGTGCTGATGGAAGGATGAGAACTAAGTAATGATGTTCTAGAAGACAATGTAATGAATAATGTGAGTGAGCCCTTTGCTCTATGGTTTATGGAGAGGCCTAAATGCCATGGCATTGAAAATGGCTGTTACTATGGCCAAAAACAATGCATCCCAATAAAATTGGGAAAAGATTAAAAATCTTCTGATGAGTGTTTGGCAAGGTAATAATAATCCAGACTATTGTGTTGACTGTTATGAAGATAATGTTTTCTACTAATTCTTTTTGTGTTTCAATAGCAGATTGTGATGACCTTGGACCAAGAGCCAAGTGACTGAAAGAAAATTTCCCACATTCTTTTTCTATATTAAGAAAGGGGGAATATGTGGGAGGCCAACCTTACAGGTGACTGAGTTACACTCCCCAGCTAGGTACTGAGGTGCTCAGTCACAGAAATGGGTGTGTCTTGCTACAGCCCCATGGGTGAAGCTATGCTCACCTGTTCCTTTGTAATATAACCCCTTGCCCTGTTTAGGATAGAATCTTCCATGGAAGTACCTTGTGTGTGTTCCCTCCTCTTACTGTGCCCTTGGGTGTGGCCTACCCAGGTGTCAGTCAACCTGCTGACAGTGGATATCATGAAGATAGACTCAGCCCCCTGAAACCTGACCCCTTGCCTCATTTAAATAGCTTCTTCTCAATAAAAGGGGTCAGTGCATGCTCTTGCTCTCTCTTTCTGCAGACCCTTCAGATCAGAGGAGCCGTCACAGCAACCCCAAAGAAAAAGGTATTTCTGTCTCTTGTGTGGTTATTTCGTGCAGCCCAGATAGCTCAGTTTAACTAGAGTGACCCCTGAGCCTTTTAGTCGCAAGAACAGAAACCTGGCAGGCAGAACTGGGCAGGCATATAGCACTAGGGTTCAGCAAGAAAGGGAAGTCAAGGGAAGCAGAAAATCAGCCCAAGTGAGGGGCGCAAAGTCAAAGCCCAGGGATGCTGGGAGCAAGAAGGGGCACAGGAAGAGCCAGGGCAGAGAATTCAGAGCCGATGGCCAACACTGTGGCAGGGGACTCAGGACAATATGCAGGGCCTTGGATAGAAGGCAGGGGATCCAAGAGACAGCAAGCAGGCTTGAGGCCCAGGGACACTGCCAGGTGTCCAAGTTCTGTGTTCAAGACCAATGGCCAAAGGGTAGCAAGCGGCCCAGATGAGGGACAGGGCTCTTTTCCCATAAGGTGCTCTCGCTCAGATGAGAATCTAGGGCAATTGAACAGGCAAAGGGGGCCTAGCAAGGGACGGTGCCCAGGAAGAGGGCAATAGGAAGGCACCACGCGTTGTCACGATAGGTGTGGAGAGGGCCCATAGCCCCAATCCAAGGAAGGAGCCCAGGCAAGGGTCTCATTTGACCGACCAAAAATGAGGAACCCAAAGAGCAGGAGGCTCCCAGGTGTGCCTAGTTAAAACACAAGGGGATGGGAAGAAAGGGGCGACACAAGAAGGAGGAGTCAGCTGGAAGCACAGGGCAAACCAAGAAAAGCAGGCTAGGGGGCTTAAAACAGAATGACACCAGGCAAAGCCACATGATGTCATGGGACTCAGGCATGCAGTCAGGGGCTCAGTTTAAGGTTCAGGGTCAGGGAGTCTGGGTTGGATGTGTAGCAGCATTGAAGGCTACAGGGCAGGTGAGGGAAGGGAGGGAATGGTGCAGGGCATGTCTAACGCAAAGCACACTTCCCCTGCCAGGTTTCAAGTTTCTGGCAGAAAAGGAAATCAGATGAGGGGCAGGGCTGTGTTTCCATAAGGAGATTTCAGGACATAGAGGCCAGTAGTCTGCCCTGGAAGAGTAGATCCTCAGAGAGAATCCAGAAGTAAAGGAAGGCCAAAGGAGGGGACTGTGAGGAAATGCCTTTCATCCAGACATGGGGGCAGAAATTGATGGGGAGCAAGGACCCAATCAAGGAGCCCAGTCTAGGCAGATGCAGTGGTGGGAAGGGTCCACGCAGTGCCAGAATACCACAGCAGAAGTAAAACAGAGGGGAGGCATATCAGGGCCCTAAGTAAGGGTCTGAAATCAAGGTACATGAACAAGGGCCTTGAGCAGGGTGGTCAGGGTCTCAAGCAAGGAGCGAGGCCTAGGAACAGAGCCAAGTGCAAGGGCCAGAGCCTGGGGCATATGAAAACAGACAGGGCTGGTGAGGGGAGGCAGGCAAGGGAGGGAGCTGGTGGTGCAAAGGAGGGAGGTTTAAGGTCCAGGCCCACTGCAGGGTTTCAGTGTCTGGGAGCAGGGCCCGGGTTGAGGGAGGCCAAATGGCCTATGCAAGGGGAAGGGCTATGTTTAACAAAATGGTGCCCACAGGGCCAAGAGGCAAGGTCCAGTCTCCTGGCCTGGGTGAGTATCCTGGGAAGGGATCAGGAAAAGGGGCCTGGCAGTGACTGGGACAACAGGAGGGCCAAAGTAGGGCACAGACTGAAGGGCCAGAGGACCTTGTGGGTGGAATGTGTGCCAAAATTCAATCAAGAATCCCAGGTTAGGGACCTAGTGGAGGGACCAGGTCAGGGGAGAGCAGGGAAAGGTGGGGCTGGTAAGGTGGGACTGCACTAGGGTGCTGCAGTACAGGGAATCCAAGGGGAGCAGGGAAGCAGCCCTAGAGAGGGGCCCACACTCCAAGCCCAGAGAAACACTGAGCAAGAATGGCCACCAGAGGCTCAAGTGAGGACCAGGCCAGGGAATGAAGAGCCAAGGGCTGGGGTAGGGGTGTCAGGTAAGTGGACAAGGGTGTGGAGAGAAGGCAGGGGATCCAGCAGGGTGGAGGCAGGCTCCAAGCCCAGGGTCACTGTCAGGTTTCAGGTTTCTGGGGACAGAACCATGGTCCCAGGAAGAGCAAAGCCCCAGGCCAGGGACAGGGATCTGTTTCCTATAAGGTGCACTGGCACAGATGAGAATCTAGGGCTAGGGCCTCAGCAAAGCTGGCTGGCATGGGAAGGGGGCCAGTAGGAAGGTGAGTGGAGGGCTCAACCCCAGGTCACAGTGGGTGAGGAGAGGGGCGAGAGCCAGTAACCAAGCAAGGAGTCCATGTAAGGGACCAACCTGACCCAAGATAAGAGACCCAAGAAGCAGGGGACCACACAAGGGGAGACCAAGGATGGGGAGAAAGGGGTGACATTAGGATGAGGAGACAGCTGGTGGGTGGGGGGCTCAAGGGGCACTGAGGGGAGTGAGGTAGGTGGCACAAGAAAGGGGCCCCCATGTCGGACCCCACAAGAAAAAAAATGCCACGTGAAGCCATGCAACACTACCCAAATGAATGTAGTCAGGGGCCCAGGTGAGGAGCCAGGCCTGAAGACTGGAGCACAAAGAGTCAGAGTTCTGGAGGACTGGGTTGGGGTAGGGGCAGCATGTAAGGGGAGAGGACAGGGGAGGGAAGGGAGGGGATCGAGCAGAGCAAGGTTTGCACAAGGCCCACATCCACTGCCAGTTGTAAGTTTCGGGTACCCAAAAGGGCCCAGGTGAGGGGCTGGGCTCTGTTTCCCATAAAAAACTTCAGGTCACAGAGGCCAGCCAATTCCATTCCTCTGCCTCAGGTAATTAGATCCTCAGGGAGGCACCTGGACCAGAGCATGGCTGTGGAGGTTAGGGTGAGGAGATAGGGGAGATGGTGGCGCACAGGGGGGAAGGCTCAAGGCCCAGGTCCATGGATAGGTGTAAGGGTTGGGGAGCAGGACCCATACTGAAGGAGGCCAAAGAGCCCAGGCAAGGAGCAGGGCTACTTATTCCTTAGGGAGCAAGAAGGGCCAATAGACCAGCTCCAGTCCCCTGGCATGGGTGTGAATCCTGGAAAAGGGATAAGGAAATGGGGCTTGGGAGGGACAGGAATGAAAGGAGGGCCAAAGAAGGGCACAATGGGAAGGGGTAGAGGACAGGTGCTGGTGGGGTAGGGCCTGGAACCTAACAAGAAGCCCAGGATAGGGAGTGAAGGGGACACAGGTAAGTGGCAGGGCTCTGTTTCCCACTGGGAGCATTCAGGGTGCAGCGGCCATACAATTCTGCTCTTCTGCCCCAGATCCTTAGACAGGGATCTGGTCCAAAGGAGGGGCAAAAGTGGACATTGTGAGGTGATACCTGTGGTGCAGAGTTTGGGGTAGGGTTGGTGTGCAGCCAGAACCCATTTGAGGAGCCCAGGCTAGAAAGAAGCGGATGGAGCAGAGGGTCTGGGCAGTGCCAGGATACCTCAGCATAAGGGGAACAGAGGGGAGTCACAGCAGGGGGCCGGGAAATTGGGCCTGAAACCAAGGGACATGGACAGGGTCCTCAAGAAGGGTGGCCAGGGGCTCAAGCAAGGAGCTGGGCCCAGAAATAGAGAGCCAAATGCTAGGACCTGGGCCTGGGTGAATGTAAAGGGAAATGGTTGTTTGTGGAAGCTCTTATACTTCTGCAGCCTGGGTAGAGCACACTGGCTCCTCCAGGCAAGAGACCCCTCCCACCTTGGTGTCCAAGCTAACTTGCATTCTGCCTCAGCCAAAGTAGAGGGGACTTGCCCCTCTAGGCAAAAGAACCCTCCCACCTTCGTTTTTTGAGGGGGCTCCTATACAGTTGCATCCAGGGTAATAGGGATTCGCCCCTCCAGGCGGGAGGTCCCTTTCACCTGGATCTCTGAGGGAATTCATATATCTCCACATGCAGGGTGGAGGGGACTCGCCCCTCCAGGTGGGAGACCCCTCCCTCCACGGTATCAGGGAGAGCTCTTATACCACAGCAGCTGGAGTAGAGGGGAATCACTCCTCCAGGCGGAAGATCCCTCCCACCTAGGTGTCTGGTGTGTGGCACGTATACAGCCCTAGCCAGGGTAGAGGGGACCCTTCCCTCCAGGAAAGAGACTCCTCCCACCTGGGTGTCGCAGGGAGCTTGTATACCAAGTTAGACAGGGTAGAGGGGATTGGGACCCTTCTACATGGCCGTGGTGGTATATGGGGAGAAAGAGGAGTAAGGGTAATGGGTGGCATGGGGAGAGGAAGGGTCATGGCCCAGATTCATTATAGGGTGTCAGGATTGAGGAGCAGGGCCCAGGATGAAGGAGGCCA
The DNA here is from genome assembly GCF_047511675.1 of Marmota flaviventris. NCBI lineage: Eukaryota > Metazoa > Chordata > Mammalia > Rodentia > Sciuridae > Marmota > Marmota flaviventris. Next base: position 21,305,740 of record NC_092517.1, read on the forward strand.
AAGCCCCCAGGCGAGGGGCACTGCTACCATTTCCCAAAGGAAGACTGCAGGGCCAATCATCCCAGATCCATTCTCTGGCTCTGATGAGCATCCTTGGAATGGTATCTTGAAAAGGAGCCCAGCAGGGACAAGGACAGCAGGAGGGCCAAAGGAGGGCACAGCATGAAGTGCTGGAAGAAGCGGGTTTTGTGGGGTTTGGGTCATGACCACAGAAAGGAGCCCAGGCTAGAGATCTAGAGGAGGGCCCAGGCTAAGGGAGAGCATGGAAGGGTGGGACCCAGCAGGCAGGGGCTGCACTAGAATTCTAAGATGCAGGGAACACAAGCGAGCGGGGAAGCGGCCCTAGTGAGGCCCACAGTTCAAGCCAGGGAAGCACAAAGCAAGAAGGATCCCCAGAGGCTCAAGAGAGGAGCCAGTCCAGGGAATGGAGAGCCAAGGGCCAGCACTGGGGCAGGGGGCTCAGGACAGTGGACAGGGCTGGGAAGGGAAGGCAGGGGATCCAGCATGGTGAAGGCACCCTCAAGGCCCAGCGCCACTTCCAGGTTTCACTTTTCCTGGTGCTTCCCCAAGGGTCGAGGGAGATCAAGTAGCCCAGTCTAGGATTAGGGTTCTGTTTCCCATAAGGCACCCTGGCATAGATGAGGATCAAGGGCAAGGGACAAAGCTCAGGAGAAGTGCAATGTGAGGGCACAGTGGGGGGTCGTGGGGGGTTCAGAGAGGGGCAAGTGCCAGTATGCAATCAAGGACCCCAGGTAAGGGACTGACCCCAACAAAGGTATTAGGGATTCAATGAGCAGGAGGCCCCTGATCCAAGAAAAAGCACTAGGGGAAGGAGAGGTAGGATCAGTGCTAGGATGAGGAGAGAGAGGGCTTCAAAAATGTCACAGAGGGGAGCGAGCTTTGGGGCCAAATCAAGGTCAGCACAACAGGAAGAGACACCATATAAAGCAATGCAACCCGAGTAATGCTGTAAGGAGCTCAGGCTGGCAGCCAGGCCAGGGAACTGTAGGGCGAATGGTGAGGGTGAGAAAGGGCTGGGTTGGCTTAGGGGCAGCTTGCAAGGCTAGAGGGCAGGAGACAGAAGGTAGGGCATCGCCCAGGATAAGGTCATCACTAGGCCCAAGTCCAGTGCCAGCTGTCAAGTTTGGACAGCAAAAAGGGCCCAGGCGAGAGTCAAGGATGTATTGCCCACAGGGATCCTTTAGAGCCCAGAGGCCAGCCAATTTTACTCCGCTGCCAGGACCAAAGGAGGGCAATGTGAGGGATACATTTGGTCCAGTATTGGGGGCGGGTGTTTGTTGGTAGCCAGCAACCAATGGAGGAGACAAGGCTAGCTAGAAGCAGGGGGAGGGCAGGGTCCTGGCAATGATGAAATTTCTCAGTACAAGGGGAACAGAGGGGAGGAAGAGGAAGGGGCAAAGCAAGGGGCCTGAAATCAAGGAACAGGGACAGGGTCCTTAAGAATCATCACCAGGGCTTCCAGCAAGGAGCCAGACCCAAGTGATGGGACCCGGTCGTGGGTCCAATGAAAACAGACAAATCTGGGGAGGGGAGAAAGGGTGCACAGGTAGTGGATGGCATAGGGAGGGAGAGGAGGGCTCAAGGCCAAGGTTCACTGCTGGGTGTCAGGATGGAGGAGCAGGGCCTGGGCAGAAAGTCCAAAGTCCCAAGCAAGGGGCACAGCTATGTTTTCCCAGAAGGAGCCCACAGGGCCAAATACCCAGTTCCAGTCCCCTGGACCTGGTGAGTATCCTCAGAAAGGGATCTTGAAAAGGGGCTCAGTAGGGACAGGTCAACAGGAGGGATAAAGGAGTGTACAGCGTGAAAGGCCAGATGAAGCGTGTTGATAGGGTGTGGGCCAGGACTCCAGAAAGGAGCCCAGGCTAGGGACCAACAGGAGGGCCCTGGCCAGGAAAGGGCAGGGAAGGGCAAGGCTGGGGAGGCTGGTGACAGTAGTGTTCTGAGGTTTAGAGAAGCCAAAAGGAGTAGGGTACAGGACCCAGCAAGGCCCACAGTCCTTGGGATTCCATCTCTTGGGTCCCCTTCTTCCTCCAGGAAAAGTCTTTTCTGCTGTCCTTTAATAAACTTCTAATTTCTACTCTGAAAAAAAAAAAAAAAGGCCCACAGTCCAAGCCCAGTGAAGGACAGAGCAAGAAGGACCCCCAGAGGCTCAAGAGAGGAGGCAGGCCAGGGAATGGAGATCCAAGGGCCAGGTCTTGGGCAGGGGGTTCAGATCTTCAGGGGACAAGACTTTGGAAGGATGGCAAGGGATCTGGCAGAGGCAGGCAGGCTCCTGGCCCAGGGCGACTTCCAGGTGTCAGGGTTCCAGGTGCAGTACCAAAAGTCTCAGAGAGAGCAAGGGGCCCAGGCAAGGGGCAGGACTCCATTACCCATAAGGTGTCCTGGCTCAGATGAGAATCCAGGGACAGGTACCTGGCAAAAGAGGATTGGCAAGTGAAGGCAGCCAGTAGGAGGGCAAAGGGAGGGCACAGTGGGGGGTCTTGGTGGGCGCATGTGGGGCCAAGATCCAGGACCCAAGCCAAGAGCCCAGGCAAGGGACCCATCCAACCAATTGTGATAAGTGACCCAAGGAGCAGGAGACCTGCAAGTACCAGGGGAAAGTGGAAGGGGAAGTGGAAGAAGGTCTGTGCAAGGACAAGTAGACAGAGAAAAGTGCAACAGGCATCTAAGGGAGCACATTATCAGTCTCAAGCAAGGGGTCCTCAGGTCAGACCCAACAGGAAGAGACTCCATGCTACACCAAAGGACATGAGGAACTCTGTTACAGGCTCACATGAGCACCAGGCCTGGGGACTGAAGCACAAAGGGTCAGGGTTAGGTAGGGCTGGGTTGGGGTGTGGGCAACATGCAAGTTCAGAGGGCAGGGAAGGAAAGGGAGTGGATCTCTCAGGGATGGGTTGAAGTAAGTCACATGTTAATTGCCAGGCCTCAAGGTTCAGGCAGCAAAGGGGACTCAATCAAGAGGCTGTGTTTCCCATAGGGAGCGTTAAAAGTGCAGAGGCTAGCCAATATGGCTCTGCTGCCCAGGTGAGTAGATCCTCAGAGAGGGATCTGGACCAAAGGAGGGTCAAAAGAGTGTACTGTGAGGGGAAGTTGTGGGGGTGGTTTGTTGGCAGCCTGGACCCATTCGAGGAGCCCAGGCTAGGGAGAAGCAGGGAAAGCAAAGGGTCCCATCAGTGCCAGGATACCATAGCACCAGTAGAACAGAGGGGAGGCACAGGATGGGGTCTATAAACAGAGGCCTGAAACCAAGGGAAGGGAAAGGGTCCTCAAGAAGGGCTGCCAGGGTTTCATGCAAGGAGCCGTGCCCAGTAATGGAGAGCCAAGTACTAGCACCTGGGGCAGGGTGAATGAAAATGGATATGGAGGGGGAGGGGAGGGAGGGGAGAAAGCTGAGTAGATGGCACTGTGGGAAGAAGGCTTAAGGTCTAGGTCCACTACAAGGTGTCAGGATTGGGTAACAGGGCATGGGCTAAGGGAAGCCAAAGGGCCCATACAAGGGGCAGGGGTACATTTTCCCAAAGGGAACCCATAGGGCCACGAAGCAAGGTCAAGTACCTGGCCTGATGAGAATCCTGGAAAGGGGATCAGAAAAGTGGACCTGGGAGAGATAGAAATGACAAGCGGGCCAAAGGAGGGCACAGTCTCAAGGGCTGCAGGACGGGTCGGGGTGGAGTGGGGGCCAGGACCCCAGAAAGGAGCTAAGACAAGGGACCTAGGGGAGGGTGAGGCCAGGGCAGAGCAGGGAAGTGTGAGGCCAGTAAGGCATGGCTGCACTAGGGTACTTCAGTACAGGCAAGCAAAAAGGAGGAGAGAAGTGGCTCCAGTGTGGGGCCTTCAGAAAAAGCCCAGAAAAGAATGGAACAAGAAGGCCACCAGAGGCACAAGTGAGGATCCAGGCAAGGGAATGGAGTGCCAAGGGCCAGGGCTTGGGCCTGGGGCTTAGGACAGTGGAAAAGACTTGGGAGGGAAGGCAGGGGATCCAGCAGGGGGCAGTCAGGCTCCAGGCCCAGGGCCACTGCCAGGTGTCAGAGTTCCTAGTGGAGGACCAAGCACCCAGAGAGAGTAAGTGGCCCAGGCAAGGGGCAGGGCTCTGTTTTTCATACGGCATTCTGGCCCAGTTGAGAATCCATGGAGAGGGACCTGGCAAAGGAGACCTGGCAATGGAAGAGGGCCAGAAGGATGGCTATGGGAGGGAACGGACTGGGGTCTTTGTAAGTGCATGGTGGGATGAGAACCAGGACAGTAACTAGGTGCTGAGACCATGTACACACCCTACAAACCTAGGACGTGGGACCCAAGGAGCAGAAGACTCGAGAACACCAGGGGAATTCATGAAGGGATGGGAAGGATGGACTGCACAAGGACCATGAGACAGAAGGAAGCTCAAGGGGCACCTAGGGGAGCCCTCTGGTGGGCCCAACACAGCGAAGGGAGAAGCAGGGGGAGTGGAGTGTCTGGGCAGTGCCAGCATACCACAGCATGAGGGGATCAGCAGGGAGGCAGAGGTGGGGCAGGCAACAGGGTCCTGAAACCAAGGGATACGGAAAGGATCCTCAAGAAGGGGGAGAATGGCTCAGGGTCTCAAACAAGGGGCTGTGCCCAATAATAAAGAGCCAAGTGCTAGCACCTGGGCCTGAGTGAATGTAAAGAAACATAGCTGGGGAGCAGCAGCAGGGTGAATGTGGAGTCGGTGGCACAGTGAGATCTACTTCAGGGTGTCAGGGGACAGGAGCAGGGCCCCAACTGAAGAAGAACAAAGAGCCCAGCCAAGGGGCAGTGCTAAGTTTTCCAAAGGAGCCCCCAGGGCCAAGAGGCTAAATCAAGTCACATGGCCCAGGTGAGCATCCTGGAAGAGTATCAGGAAAGTGGGCATGGCAGAGACAGAAAGGACAGGAGGGCCAAGGCAGGGCACAGCCTGAAGGGCTGCAGGAGGTGTGTGGGTGAGGTGGGGGCCAGGACCCCAGCAATGAGTCAGGCAAGGGAAATAGAAGAGGGCCCAGGCCAGGGAAGAGCAGAAAACGCCGGGCCAGGAAGGCAGGGCTGCACTAGGGTACAGGAATGCCAAGGGGAACAGGGAAGAGGCCCCAGCAAGGGGTCCTCATACAATGCCCAGAAAAGCAGTGAACAAGAAGGACTGCCAGAGGTTCAAGCAAGTTAAGGGCCAGGGATTGGGCAGAGGGCTCAGGAAAGTGGATTTTATTTGGGAAAAAAGGCAGGGGATCCTGCAGGGGTCAGTCTGGTTCCTGATTCAGAGCCACTTCCAGATTTCAGGGTTCCTGGTGCCAGACCACACACCCAGGGAGAGCGAGAGGCCCAGGCAAGGATCAGGGTATTGTTTCTCATAAGGCACCCTGCATCAGATGAGAATCTATGGCCAGGGTCCTGGCAAAGGAGGCCAGGAAAAGTAAGGGGGCCAGGCAAAGGGGGATGGGAGGGTAAACAAGGGGGTCACAGTGGGTGCATATAGGGGAGAGACCAAGGCCCTCAGCCAGGCGCCCAGGCAAGGGACCCACCCAATCAATGAAGATGGGGGACCCAAGGAGCAGGAGACCTGTGAGCATCAGAAAATAAAAGTGCAAGGGGAAGGGATGGAAGGGGCTGCATGAGGAACAGGAGAAGCCAAGGGGCTCAAAGAAGAGCCTGCTGGCAGGCCCAAGCAAGGGGCCTGCAGGTCAGACCCAACAAGAAGAGACTTGCTATGGCAAGGGCCATTAGGAAAATGGTCAGGGGCTCAAGCGAACGACCAGGCCCAGGGTCCAGAGCAAAAAGGTTTAGGGTTAGGGAGAGCTGGGTTGCTGTAGGGGCAGCATGGGAGGCTGGAGGGAAGGGAGGGGATAACTCACTGCTGGGTTGAAGCAGGTCCATGTTAACCATCAGGCCTCAAGGTTTAGGCAGTGAAGGGGACTCAGGCGAGTGGCAGGGCTGTGTGAACATGCTGGCGTCATGTTCAAGTTGTTAATGGATTCGACCATGCTTACAGTGAAGGGTGCTTGAGGACCATAGGTTGTTACAGCCTCTTTTAGCTGTTTTACTGTTTTGAAATTTAAAACTTGGTAAAATCGCTGCCCTCCTGCCTCAAATACAGGGCATGTTAATATTTGAGATCTTGTCTCAGGATCCCAACTATCAACTGCGGGGGTTGGGGACCTCCCAGCATATGGAGGTGGCCTTGTTTGTTGGACACTTACGTCCTCTGGTGATAGAAAGGTGTTAGTAGCAGTCTCCTGTAGAGGTGGTGCTGTTGGTTGGACACTTACACCCTCTGGTGATAGAAAGGTGTTAGTAGCAGTCTCCTGTTGTAACTTTCCCCCTGATGGCTTTTTCTGTTTTACACTTTCTTTCTCTGTCTGACTAACTTGAGAGGCCTTCTCTTTTACTTGAATCTTTTCCTCTGTCTGACTAGCTTGAGAGGCCTTCTCTTTTACTTGAATCTTTTCCTCTGTCTGACTAGCTTGAGAGGCCTTCTCTTTTACTTGAATCATTATGTCTTCTCCTTCCTCTACCATTGTCTGAACTGAAGGCTTTGGACTAAGCAAACAAGATATGAACGTCCACAATGGCAATGTGCCAACTGGCAGAGTCCCTGGGCTTTTCTTTTCTATTCTTTTTAAATCTTCACCATGATGGTTCCATTGTGATATATTTAACAACTCCTCCTTAAAAAGCCATGGGCTACATTTTTGTATTGTATCAACGTATGCCCTGATTGTTCTTGATTTTACTGAGATGCCTCCTTCCTCTAACAATTTACTTAACACTCTTTCAGTTTGTTTTTTACTAATTTCTGATCCCGTATTTCTACTATAATACAACCCAACAAGATAACGCCTAACAAAACTGAAACAGAGTGAAACAAAATTGGAACAACACAAAATCATTATAATAGCCTCCTGAAATGTCCATCCGTCCTTTCTCCCTATCTGTTCCTCAGATGTGAGCGGTTTTTCTTCCATCTTACATATCTCCAGGGACAGGCAACTTAAAACAAAAGTGAAACAAAATAACAAAAGAGGAATCTTAAAATGGCTACCCATCCTCTTGCCCTGCCCTCAGGGGCGAGCAGTTTCACTTACCCTCAGTCGCTCCCCGTGCGGCCCACCAAATGCCGCAGTCTGGCTGGACACAATCAGGAGCCACTTGTCAAAAGAAACTAACTTTATTTTTAGAACCACACACGCCAAACAAAACAGCCTCTCAGGAAAAACCCTCAGAGCCTCAACTGCCACCACCGGCTTTTTACAAGCCTCTCTCTCCCACACAAGCTTCTCTCCACCTCCCACAATCCTCCTGCTCTTGAGGCCGATTGGCTGGGTCACATGGGTGGAGCCAAAAAAGTCCCCCAATGAGCAGCTCCGTGGTCCGAAAGGGCAGGGAAACAGCCCAATGAGCATCACCGCAGAGGAGCCAATCAGCTAGATGTTGCTGGGGCCGCTGTGAGCCAATCATCAGCCGGCAGCTAGAAGTTTTCTGGGGCCCCTTCGGCTGTGGCTCTCAACAGTGATGTATTACAATGGGTTGACCTAGAGGTCTCCTGAAATGTGCAAAAATTTTCTGCAAATAATAGAAGAGGGGATGGAGTTGTAGACTAGTGGTAGAGTGCTTGCCTAGCATGTATGAGGCCCTGGGTTTAATCCTCAGCACCATATATGGATAAATAGGAAATTCATTAAAAACTAAAAAAAATATTTTAAAAAATTATGGAAGAGCTGTCAGATAATATTGACACTCACAATGTAAGGGGAGTGTTTTGTTGTTAATTTGCATGTACAGAGACATTACTGGAGGAAAAGCAGGAGACTAGATAATTTTAAGCACAAAACACAGGACAGGTTCTTCTATGATAACAAGAGAAAGAAATCAAAGCTTCTTAAAAATCTTTTCTACTGGATAATGTCTCAATTAATCTTTTTGAATTTAGGCTTCCTCCTCTATCTCAACTATGTCCTAGGCTATATGTGGGCCACAGTATTTGACATGACTGCATTTCTCTAAGTCAACCATATGTCAAGTGAAGGATATATATATATATCATGCCAACAAAGGAAAACATTAAGGATGAAAAAAACATCATTAACATTTTCTTGTCAGCACCAAGAACTACGACATCTTTTTATTAAAAGCATAAATCTGAAACTTATTCTTATGGTGAAGTTTCCAAAATATATACTTCAAGGGAAGAAAATTAAATAATGATAAATAGGAATTTTGAAGAAAAGTTATGCTCACCCACAAAGACTAGGTTGTTGTAGGTCTCCAACATCACTTCTCTATATAAATTCTGCTGAGCAGGATCCAGGCATTCCCATTCATCCTCAGAGAAATCAATGGCCACATCCCCGAATGTCAATGGCTCCTAAAATAAAAATTGTTAGATCAATAGAACACGGACCAAACCATTATTCAATTTTTAATTTGAATTAAGAGTCAGTAGAACTGACTGTCATGTAGGAGAGTGACTTTAATTATGTAATAATATACTTTCCATTATCTTTCCATTATCTAATTCAGAGGAAAATACCTAAGTTCAAAAACTGTGTGTGCGTGTGTGCATGTGTGTGTGTGTGTATATATATATATATATATATATATACATACATATATATGTATATATATACACATACACATACATACATACACATACATACATATATTTATTCATATAAGAGTGAAGTGAAGGATATATACCATAATCCCAGCACTGAATAAAAGCCCAACTCCTAACTTTTCTGCCATCAGTGGATGTGAAATTTGGCGGACAGTCCAGATGTAAATCAGACTCGTCAAAGATATTCTCATAAGGAGATTGTGCCCAAGGGAGACAAAAAGCTGTAAAAAAGCTTTTGAAAACAGTCTGGTTGCTATTCTCTCTGCTTTGTATCCATGAGATAGACTGAGCTCCCAAAACAGTTAGTTTCAAGTATCATCCATGACACATTCCCCATGTGTAAAATATTCATATAATATCAATATTTGGAGACATGTAAATTGACACTTCCACCTCATGAAAATCCAACCTTGAAATATTTCAAGTTCTATAAGCAGTTCAATGAGTGAATAAATTTGGTACAATAAAGGCCCAGACAGCAGCATGTATGTGTTGAAATGACTGAGACAAAGAAATGGTTAAAAAAAGAAAAAAATACCTTTTAATATAATTGTAATGGAATAATAATGGTAACAATAAGTTACATAAAACTCATACCACCAAGGAAATATAATGAATGAGAATGATGGCTTTGAGAAATACATCATAAAATTATTAGTCATAAAAGAGTCACAGTACTATCATCTCTGTGTGCAAAAGGAAGATGAGATCAGTAAGACACACCAGAAGTGTCCACACAGGTTTTCCACGTGGGAACTCCACTTGTGGATGGATCCTGATTACTTAAACATAGTTACTTTATTGGAAGAATTACCTTGACATCAGAGCAGAATCACCCCATCTACACAAATAACCAATTAAAAATCTTCAATAGCAAATATTTAAATACTTGAGCCAATTGGAATTGTATGGTATCAAGATTTCATGAAAGGAACAACAACAAGACAAATCAGGTTAGTAGATGATTATAGTCACTGATCACAAAATGCAAAAAAGATAAAAATCCTGACATGTTAGAATAAATATATTTTCCAAACTGTGGAGCACCCTCACTGTAACACTGTAGCATTCTGTGGCTCATTCCTAAACAGTGAATGAGGTAATTCTGGGCAGGTAAGAAAATAATTCTGTAAATTCCACACACCTTAGATCCCTTTTGCAAAGAAAAGAAATGCTTAGTCTTCCAGAGTCACTATTCTTACCAGTTAACAGAAACATAGCTGGAGTCCGTTTAAGGTCCTCACCTATAATGTTCTTTAAAAAATATTTTTCTAAAATAAAATGTGTGAATTTGCAGAAAATCAATTTGCAGAAAATCAAGTTGGGGTTGTGGCTCAGTGGCAGAGCACTTACCAAGCATGTGTGAGGCACCAGGTCTTATCTTTAGAACCACATATAAATAGAGAATAAAGGTACATCAACAACTAAAAAATACTTTTAAAAAAGAACATATTTTTGACACTGGTTGGCAAAAATATCACTAGTTCAGGTCTTGAACTTGCAGTCTTTCACCTCATTCTGATGTCACTTATAAGACCCAGAATGTCATCTACACTGATGTTCAACTTCCTGTAAATTGGGGGACCCTACAACTACCAAACACAGAAAGGAGCATTCAATATTAAGATATTAGTTATCTACAACTCTAATAAATGAATTAAACACAACCATGATAAAATCGCACCAAATATAAAAAAATGGCTTCAAAGGCTATATGGAGAAGGCAGGCATACAGAATGGTCAACAATTCTGTAGAATAAGTTTGTAGGACTGAAATATCTGACACTGATATTTACTATGAACTTACAGTAACCCAAAAGGTGAGATATGTGGCAAGGAGTATACAAACAGATTAGTGGAATAGAACTGAAAACCTAGAAATAAACTCAAAAAACATACAAGAGATGGCAGGACTTCACTGGAGATGATATAATCTTTTTAATGAATTAAGAACACCTTGGCATCTGTATGTGAAAAAATGAATTAGACACAGAACTTACAACTTTTAAAAAATGAAATCATTCACCTGAAAGGCAATGTTAAATTTGTAGCTTGTGTCAGACAACATAGCAGAAATTCTATATGGCTTTGTCCTTGACATGAATACTCAAAGCTAGAAGCAGGATGTATAAATGAGAAAGTTAATAAACTTTTACGCTGTTTACAACTATTCTGTATTTTGAAGTATGCTATTAACTGAATGAGAAGAAACTGGATGAAATAATTTATTTATATATATAATAAAAATCTGGAATAAAAAAATATACAATGAGCTCTTAAAACTTAGCAAAAGGTGCTAAGTTTTGGGGTTGTGGCTCAGTGGTAGAGCACTTTTTTTACCATGTATGAGGCACTGGCTTTGATCTTTAGCACCACATATACATTAATAACAAATAAAGATCCATTGATAACTAAATAATATTTTTAAAAAAACACTGATCAAGAAAACAACCAGTTTAAAAATGGCACTATCACATAATGGTATTAGAAACACATAAGGAGCAATAGTAAGAATAATATAATTAGAAATTATAATAAATATATACAGATCCATAGAGATAAGATTTATGTATTTATCTACATCTGTTTTTTTCTATAGATATCTTATATATACATACTTATATTTATAATTATAGATATATTAAATACTGCATATTTACATAGTTTAAGACTATATCTTAAAAATCCTTTATTATAATTCATTCATTAATGACTCATTGTATGTAATTTATGCATAAATACAGAATAACCCTTAAGGTTTTCACTTACAGAGACAGTCACACAATAATAATTTATGGAGCTATGGTTGTAGATAAATGGTGCAGAATTTGTTCAGCATGTGCAAGACCTTGGGTTTGATTACCAGCAGCACAAAAGCAAATACAATAGTTTTCAGTAGGGCCATGATAACATAGTGACAGTTGACAGATATTTTATGACTCTACTCTAAGGCATTTTCTTGGGAAACCACAGAATTCAGTGGGTTTCTGTGTCTCCTATCTCTAGTAGAAACTTCAATGTCTGAAGAGTTCTACTTGAAATATTTATTTACAAATTCCTCTTAATTTCTAATGTCATTAAGTTAAAACAATCAATCATGACACTAGTGTAACTTAAGCATAATTTTTATTTAAACTTTCATTTTTTATTTTTTTTTATGTTTCTACTTAGTGCCCAGCTTTGTTTACTTTGGAGTTCATAAAGTACAAGTTATTCCTCCTGTTTAATCACCATGGTTCCAAGAACTCTAGCTGAAATGTACAAACTTCCCCCTTAGGAAATCTAGACTGATAGCCCTGCCCTGGATGAGCCCATGCATCAGTAAGTTCTTAAAAGTCTAAGCCATAAGGAACAAATTGTTATGCCTTTTATCTTTCTAAAGGTTGTTGTCTAGTGAACAAAACAGCATTAAAATTTACACAAAAATCTAAAAATATGAGAAAACAGATTTAAAAATGTCAAGGGATGCAAAAATTAAAAATAATTCTTTGGGAGAATATAAAAGGGTGTTAGAAGAAACTGATTTTTTATGTATAAAAATATCAGAAACTAAACACTGGTGATCGTTTTACAACATTGTGACTACTGTAAAAGCTATAGGATTGTAACCTTAAAAATGGTAAATTAGATTTTACTTATATTTTGCCAGGAAAAAAAAAGTTTTTGTAAGAGGCACAAGAAAAAAATCAAACCATACCAAAAATAATAATAAACTACGTAAAAATAAGATTTAAAAAGACAAACAAAAATGCAAGTGATATTTGCCCAATAAATAACACTATTTCCATAATGAGAAACATTTATTGGAATATGCTACTGTGTATATATAATCATCAACAGTGGATTGTTTTCTTATGCCTGACTTATATTTGTATCAGAAAAACATGTCCGAGTAGCCATGAATATTGGATATCTGTAATTGTAATTAATACTATATTTTGATAGAGCCACATTTTTGTTCCTAGCATCCCAATTCACCATAGCCAAATTATGGAAGCAGTTCCCATGCCTGTTAATACATGAATTGATTAATAAAGTATGATACACAAAATATGGAGTTTTTAGTCAGCTATAAAGAAGATTTAAATTATGACATTTGTCAGTAAATGAACAGAAATTAACAACACCATGCTAAGTGAAATAAATCCGACTGATCAAGGGTCAAATGTTTTCTTTCACATGTGACAGCTACAGCAAAACAAAAAGGGAAAGGAGAATTGGATATCATACATATATAGGAAAGATTAGTGGAATATAAGGAGGTTGGGTGGGAGTGACAGGAAAGGAGTATCAAATTAGTTTAAAAAATCATATGGGTATACAAAAATATACCACTGTGAATTCCCCCTTCCTGTATATGTAGAAAACATCAAACATAAATGAATAAATGGAAGATTAATAAAGTAGACGGAGGAGAATATTGGGGGGAGAAGTAATGAAGGGAAAAAACAAGGGAATGAGAATTGAAAGGGATTAAATTAATTTAACAAAAGAGGTGAAAGTCTTGTACAATGAAAACTACAACATGCTAAAGAAAAAGAATTAAAGAAGTCCTAGAAGATGGAAAGTTATACCTTATCCTTGAATAGGTAGAATTAATATTGTCAAAATGACCATGCTACCAAAAGCACTATACAGATTTAATGCAATTCCAATCAAAATCCCAATAACATTCCTCGTGGAAATAGAAAAAGAAATAAAAATTAATCCTGGAAAAACAAAGAGACCCAGAAGTGGCAAAGCAATCCTTCAAAGAGGAAGGCAGGTGGTATCACTATAACAGACCTTAAACTATACTTCAGAGGAATAGTAACAAAAACAGTGTGGTGCTGGTACCAAAATAGACAAGTAGACCAATGGTACAGAATAGAGAACACAGAGAATAACCCACATAAATACAGTTACCTCATACCAAAGGTACCAAAAAAATATTGGAGAAAAAATAGCCTTTTCAATGAATGGTGCTAGGAAAACTGCAAATCCATATGCAGACCCTCTTTTTCATCATGCACAAAACTCAACTCAAAGTGGATCAAGGACCTAAGAATTAAACTAGAGACCCTGAACCTAAGAGAATAAAATATAGGTCTAAATCTTCATCATTTGGGATTAGGCTCCAACATCATTAATAACACTATTATAGCATAAGAATTAAAACCAAGAATCAATAAGTGGACGGATCAAAACTGAACAACTTCTCAGCAAAAGAAACAATCAGTGAGGTGAAGAGACAGCCTACATCCTGGGAGCAAATTCTTACCACTCACACGTCAGATACAGCCCTCATCTCTAGGGTATATGAAGAACTCGATCTTGACACCAAAAAAAAAAAAAAAAAAAAAAAAAAAAAAAAAAAAAAAACACACACACACAACCAAATAACCCAATCTATAAATGGACCAAGGAACTTAACAAACACTTCTCAGAATATGATATACAATAGAGAACAAATATATATGAAAATTCAACATAGCAATTAGAGAAATGCAAATCACAACTAAGATTTCATCTCACTCCAGCCAGAATGGCAGCTATTATGCACATAAACAATAAGTGTTGGACAGGATGTGGGGGGAAATGGTAAACACATACACTGCTGGTGGGGATGCAAATTGGTGCAGCCAATAAGGAAAGCAGTATGGAGATGCCTTGGAAAGCTGGGAATGGAACCACCATTTGACCCAGCTATTCCTCTTTTCTGACTATACCCAAAGGACATAAAAAACAACATACTACAGGGACACAGCCACATCAATGTTTATAGCAGCACAATTCACAATAGATAAACTGTGGAGCCAATCTAGATGCCCTTCAGTGGATGAATGGATAAAAAATTGTGGTATATATACACAATGGAATATTACTAAGCACTAAAAGAGAATAAAAGCATGTGTTGGCCAGTAAATGGATGGAGTTAGAGAATATGATGTTAAGTGAAGTTAGTCAATTCCAAAAAAAACAAATGCCAAATATTTTCTCTGATATATGGGGGTTGACTCACAGTGAGGTAGGGAGGGAGAGCATGGGATGATTACATTAATTCTAGATAGGGAAGAGTTTGGGGAGGAAAATGGCAGGGGGAGGGGATTAGCAACAATGGTGGAATGTGATCAACATCATTATCCAAAAATACATGTATGAAGATTTGAATTTGGTGCCAATATATCTTATATACAAACAGATATGAAAAAATTTGTTATATATGTGTATTATAAGTTGTAATGCAGAAAGAAATGAGTACATGTATAATGGCATAAATTAGCATGAACATACTTTATATAGAGATAAGAAAAATTGTGCTCTATGTGTGTAATAAGGATTGTAATGCATTCCACTGTTGTTGTATATTTAAAAAATAAATATTTTTTTTTAAATAAAGGAATTGGAACCCTTTGGAGACACTATAAGCCTACAGGGTAAAAATTGTAACACCTTTAAAACACAGAGCTGGCAGGGAAGATGCATGAGCAACATGAAAAAGCAAGCAAGAATGTGCCCAAACAAAGATGCTACATTATAAGAACCCATGGTCAGAACAGCAGGAGAAATGACAGAGAAGGAGTGGAGGATATGTGAATTTAATTTAATTCTGTGAATTAAAGGATGATATAAGAGAGCAAATACAGGCAGCAAAGGAACATTTTGATACAGAGCTACATAAGCAAATATAAAAAGCAAAAGATTCCTTCAATAAGAAGATAGTGATTCTGAAAAAACAAACAGAAAACCTTGAAATGAAGGAAACTGTAAACCAAATTAAGAAATCAATAGGAAGCATCTCACACTGAATATATCACTTGGAAGACAGAACCTCTGACATTGAAGGCCAAATATGTAATGTTGAAAAAAAAAGTTGACCCCAGTGAAGATGGAAAGAAATACTGAGGAGAAGATTCAAGAATACAACAGACACTAGTATGGCAGTATGTAAAAACGTGGATGTGTAACTCATGTGATTCTGCAATCTGTATAAGGGGTAAAAATGGGAGTTCATAACCCACTTGAATCAAATGTATGAAATATGATATGTAAAGAGCTTTGTAATGTTTTGAACAATATAATAATAAAAACAACGGTTCAACTAAAAGAAATAAATATTTAAAAAATAGATCAACAACAACAATAACAAAAAAAAAAAAGAATTATGGGATAACATGAAAAGACCAAACTTAACAACTATTGGGACACAAGAAGGCCTAAAGGTCCAAACTACAGAGATGGACAATCTATTCAATGAAATAATACCAGAAAAATTTCCAAACATGAATACTGAATTGTAAAATCAAATACAAGAAGCCTACAGACTGCCAAATGTACAAAATCGTAACAGATACATAACAAGGCACATCATAATGAAAACACCTAGTGTAAAGGAAAAGCAGAATATTTCAAAAGCCACAAGAAAAAGGAATCAGATTACATATGGGGGAAAACAATCAGGATCTCTGATTTCTCAACTGAGACCCTGAAAGCTACAAGATCCAGCAACAACATATACCAAGCTCTGAAAAAAACGGATGCCAAACAATAATCATACCCAGCAAAATTAAATTTTGATTAGAAATTAGATTTCGATTTAGATGATATTTTTATGACAAAATAAAAACCTTGCATCACACACAAAAGTTAAAAGAGTTTACAACTAGAAACCTTCACTACAGAACATACTTCACAAAATATTCCATGAGGAAGAAATGAACAACAATTAAAAAAACAGAAAAGGGAAGTATCACTCAATAGGAAAAACCTATCAAAGAGAAACCAAGTCAAGTTAAATACCAAAAATAAACAAAAATAACTGGGAATACAAATCATGTCTCAATAGTTACCCTGAATGTTAATTTACAAAACTCAGCAATTAAAATACTGGAAGATTGGATTAAAAAAAGACCCAACAATATGCTGCCTCTAAGAGACTCATCTCATAGGAAAAGACACCCACAGACTGAAGAGGACAAGTTGGAAAAAAAATATATCACTCGGGCTGGGGCTTGGGCTCAGCGGTAGAGCACTCACCTAGCATGTGTGAGGCCCTGGGTTCAATACTCAGCATCACATAAAAGTAAATAAAATAAAGTATTGTGTCCATCTACAAAAAATAAATATTAAAAAACTTACCACTCACATGGACTGCAGAAGCAAGCAGGGGTTTCCATCCTTATACCAAATAATGTGGAATTCAAGTGAAAGTTAATCAAAAAGGATATAGAAGGACACTACATAATTCTTAAGGGAACCATACACCAACAAGACAGAACAATTATAAATATACATACCACCAAAACAATGGAGCATCTATGTTCAAACAGACTCCTCTCAAGTTCAAGGGCCAAGTAGACCACAAGGCAATGATTATGGGTGACTTTAACACACCTCTTTTACCACTGGATAGATCTTCCAAAAAAAAAAAAAAAGCCAGACAGAAACTATAGAACTCAATAATACAATCAATAACTTAGGTTTAACTGACAGACATAGACTATTTCATCCTTCAACAGGTGAATACACTTTATTCTCAACAGCAAATGGATCCTTTTCTAAAACAGACCATATACTATGTCCAAAAGAAAACTCTAAGCAAATAAGGAAAAATAAAGATACTACCCTGCATTCTATCAGATCATAATGGAATGAAATTAGATATTGATGATAAAAATAGAAGATATTCCTATACCAGGACGCTAAATAATATGCTAGTGAATGGACAATGGGTTGCAGAAAACATCAAAGAGGAGATTTAAAAATTCTTAGAGGTGAATGAGAACCCAGATACAACATATCAAAATCTCTGAGACACTATGAAGGCATTACTAAGAAGAATGTTCATTGCATGGATTTCATTACTTAAAAAAGAAAAAGTCAAATAAATGACCTAAAATTACATCTCAAAGCCTAGGAAAAAAATGAGTCAACACCAAAAGCAGTAAAGGACAGAAAATAATTAAAATCAGAGCTGAAATCAATGAAATTGAAACAAAAGAAGCAATTGAAAATTGACAAAGTGACTGGGAATTGAACCTCCATTTGACCCAGCTATCCCACTCCCTGGACTACACCCAAAGGACTTAAAAACAGCACACTACAGGGACACAGCCACAATGATTGTAGCAGCACAATTCAGAATAGCCAAACTATGGAGCCAACCTAGATACCCTTCAGTAGATGAATGGATAAAGAAAATGTGGCATTTGTACACAATGGAATATTACTCAGGAATAAAACAACATAAAATCATAGCATTTGCAGGTAAATGGATGGCATTGGAGAAGATAATGCTACATGAAGTTAGCCAAACCCCAAAAACAAATGCTGAATGTTTTCACTGATATAAGGAGGCTGACTATACTGGGGTATGGAGGGGGAGTATGGGAGGAATAGATGAATTCTATTTAGGGCAGAGGGGTGGTAAGGGAGGGGGCAGGTGATTAGCAATAGTGGTGATTTTATACCTAGATATGATTTTATACCTAGAAGACCCAAAAAATTCCACTAGAAAACTTCTTGAACTAGAATTCAGCAAAGTGGCAAGATATAAAATCAACACCCATAAATCAAAGGCATTTCTGTGAATCACTGACAAATTCTCTGAGAGGGAAATGAGGAAAACTACCCCATTCACAATATCCTCAAAAAAAAATAGGTACTTGGGAATCAACAAAAGAGGTGAAGTATCTATTCAATGAAAATTATGGAACACTAAAGAGAAATCAAAGACCTTAGAAGATGGAAAGATTTAACTTGATTTTGAATAGTCAGAACTAATATTATCAAAATGACTCTACTACCAAAAGCACTCTACAGATTTAATGCAATTCTGATCAAAATCCCAATGGCATTCCTCATAGAATTAGAAAAAGCAATCATGAAATTCATCTGGAAAAATAAGAGAGCTAGAATAGCTAAAGCAATCCTTACCAGGAAGAGGGAGGCAGGTGGCATTGGTATACCAGATCTTAAACTATACTACAGAGCAATAGTAACAAAAACAGCATGGTGCTGGCATCAAAACAGGTTGGTAGACCAACAGTACAGAATAGAGGACACAGAGCCCAATTCACAAAACTACAATTATTTTATATTAGACAAAGGTGCTAAAAATATGCACTGGAGAAAAGATAGCATCTTCAACAAATGGTGCTGGGAAAACTGGAAATCCATATGCAACAAAATGAATTTGAACCCCTCTCACCATGCACAAAAGTTAACTCAATATGGATCAAGGATCTAGGAATTAAACCCGAGACTCTCCAAATAGAAGAAAAGTAGGCCCTAATCTCCATCATGTGGGATTAGGCCCCAACTTCCTTAATAAGACTCCTATAGCACAAGAATTAAAACCAAGAATCAACAAATGGGATGGATTCAAAGTAAAAAGCTTTTTATAAATAAATAAAGAAAGAAAGAAAGAAAGAAAGAAAGAAAGAAAGAAAGAAAGAAAGAAAGAAAGAAAGAATAGAGAGCCTACTTTCTGGGAGCAAATTTTTACCCCTCATATATCAGATAAAGCACTAATCTGTAGGGTATATAAAGAATTCAAACATCTTAACACCAAAAAACCCAAATAATCCAACCAATAAATGGGCCAAGGACCTGAACAGACACTTCTCAGAAGAGGATATACAAACAATCAACAATTATATGAAAAAATGCTCATCATCTCTAGCAATCAGAGAAATGCAAATCAAAACCACTCTAAGATACCATCTGGTCCAGTCAGAATGGCAGCCATTATGAAGACAAACAACAATAAGCCTTGGCGAGAATGTGGGGGAAAAGCTACACTCATATATTGTGGTGCAGCCAATATAGAAAACAGTATGTAGATTCCTTGGAAATCTGGGAATGGAACCACCATTTGACCCAGGTATTCTTCTTCTTGGAATAACCCAGAAAACTAAAAAATAGCACACTATAGGGACACAGCCAGATCAGAGTTTATAGCAGCACAATTCACAATAACTGTGTAGCCATCCTAGATGCCCTTCAGTAGATGACTGGATTAAAAAAAATTGGCATGCATACACAATGGAATATTACTCAGCATTAAAAAAGAACAAAATCATGGCATTTGCATGTAAATGGATGGCATTGGAAAAGATAATGCTAAGTAAAGTTAGCCAATCCCCCACAAAAAATGTCAAATGTTTTCTCTGATATTAGGAAGCTGACTCATAGTGGTGTAGGGAGGGAGAGCATGGGAGGATTAGATGAATTCTAGATAGGGCAGAGGGATGGGAGGGAAAGGGAAGGGGCAGGGGATTAGCAAGTATGGTGGAATGTGATGGACATTATTAACCAAAGTACATGTAAGAAGACTTGAATTGGGTGTCAACATACCTTATATACAAAGAGAGATGAAAAATAGATATATACGTGTGTTACAAATTGAAATGCAAAATAGTACGTCTAATGGCATAAATTGATGTGAACATACTTTATATACAGAGATATGAAAAATTGAGCTCTATGGGTAATAAGGATTATAATGCATTCCACTGTTGTCGTGTATTTAAATAAAAATTTAAAAAGGGCTGAGGATATAGTTCAGTAATAGAACACCCAGGTTCCAACCCCCCCCCATTTCACTAAAGGAAAAAGGAACAAAATGTCAGTTTTTTTCAAAGTTATAGAAAAAATATTTTTAAATTTATAAATTGTATGTATGAAAACAAAAATTCTATTCCTCAAATGACTCCATTAAAGGTGCAAGGAGAAGTGAGAGATGAAAGAAACCAATTGCCTCACCTTTAACCAAACTCTTCAAAGAAAGGAGAACAGAGACTGTGAGAGAAATGCAGGTAAGAGCCTTGAACAGCCCCTGCAAATAGCAGGTATCTAAATGCCCCATCATCACAAAGCATTCAACATCTTTAGAAAGGAGGGACTGTACAATAAAGTCACATGGTACACACAAATTGAGACAGCGTTGAAGAACATGTGGTATTATCATGAAGGGAAGATGGAGTCTGAGCCCCCCACTATTCATTTGTGAAGCTGTTTGCTAAGGAGCATCCGTGGCCCCCAGAAACAGATGTGGACACTACAGCACCTGTTCATATGGGGACACAGCGTGCTCCTCCAGAGCCAAGATCTGGGGCCTGGTGACAGAGGATGTCCATTTGGGAATAGATAAATAATAAACTATGGAAAATAACCATTTCTGGCAATCAGCCACATTTTGTTTGCCATTTGGCATACAGTTTGACAAATACTATGAAACCCCATGTCAGTTTTATATACATGTCACATAAATGTTGTATTTCACACATACTCATACTTACAAAGTACATGTTCAGAATTGAAAAAATGCAAATACAGATCAGCACATAAAAGACTGAATTAAACACCCAGGGAATAAATGATAGGACTCCTCATTATACAGAGGACTGCTTCCCTCAGGTTCATCTATGACAACACCCCATCAAAATTTCACCATGATTTCCTTTTCATTGAAGGAGGGACCAAGGCAAATAGTTTGCAAATTCTCCTGGAAGGTTAACTTGGTATGAAATTAGCCAAGAATTCTGAACTCTAAGAGCAAAATCAGGAGCTATCATTACCAGGCACTAATATATATTTAAAAATTATCATATTGCAGTAATTTGAGCACCAAAAAAAATCACAATGCAGAAATTTCATAGGTGACTCCATATGTACATAAATGTCATTTTTATTATGAAATGCAATGAAAAGGCCTGTGTATATGCAACCATCTCCAGCAGAGTATTTGATGTGAATGAACAAGACAATCCAGCATGAAGGGAGGTGTGGGAACTGGAGGCGCAGAGCACTTGTAGGGCTTGGGTGCAGGACGTGCATGGTACTGAATTATACTCCAGCACCCCAAAGAAGCACATATTGAGGAGGATGATTTTTCAAAATTATACCAGAATAGGAGACTCCTGGATTCTCTCCACACATGGATACACCAAATAAACACCTACTTCTGTTTGGAGTTCCTCTTAAATAAAGTTATACATGGATTGAGAGACATATGCATTGGCCCACTGAGAAAATCTCTACCATCCAAAGGGCAGGCAAAGTTGGGGTACACTTGGGCATTAGTCCTGCCTTGAGCAATGTGCCACATAATTGGGACAGAATAGCCCAATCCAGTGTCACCCAGAGTAGAGGTAGACTGATTGGGGTCACAAATGGAACACATTGGACACTAAATGACTTGTAGCTGGAAACGCAATTAGTCTGGTGGCTCATAGAGGAAAGAGCTAGATATACACAAGTATCAGGACAAGACAAATGGTTGGTTTTCTATGGCTGTGGTGGGTCATGAGCTTTATCCATGGGACCAGGGCAGAAGGGGAGTGAGGTCAAGGGTCCCAATTTATCCCTAGAAGGAATTTGCCAGCATGATCTGCAAACTGTTGTTGCCAACAGTTGAACTCCTCTCTAGCCAGTCTCTAAGGGTAGACAGGACAAATGCAGTCCACCCAGCAGCCCTGCCTGAGCCCTCTCCCCTTTACCTCAGTAATAACTCCAGGCCTGACCAGTTTTTTTCTGGAAGGAGTATGTCCAGGCACTCAGGGTCCCAACATTTTTCCCCATTCCATGGACTCCATCCTAACCCACCAAGCTTTGGGAGCAATGGCAACTGTGCATGTGCAAATCTCCCTGGATCACAAAGGAGGGGCTTCACATTGGCTGCAAACACTTCCATGGACTACGATTTCCCCCCCGTCCCACAGGAGTGAAGAAAAAGGATAAAAACCACAGCTCCCTGTTTCTTTCTAGAATAGGCTCACACCACCTTCTTGCAGTGAGCACAGGCAGCCTGGGTTCTAACCAACTGCATCAGGAATTCAGCCCCCAGCCAAGTCAGAGAGTTTCTGCAGCCTAAGCACAGCTGTGGGAAAGCCTCCTATCAAACAGGTGAAGGAACTAGTCCTCCAATGACATAGATATGGAGCAAGAGACATGCTGACATGGGGCTAGAATATAAGCTTAGTGCAGACAATTTTTAAAAATAGCATGGAGTTCGTTAAAAGCTAACAGAGTAACAACCACTCTGGACGCATTTCCAAAGGAACTTGAACCAGTGTGTTAATAAATGGCTGCATTCCCATCGCTGTTCAAGTATCCACAGGAGCCAGGACGAGGGAAATTCTGAAGTGGCTTCTGGATAAGGAGACTCCTTCCAGCCACAGGGCCATCACCTGCTCCCCTGAGAAACTACTTCCCCTAAATGCACCTGCTTATAAGTGAACAGGTGGCTGATATTTACCAGATGCTCAAGAGACCTCAGATGTGCCAGGTGTGGGATCCTCATGTCAGGCAAAGCCAAAACAGGACCAGGAAAATATCACAGAGAGCATAAGACCCCTGGGACTTGCAGTCCACAGGGGGGACACTCAGCCTAAAGACATCCTGACAAGGTGTCTGGCCTGGGAGAAAAAGGGAGAATACACATACCCCAACACACACACACACACACACACACACACACACACACATTTTTTCAAATGTCAAGTGCTTTTTGGTGTACTTTTCTCTCATGTTAAATGCTCATAAACAGAAAACCAAACCATTGCTTCTTATTTTATTACAGTGGGGAGGAAAAACTGTCACTGCAAATGGGGACAGGGGACTGGAATTTGAGGAATTCATTGATACATGTGTACAGGTTTCATCTGGGAGACAGGGTTGTGGATCTGACATTTTGCTTCCCTTACATTTAAAACATTAAGGGGGCCCCAGGCAGGAGGGCACACAACTGTAATCCTAGCCAGTCAGGAGGCTGAGGTATAAGTTCAAGGCCAGACTCAGCATCTCAGCATCTGTCAGGAGATAAATGATAAAAAGTATGAGGGATGTAGCTCTGTGGGAAAGGACCTCTGTGTTCAATCCACTATGCTCCCCATGTCCCCCCAAAAGAAAGAAAACCTCAGGGGGGAGAAAAACCTGAGACCCCTGCAGTTCCCAGCCCGCTTGGGTAGGAAAAGGGCCCATGGAGTGGTGATTCTCAAGGTCCCAACACTCTGAAATCCACCACAGAAGAAATTCAGGGAGGAGTCTTGAGCTGCCAATTTGTACAGGAAGTACCCATGTGTTCAATAATGAGAATAAAAAGAATCCAACATCTTTAGAAACCCAAGAAATGTAAAATAAAACCCTATCAGAGAGAAAATTAAACAGTATCAATGATGATAGGAAACAAAAGAATTCTAATAAACTCAAAAAGTTTAAGTGCTTCTTAACTATTTGTGGAAACTGTTTTGCCATTAAAGACACATGATAGATCCCCACTCCAGGAACTTGCTGCAATCAGTTCATAGGACCAGGATAATACATTAATAGTCATGGTACATTCAGCTTAAAAATAGTATAAAATACCATGGGTAAGTTTTACACGGGTGCCATATGCATGTGGTATTATGTATAACTATGATGCACTAACAAACAATCCAGCATGCTTTACTCTTAATAGAAGCATCCAGTCCTAAAATTCATCCACAAATTTTCGTATATGTAAACTTAACCAAGAAACTTTTGAATTATAAGAGAAAAAACAAAGTCATTACCTAACACGTGCATTGAGAAGCTGTACTGTTACAATTGTCATGAAGGAATCACGATGTCAACAAAGTCCATCCACGAATACATGAGTGTGTAAAAATCATACACTTAATTGCAATGGAAAAGTCATTATCAATCAAACCCTAACCAGGCCAATCTCAGCAACTTAGCTAGACCCATGGTCAGAATAAAAACTAAAAACTACCAGGGTCAGAGCTGAGTGGTAAAGCACCCTTCTGTTAACTACAAAACATAACAAACAAACAAACAAAAACAAATAAACTCCACAAAACTAGCTCAGGAATAAGCGAGGTCCCTGTACACCGCAGCTCCCCTCCTGCAGGAAAACGGTGTTTGGAGATTTATTTTTTTTTTTCTTTTGGTACCTGGCATTGAACTTAGGGGCACTTGACCACTGAGCCCTATCCCCAGCCCTATTTTGCATTTTATTTAGAAGCAGGGTCTCCCTGAGTCTCTAATTGCCTCACCCACTTGCTGAGGCTGGCCTTGACCTCGCAATCTTCCGGCATCAGCCCCCACCCCAGGCACTGGGATGACAGGTGTGAGCCATCACCTGGCTTGGAATTGGATTCTTCTCCTGGTCCCACCTGACAATCACCACAGCCCGGGGAGATGCCTGGCAGCCGCGCTCACCTGCCAGATAGATAGGACTGGAGCAGGGGCTGAGGCTGCCCCAGGGAATGGGGAGGCTGTGAGGGGTCTCCGCCACTGTCACACTCTCCACCTGCTGGCCAGGGGGACTGAGGGGCGCTGTCCCCAATGGGCTCAGGCCTGTGGATTCAGAGAGCGCCCGAAGTCCAGGTCGGCCAACTCGGGCTCCTGCTGCAGCAGAACCCGTGGGACCGCCTCCCTGCCCCGCCTGCCTCCCAAGCCTCCCTGTCCAGGCACCAAGCGCCACTCCACACTCACCATTTCCTGGTGCCCAAGAGCCAAGCCTGCCCTGGAGAGCTTCAGCCCCTGCATGGCAGGGCCACGCGGGATCCTGGGCACGAGCGAAGCCTGGAGTCCAGCTGCAGGAATCTGAGTGGAACCGCGGACTGCAGAGATATAAATCCCACTCCCAGCGTGGAGGCCCGCCCCTTGCTCGTTGGCTACGCTCAGGATTGGACAGCGCTCAGCATGGGGGCTTCTGATTGGACAGGACGTCCGTCAGTCTCCGCTCTCCCCAGTCTGAGCCCAGCTAGCCTTCTTTCTGAGTGACAGGGGGTTGATATCCGCTCCAGGCAAGGAGGAAACCAGAATGGCAGGGTTTTTTTCTTTTTTCTTTTCCTTTTGAGGTCTGGGCATTGGGTTAGGGTTAGGGTGACCAGAATTCTAAGTTTCGTTGGGTTTTGATATCAGGAAATTGAAATCATTCCTTGAAAGTTTCACCACCTGGGCCTCCTCCTATAATAAGACCACCCAGAGCGTCTTCGGGGTGCTGACTTGTCCTCTGTTTATCTGTGCAAAATTCTCCAAGCAGAACTGACCTTTCACCCCTTGGGAACTGCCCAGTGCCTCATGGCCCACGCTAGTGGAGGCTCACAGGGCGCCTGGCAGGTGACCTGAAGGAGGCTCCCACCAGGTTGGCAGCATTAGAGCTGATTTTCCTCCAGCTGAGTTGAATATGTATCTGGAGACCAAGTTGAAGCTGGAGATCAGCACAGAAGAGACCCGGAGAGTGCAGACCTTTGTAAACCAGAGGCTCCCTCACTCTCTGGCGCACTGGGGGTTGAATTCAGAGGACTCGACCTCTGAGCCCCTTGCCCAGCCCTATTTTGAATTTTATTAAGAGACAGGGTCTCACAGAGTTGTTTAGCACCTTGCTTTTGCTGAGGCTGGCTTTGAATTCGCCATCCTCCTGCCTCAGGCTCCCTAGACGCTAGAATAACAGGCATGGAACACTTTTTTTCCTTTCTTTCTTTTTGAGAGAAATACCTGCGGTGGCCACAGGATGACAGCCTTGCACAGATCAAGGCCACCCTGGGTGCTCTCCCTGGTTCCAGGCAGTTGCCTGGATTCCAGGCAATGGGAACCTGCCTCCTCCAAAAACCAGAGACACCCTGCCCAGTTGTGCATCCTTAGTATCAGCCGAATACTCTGCACTTCACAAGAAAAAAGAAATAGAAAAAGGACAGACCCTACCTGCTTGTCTTGATGCAAACAAAGTCAATGAGTTTCCAAAGAGAGCTCTGGTCTTGTCCCCCCAATTCAGTGGTGCAAAAGTCACATAATACAGAGAAGACTTCTCATTAAGAGGGGCTCAAGGGTCTCTCTTTTTAAGGAAAAACAATTTGCATTTGATTGGGAGTCCAGGAAAGCCAATTCCAGGTTTTCCTAATTTGGTAAATAACTCCATAGACTGGAATGCACCTGGCTCCTCTCTGCCTTTGTTAACCAAGGAGGACTGGAGATTACCTGCCCCTTGGGACCCCTGCAACTGCAGATGAATGTGGGGGGGGGTCCTTTCTTCTCCATGCAGCGCCCTGAACCTCCACCTTCCCACAGGCTCCAACACCTTTGGCAGCATCCAATGGGGGAGCGGTTTAGAAAATCCTGGAATGTACCTAAAGACATTTCCTCATCTGGCTATGATGCAATCAATTTGGTCCCATGGTCCTTTTCACTATGTTTTATCTTTTTCTGTTTTATTGGTTCTTCTTAGATATACATGACCATAGAATCCATCTTGGTAAAATTATCCAAACATAAAATATACCTTATTTTCCTTAGGACCCCATTCTTGTGGGTGGGCATGATTGGCTGGATTCACTTAGGTATTTTCATATATTTAAAAAGAAACATTATGGTTGATTGATGCTACTGTCTTTCCTGTTCTTATCTCACCTCCCTTCCTGTTTCTTCCCTTTGTCTAATCTACTGAACTTCTCTTCTTGCCCCCCCCCCAACTTCCTTGTGATGTAGATTCCACATGTCCAGGAAAACATGTGACCTTTGGTTTGGGGGGATTGCCTTATTTTACTTTAGCACAATAATCTCCAGATCCATTCATTTACTGGCTAATGATATGAAGTTGTCCTTTTT